>NW_024098375.1:0-600000 GCF_016545835.1 Crotalus tigris
TTTTAAAAAAAAAAAGGAAAAGAAAAAAGCGTAACTAAAGAATAAAAAAGATGAAATGAAATTTAACACTGCAAGTAAAGTTGCTGTGTATTCATGACCAGTGAGCAAGGCCCTCAAATTTCACAATGTTAGATTTAATAAACCTCATAAGTGTCCTTTTCCAGGAACATTCATTCCCATTTTTTTTTCAATTTGTTTTTTAAAGAAGTGAAGCTTGCAATTCTATCCAACAGCTTCATGCTTAAATGTCACAAAGACAGCCCAAATTAGATCTTACCTCCTGATGCCTGTGCACCCTAGAGATCCATTCCAAAATATTGTATTTTAAAGATAAGCTTCCCTCCCCCCACCCTTCCCCTTCTCTTTCTTCCCACCTCACAAATCGCAAACATCAAGTGTTGCAAGGAAGATGATGAAAAAGTACTAGCTGTGGGGTGGCTCCTGAAATTTCAGTGCTTGTAAAGGGATCCTCGGGCTGTTAGCATGTGTTTTACTTCCTTTGACAGCGAGTAAATGTTCTGTGGCAGGGCAAATCTACAGGAGATAAAATTTTATGATGCACCATAGCCATATCTATACGCTGCTGGCAGCCATCAAAAGATAACATTTTCAACATGCTCTTCTGTCTTTTTTTTTTTTTTCAAAAAAGTGATTTGAAAACAGCTTGACTTCTGTAATCGTAAACACAGACAAGTGTATTCTGCATACACACCCCAGACAATACCGTTTTCTGCACTGTTCTGGGGCCTGGGAGAAAGTGAGATGAAAACCTCTTGAGGGAGAAGGACTTTTCTCTTGGCTACATTTAAAAAGCAAACCACCTGGCTTGACATAAAAAGCAGCTCCACCGGGCATATTATCCTAATCCCTTCTATCTTACTTCCCCTTAGCAGGCTGGCCAGAATTAAATGCTTCTTATCTCTATGGCTGCCCAAGCCCTGTCACAACCACTTAAGGCCAAACCCTCTCACAGAGCATGTGGAATGGCAATCTGTTATCATAAGCTTGTTGTTTTCATTCTTTTCTGAGTTATATTTGCCTTCATAGCATTCGACATGTGCAGTTCCAAATTTGGCAGAAAGTGCAGACAAACGTGATTGTTGGATGAGTTGGTTTTGCCAGAAAGGGTGAAAATGGGATTCAAATATGTGAACAACTGGTTCTCTGTGTGGATGCCACTTCCAGAAGTCCCTTCTGGGCCTGGGTAACAAAAAATTAGCTGCCGGTTCTGCCAAAGTGGTGCGAACCAGCTGAATCCCACCACAGGTGTAAAGAGAAGCTAGTTCTCTATGTCCAAGCTCCTCCAATCATGTTGAGATTTTTGACATGTGGCTTTGCCTCTCACTTCGTGTGTTCCAAAGCATTTTCATTTTCAGATCATCCATTGCAAAATGGAACATCCATTGAAAAATGAAACTAAGAGTCTTTCACCATTGCTCCTTAAGCCCAGAATAAATACATTCCATCAACATCTTTTTTGCATATTTCCTCACCCATCTCCATCTCATACCCTCATACCACAGTCCATGAATGAGGCAACCTTTAATCATTTTTAGTTGTACTGTTATTAAACTGATGTCCCTCTCTTTAAATCAATGGCATTTAATAGCTTCTGCAATGTGTGCAAATCTACTATGCTTCAGTAAAGCTGTGAATATGATTCCTCTGCCAAATGACAGAGTAAATTCTTCCTCAAGTAAGCTGCAGGTCAGAAAATCCAAATCCCTATGAACAGGTATTGGTATTGGTCACATACTGATTCAAATTGCCACATCTCCTTCCTCTGCTAGAGACAGAAAAAAATATGGCTCATTCCTTTCAAACAAATGCAGCCAAGACTGGAAAAGTGTGGAGTTTACTATCACTTCCCAACAACCTGTGGTTACTGGCTTGAATACCCCAATGAATACAAAGAAGTCCAGGAAATTAAATTAGAAGGAATATCTATTTCAAGGATTCTTCTATTTGTCTGTGAAATCAGTAAACTATTCTAGTCAAGAACCTGTGCTAGGTTTGTTGATGTTTTTGTTTTGCTTTGCTGTGCTAAAACCTTTTAGTAAAAGTATTTTTGTCCATTGAATAAGATAGGAACTTGGGTCCGTTGTAAATCATTTTTTTTTTAATTTATACCACCAGCTGTGTGTCGGATTCCCTTTTGTCCCCTTTCAAATCTCTAGTAATAAGTATAATATATGAAACTCAGCTTCATAACTTTCCATAGGGGGTGAGAGATCTGTAATAAACCAACACCGTTGTGTGGTGTCCCTGGAACATTACATTTTATTTTGCTTTTTGTTTTTTTTATTTAATTGCAGCCGTATCACTGAAATCTGAACAGCCGTCATTTGTTTTATCAACAGTGACTTTTATTATTTAAAGCTAAAAGAAACCATTAACCTTTTTTAAAAAAGTAAAGATTGATTTTGTATGTTACATGTGAGATTGGTCTGTCTCCCAAGTGTGAGGGAGGAGGGGCTGACTCCTCTTGACATATGTGTCTATACTACATAGAAGCGGTACTCTTAAAAATACTACACTATTTGCATTAATTGCATTTTTGTAGTTTTTGTATTGTTTAACTTTTAATTGCCTAAAAGGCAATACAGGTAGTGAGAGGATGCCAGGTAAGCTACCTTCTCCCTCATAAAATTCACAGCAACAGAAGTAACTACCAATGTACTATTCCGAAGCAGATGCTGAGGTCAGGATGTAAAACCACAGAAGACTTCTAAGGAAAGAATTTTTAAACTTCCTGCCTTTGACCATGTAGGTTTTGCCATCTACTACACCTACACTTTACATTGGGCGCAAAATATACTGCTCAAAAAAAAAAAAAAAAGGGAACACAAATGTATAGGATCCTATATGTTTGTGTTCCCTTTATTTTTTGAGCAGTATACAATGAATCATTAATGGATATATGATCATTAATGGTGGTCCTTGCTGGCCATTTCAGAATGATATGGAGGTATGTCTTCCCACATGTCTTCAGTCTTATCTACCATTTTGCTATTTTTTCTGTAAACGGCTGGACAAAGTTATGCTGATAATGGAGATAATGTTGCAGTGCTCAGTCTAAATTTACTTGTTTAGTATAAATGACCTCCTTGCCCTTTGCCTCCAAACAAGGCACCTATAAATATGGAACTTAGCATTTGGGAAAGAAAAAAAAGGGGGAAGGCTACTCTGTTTCATTTTATTTCTTGATTCTGAATTTAGATTTTTTTTAAACCTTATTCAGTTTATGATAGTTGTAAAAGGAGGTCCACAAGAAGGAATCTTGAAATGACCAATGTAATGCTGACCCTTTCTGTTGTACTATGATTTGGAGTGGCAGATTTTTTTTCCCCTTCCAGTCAGTGTTTCTTTTCTTTCTTTTATCACATTGACTCTAAGCAGCTCACAAGCAGTAACATGCAAATGCACAATAATACCCTAACAGCTCATCAAATATATCAAGCAATAATAATAATAAACAATCAAGCTAGTTATAGGCTGAAGATGGAGGACAGAGGAATTCACCAACCAACCTATCATTTTGCTTATCAAATTCCACATATGCAAAATCAAGGCACACCATTCAGCAGGGGATCATTTGACAAATGATGTGCAGGGAGATAAGCCATATTAGCATGAAGGATGGGGGATAAAGATAAATAAAGGTACACTTTAAAAAATGGAAACCAGGAGAAAAATTCCATGTTGAAATTATAAAAAATACAGAGTCTTAGATGCCTTGCCTGAAAGAAGATAGGAAATTAGAAAGATGGATGAAAAGGAAAATAGAAGCATAAATTTCACATTGGATTGTTTTCGGCTGTGAGGTCTATAGTGATATTTCCTCATAATTTTCATTACATAGTTTAATTGATAGATGTTTCATCTCTTTTAAGAACAGTAATTCCTTTAGCACTGCCAAATCTAAACTCCAAATTTAAATCATTTATGTCACATTCAATATGTGCATAATTCCATTATTAAGCAGTCCCTATGGATTTTACTTTGCTAGTCATTGCCAACTATAGAGGGTGGTGCTCATCTCCATGTCAAGGCTATTGAACCACTGCTCTCCAAAGACATTTCTGCAGTCATGTAACCAGCATGACGTCACAGAGCACTGTTAGTTTCCCACCAAAGTGGTACCTATTTATCTACTCACATTTGCATGCTTTCCAACTGCTAGGTTGGCAGGAGATGGGGCGAGGATGGGAGCTCACACTGTTCATGTGGCATTTGGGTCTCGAACCTGGGCTACTAGCTGGCAAGCCCAGCATCTTAACTGCTGAGCCACTGCACTCATTATTAGAAAAGGAAGTTTTCTCCTTCTCCCGCTGCAACCAACCAGATGTTAAAAATCTGGTCTATTATTTCAGAAACTTCTGGATCAAGTTTTGAGGATTCATGAGACCTGCATGTAGACTTGGGTTTCTTTGGTGCATAAAACATTTTGGAAACTCTTTGAAAACAAAACAATTATACCTACAGACTATTTGAAGTTATCTAGATTGCTAGATATCTGAAATCTTCTCATGATCAAGCCAAGGAAATGTCCTGGAAGAAAAAGAATGAACAATAAAAAGGAAAAAGAAAGTTAGGAGGCAATATACTCTGGAATTGAGAGTGGGGAGAAAGAAGAAAATGGAAAAATAAACAGCTGTGGAATTTCAGACCAGACAATTTGAAATGCTAACTGTTAAGTACCTAAATAAAACAATAGGCAGTTGTTTTAAATCACAGAATCTCCATAAACAGCACCTCAAGCTGCAAACTTATTCACATTCACCTAATGAGTGGGGCATAATTTCTGCACAAATCTGCACAAGATTCTGCTGTAAACAGGCTGCCCAGTAGCCCTAAAACCTTTTTGCAGCTATCAAAAACATCTCCTGGTACTCTTCTTTGTCAGGTGCTCACTGTCCCTCCTGCTGTTGCAATTCCTTTCCCATCCTCTTTTTCTTCCACCTCGTCTTTCCCCCTCCTTCTCTCTATCTCTCTCGTTTTCTCTTTGTAAATTTCTCCTTGAAGTTCACAGCTATGGGTAATGCTTTAATTAGGAACAGAGCATCCAGATAAAAGAAAGTTGTCTGGGAGATGCACTCCTCCTGTGTCTTTGCAAATGGTGAGATCAGCCTGCATATTGCTTTCACCTTGGGAACATCCTGTGAACTTGCAATTCATCTGAAAATATCATTGTGGCTTTCAAGGAAGATACCTTTCATTTCCTAGCTGCAACTATATGTGTGGAGGGGTGGGAGGGAGAAAGAAAGAGGGGGAGGTTATATACTATACACACATCAATCATTAGAAGACATTCAGAGGAGAGTAGCAAATTTTTAAAGAGAGAGAGAAAGATAGAAAGAGGATCCAGATATTGGACAGCTCTCCTTATCAGTCCAAATTATTAAGATTTAATGATAACTTGACTGATCTTATAATAAATGCTACAAATCGGTTGGGTGCGAAGAAACAAAGAGTATCTCTGCCAGAGCCTAAGCAGTAGGAAGGTGTGTGCATTTTGCTGAATTCAGGAGAGAAGCAGCAAAGAGTGCGGAGGGAAACAGCTGCTCCGCCACATTGCCATATGCAGATGTGTAGGTTCAGGAGCGCACAGGGACTTTGGTTTCCTCGGGTTGCACTCAGCAGGTTTATTAAGAAGGTGATCTTTCCATTTTCAGCAAGAGGGTAGCAACTCCCATCTAGAGAGAAGATAAATTACTGTGTGCCTTAATTACACAGTGTGCTGGAAAGTCTGAGGTGAAAGACATCTGGAAAGGACAGTTTGGGGCAGGTCTAGGACAGCCTGCTTCTGTTGTCAGCTTCCGAGGTCAGTGCAGCAATATGGAATGCCTCCTTTTAGGTAGAAGCTGTAGATCCTGTAGAGGTTTAATTATGAGAAAATCCTCATTTGGTTTGAAAAGAGTAAGTGAGAGAATGTGATTGAGAGGTCCTTTCATCCAAGGAAGATTTCTTCCTGGCAGAAATGATCTGAAACATACAGATATAGCTCCTTTTATTTTTATTTTATTTTTTTCAATCAACAAAAGAGGGATTATTTGAAGTGATGGTATCATATGGCCAATCAACCAGAAGAGGTCCTTCTTTGGAAGTACTGCACTGTACTGGCTAACAGCTGGTTGCATGTAGGTGTATTACTTGGTAGATAAAAGTGTGAAGTGGCAATGGTGAGAAGAACTGAGGATTGGTTGATGTGGGAAGCTATGTAGGGCAGCAAAACTCATACCGACATGGGAGGTATTTCTGCTACATGTAACAAAGGATAAAGATGAAAGTTTTGGTTCCCCTTAAGAAGGTACCTATTCCAAATCTTCTGATTCTGAAAACATTTTGCAAATACTTTCACTGAGCTTGACATGATGGGTGTTGCCCTCACACTTCTTCGGATTCCAGTGCCACCAATTTAAAGGTATTTGATATTGGATAAACATCGTAAAAAAGATTACAGAGCAAAACAACTTATCAGTTTCCTCGAGATGTGAGATCAGATCAGATAAGATAACCTGTATTGTCATTTTTTTTTTACTGTGGGCACACTGGAACACCTTAAAAATAAAATTATGTTGCCTGCTCTCAAAGTGTACACATACATAACATATACATAAACATGCTAGATACATATATACAAGGGCTTTATTTGTCATAGAACGCCCAGAAGCACGAAGCCGAAAGCACCAGCCTGAAGATGACGAATGAGACTTCGTCGAAATGTCGTCAAGACACTTCTAATTTTATGTGGGAGAAAACCCAAATAACCAAAGATAACCAAAGACATATATATATTCTGAGGTTTTCGCGGGTGTTTGTATGTAGGTCTTTGGTTATTCGGGTTTTCTCCCGCGTAAAATTGGAAGTGTCTTGGCGATGTTTCGACGAAGTCCCATTCGTCATCTTCAGGCTGGTGTTTTCAGCTTCGTGCTTCAGCAGCAATGTGTGGTCTTAGCTGTTTCTTCCTTTTAACTGCCAGTGGGGGTATGAACTGATTTGGGTGGGAGCTTGGCTGTGTTCTGCCAACCCCCCAGCCAATCAGAGCACAGCCAAGCCCCTAACCATCAGAACACACCTCCACCCAATCAGAACACAGCCAAGCTCCCACCCAATCAGTTCATACCCCACTGGCAGTTAAAAGGAAGAAACAGCTAAGACCACACATTGCTGCTCGAAGCACGAAGCTGAAAACACCAGCCTGAAGATGACGAATGGGACTTCGTCGAAACGTCGCCAAGACACTTCCAATTTTACGCGGAGAAAACCCGAATAACCAAGAACCTACATATTATATATATTGACTTTAAAAATACCAGAACCATTGCCAAAAGTGAACATTTTAATAACAGAATAATCAGAGAAGCCATCGAGATAGAAAAACGCCCACACAGCATGAACAAGCAAGATGATACCTCCCGCCTACCAGCCATTTGGAAACCCGCCCTTATTGACAAACGACTCCCTAACACAAAAAATGATACCAGACCCACACTCACAAAAACCACACAGGATGTCACCACCACACATCCACGCAAAAAACAAACCCAAAGCCACACCGATGATGAGGCACGACCACAAACCAGAAGCCAGACCACAGCTGCATCATTAGCCACTTTAAACCCCTCCAATCCATACATGAAGCAAACTGACACCCTCCATGAAGAGGAGGCACGACCACGAACGCGAAGCCAAAAAATAGCAAGCAGCCCAAAATCTTAAACCCCTCTGCAACTCAGACTAACCTGAGCACAACCAAACAGAACACTCCTCCAGCCAATCAGAGCACAGCCAAGCTCCCACCGGCCAATCAGTTCATACCCCCACTGGCAGTTAAAAGAAGAACAGCTTTAAGACCACACATTGCTGCTCAAGAGCACGAAGCTGAAACCCAGCCTGAAGATGACGAATGGGACTTCGTGAAACGTCGCCAAGACACTTCCCAATTTATACGCGTGGAGAAAACCCGAAACAACCAAAGACCTACATCAAATACCCGCGAAACCTCAGAAAACAAATATATATATACTATATTATATTATATGTTTTCTGAGGTTTTCGCGGGTATTTGTATACATATATATATATATATATATATTCAATGATGCAATCTTCGATCTCCGGGAAGAGTATACTCCAGTTATTTATTGTTAAAACAACATTTAAAACAATAAAAACAGTTATATACAAAATTAAAACAACTTAGCTTTCGCTGGTCCTCTGCCAGCGTCCTCAGAGTGGGGCTTAGGGGGTGGGAAGTTCTTTTTATCCCCTTGCTGATCCAATTGCCTACTCATTGCCCTCGTGACAGGGCCACTCTTCCTGATTGCCTGTGACTGCCTTGGCTGTTCCGCCCTCTCTTTTTTGCACTCTAACATTGTATTTTTCTGCTTTGTCATCCTTGTGCTGTCTCCCCCTCCCTGCGCTGGGGAATGTGTTAATGATAACAGCGCAGGGAGGGGGAGACAGCACAAGGGTGACAAAGCAGAAAAATACAATGTTAGAGTGCAAAAAAGAGAGGGCGGAACAGCCAAGGCAGTCACAGGCAATCAGGAAGAGTGGCCCTGTCACGAGGGCAATGAGTAGGCAATTGGATCAGCAAGGGGATAAAAAGAACTTCCCACCCCCTAAGCCCCACTCTGAGGACGCTGGCAGAGGACCAGCAAAAGCTAAGTTGTTTTAATCTTGTATATAACTGTTTTTATTGTTTTAAATGTTGTTTTAACAATAAATAACTGGAGTATACTCTTCCCGGAGATCGAAGATTGCATCATTGAACAAATATGCCCGGGATTCGTATTTTTATAACCATTAAGGATATATATATATATATATATATATATATATATATATATATATATATATATATAATCATTGTTCAAATAAATGACTATAGTTTACCTTACTCCATTTTGCTGAGTAAAATCCATCTGTGTGATTCTATTAGCAGAGGTAGTTTCCACTGATACAGCTGACATGATAGTAATCTTTATTTGAGAGGTTGTCACAAAGAAGAGGGGGGCAACCTATTCTCCAAAGCCCCTGGTAGCTTTTTGATAAGTTTCCATCTATTACTTACTTGTATAAGTAATGAATGGAAACTTATCAAGGAGAGATCCAACCTAGAATTAAGAAGAAATTTCCTGACAGTGAGCACAAATAATCAGTATAAGGGCTTGTCTTCAGAAGTTGTGGGTGCTTCATCATCTTTTTAAGAAGAGATTGGATAGCCATTTGTCTGGAATAGTATGGGGTCTCCCACTTAAGCAGGGGGTTGGACTAGAAGACCTTCAAGATCCCTTCTAACTATGTTATTCTGTATTCTATATTCCTTTGGAAATAGTGATGCTGTATTTCCCTGCAATCTCAACCTTCAGAATTTGTTGCAAAAGCTCTCTCAGCCCTTTGTAATAGAGTCTGAAGTGAACAGGAGGCTAAGAAAAAGAAGAGGGAAAATTCCCATCACGCTAATGGAAGTCTGCTAATGCAAAATTGGATCCCACTTTTTCTATGCTGAGCAGCTAAATAATAGCACTGACTGGAAACCTGTGTTCTCATTTTCATTTGTAATGTCGATCACTTCTTCATCTATCAGTGCAGCAATGCCAACAGGAGTTAATGGAACTTAGAAAGCTCTGATTACGTGACCTGGAAAAGCTAGTCTGTCTTTCCAGCTTGTGAATTGCTAAACTGTCTCTCTTACTTCTCCTGTAGATAATTTGGCTTTCATTAATCTATGATATCACATGTGTAATCATTTCAAAAGTTCAGATGTCTATGTCAATATATCACCGGGTGAATTTTGAGTTTCTTAACCGATGAAATGACAGTAGGAGATATAGGTTTTTTTAAAAGATGTTTTTGAGATATTTTTATTCCTATGGAAGTGAAGGCCTAGCTCCCCTCTGCCAGGTTTAAGGAATTTCAATTAAAATACTTTTCCATCCTGCCATGCTTCCAATCAAGATTAGACCTCCCACTGGCTGTTTGTCCAAGAAAAATCTGCAGCACAAAGGCAATCTCCATAACAAATGTATCATTTCAGCAATACAACAGCTATACCTGCAGCTAGGGATAATGGAGAATTTCATTTGCACTTCTACAATGAACAAACAAACAGGAATGGGATTATCTTTCAATAATCATTCTTCACATAATTTTACACTGGAATGTTGTCATGCAGACTAGAGCAAACCAAAAGGAATCGTATGAAATGTTTCTACTAAGGGAAAATGCTCACTTAAAAGTATGTATTAATTTAAAAAGATATAACACAACTTAAAGTAGGAAATTATTTGCAGAAAATGCAAATATTGCAAAATCACATAGGCAAACGTGCATAATAGTAGAGATGCATGGAAACAAATTGAAATAAGATTAACAGGTTCATATTCAAGTTCAAAATGAAATTGATAGGTTCATCCATCCTAAGTTATGCAAGTTGTATTCAAGTTACTGTCTCTTCAGAGTCATTAAAGTAAAACTTTAATTATGTCAACCAGGAACTCTGGGAGCACCTAACATTCTTTGGTCATTTGCATGGAGATACACTTTGATTGTAGGAGAAAAAAATGCAGATATAGCTATTATATATATATATATATATATATATATATATATATATATATATATATATATATATGTGTGTGTGTGTTTTCTGAGGTTTATATATATAAGACCTCTTGATTATTAGCAAATATTCATGCTAATTAAAAGATGCAATATAGATTCCTAGGCCTGTAAGCAAAAATGGCTCTTGTTAGTACTTTATGGAGGGACAGCCTTGTTGCCTATCCCTCTGTAGGCTAATCTAGAAAATCAAAACCAGTAATTCAAGATGAAGGCAGTGGCAAACCACTTCCATACTGCTGTCAAGAAAATACAAGGACTTGTCCATCAAGTTACCAGGAGTTAGGCTCAATTTGAAGGAGATTTTCCCTTTATCACTCTCATAATATTTCTGAGCAGTATAAATCTGGTTCAGATCTCACCCAGAAATAAATATCCCTCAACTTTTTATTCATGATACATTTTCTCCCAAGGCATATTCAATCATTTATTTCAAGCCTTAATCATTTAAGTCTGCAAAATTGATTCAAAATAGAGGTCAGAGTACAGGTGTATCCTGCCTTAACCTGAGGAATGCTAATACTGTAGCTGGTAACTGAACAGAGATTTTAGCAGGAGATTTTGAACTGAATTTCAGCAAGAGGACGAACAAAGGCATTGACAGCTAAGAAAATGCTATGTATCCAAAGGGAAATCCTAAGTACAGCATCCAGAATCAATTTAAAATGAGAAACCCAAAATCCCTCAGGATGGGATGGGGCATTGCCAGAAAATTTTATTCTATCTGCCTAAATATCTGTAGATATTAGAAATATATTGAATGAAACACCTGCCATCCATTTTTATACTAACCCAGTTACTCTCCTAGGTTTTTCTTTAATGATATCCCCTATCTTTTCAGATTGTATAATAATATACTTTATGTGTGAACAACATTATCTAGAGCATTGGGCATTTTTCACTATATTTCCATGCATCAGCTTTAAGAGTTTTTTGCCTTTTTTTTTTTTTACTGACCTCTTTTTCAAACTAATAGCAAATAGGCTTTGGGAGATGAATCATCCTATCTTCTCTGCTTTTACTTTGATAGCAACAAACAACAGCTAAAGGAAAGGGGGAAAGTTCTTTAATCAATAAGGGGCTTCCCCAAAGGATTCATACTAATTATTGGCCTCCAGAGGGTTCTCCATTTCCCACTTCCAAAACCATCTATTCTGGACTGATTCAGGTTAGGGATGGTGGACTGTTAAAGAGAAAAACTGTGATGGAGGAGCTGTCATGACTTCTGGCACCTTACCCATTACTGCAGCAATTTGGAGAAGGCAGTGAGATGTGCATTGATCTGCCAATGGCTTCATTCATAATGGATCATTTACATTATTGGTAGCATGCTGCGAGAGAACATTTTAGCAAGCTTCTATTGTAAGCATAACAACTGATATATCCTGGATCTCAAAATAATAGCTGGTCCATGTTAAACGATGATACCATAATGGGCATGTAGGATTAAAACCAAATGATGCAGTGAAGACCATTTTGGTGCAATGTTTCAACAAGCCGGCCATGCTTTTCCTTTGGATAGACCATTTTATTTGCTTCCCTATAGGTTCTTCTTTCCTTCACTCCTTCCTTCTCAGTCATCCAGGTCATGGTTGTCCCAAACGTGCTTTCCAAAAGGCAGCTGGAGTTTCTAAGTCTAGTTGCCTTTTGAAAAGCACCTTTGGGATTCCTTCCTTCCTTCCTTCCCTCCCTCCCCCCACCCACCCACCCATAGAAAGCGGCAAAAATTGATTCCTGATCATGGTTCTCATTCTTTGGTGATTCAAAACTAAATAACCATTTTCTTCACTAAGGTCATAAGAATAAAGAAAGTTTTAAAAGGTTCAAATAAAAGTTATTACTTCCCCTCTCCCTCTCCCACGTTAAAATATAATTCAGCTAACTCCTTCTAAAATATTATTTTTCTGCTAAAGATTTGTTTGCATCTCTATTAATCCTGAGTGTCTTGTGTATGTGTGTGTGTGTGTGTGTGTGTGTGTGTGTGTGTGTGTGTGTGTTCATTTGGAGCATTTTTCCTTTGGTTTCTTAGCCTTTTGAGGATAGTGCTGTCAATCTTTGCCTATACATCTCATTGTCAGAGGGAGTGACCATATATTATTGTTATCCATAGGTATAATATAAACCTATGAGTTCCAGGATCAAATGGAACAGGGAAAGATGTTTGCTTCAATGTAATGAATTCCTTTAACAAACAGGAATTTCATGTGTATATTAAATAATGCAATACCAAAGGAAAAAAACACAGAGGTAAATACCATCTGTCTTTAAAGAAAGGTGTGTTGTGCTTATGGAGCTGGTATATCAAAGGTGACTTATTACTTACTGGACAGCTAGCTGGGACATATATCTCTGGTTGGTGAATATAGGATCCAGTTAAGAAATATTGCAGATCTGAAAAGACCATTAACTGTTAGTTTTGGTAAAGAAAGCACTTTGAGTTATGTATTAACTATTTTAAAAATAATATTTTAACTCCACCAATAAAATAATATTTATAGTTTGAGGTTTGTTTTATTTTGCATTGCATAATGTCTGAAATTCTATCTCATGTTTAATTATGGCCAATAAATTTGTTTACTTATTTACTCCCTGGATTTGCATTAAAGCAGGACCTTGCATTATTAAAACTGTGACACAGCTTTACTTAATTGTATTAGGCGGTGAAAACTCCTTGGAGCGATTTGGCATCTATATATTGAAATAAAATGACTTATAATTTATAAGCATTGCTGCTGGAAGCGAGGGAGGCTTGGGGTTATTGTGACAAGCAAAGGCTAGATAATTCTAAGCAGGAGAAAAGTTGGTCTTCATGAGCAGAAAAGACAGCTTTCCATTTCTGCTGCTCAAATTTAATATGGAAATTGGAATTTGTTATTTTAAATTGTGTTTAAGGTCAGGTTGTTTACCCTCTGACATGGGGTGTCTCCCCCACATATTCCTTGAGATGGAAATGAATGGAAAGTGCAATGCCAGAGCACAAGATTGCATTAATTGCACCTTTTGCAACTATAATAAGGATGAAAAGCAAATCTTTTGTTGTCTTCCCATTGTGGATTGCATTCATTTCTCAGGTTGTCAATATATCCTGATGCAACGTTAAGATTCTTATCAGTCTTTAACTGCGGCCCCATTGACTCAGCAATTGCACAGGAATTGATTTAAGTCTGATTACCATCGTGTTAACATTTTAATGTTCAAAGGCCAAGATAAATGAATGTGGAATTATCCAAGATGTTCCCAGCTGGGATGGAGGGAACAGAGGAAGAGAGTGGTTCCTGTGTGGTATAACATAATTTAAAATCATCAAGACTTTTTGTCTTTGCTTTAGAGAATAGGTTCCTTTTAGAGCTGGATTCTCAAAATTCGCATCTCTTAGCCCTACATTCACTAGGATTATCTTGAGCAACTGATAAAGTCATTTCAGTCTTGGTTTGCCAATTGTTGACAAGAAATAATTGTTCAGAAGATTCAGAATGGTTTTAGGGTGATTAGCAATGAGATGTTTAGCAACTGAATATTTAAGATTTACATTACTATTGTGATTTATTGCAGTCATGTTTAGACTGAATTTGACATTTTTTATCCACCTTTCAAGTCCTTCCCAAGAACCTAGTATAGGCAGATGATGTTGCTCGTGGTGTTAAGGGTATCAGCACAGAATAGAAGCTGTTCCAAGTAAAGCTGCCTTTTGCAACTGACTGATTGTGATTTTGCCAATGGTACTCAAGTGGTGCTCCAACTATTTTGGGATTGCATCGATTACTCTTGGTACTGTTTTTGCTTTGGTTTGCCACAGTCATTCTACTTTTATTTACAGGTCTTTGAATTTTGTGATTTTCTCCAGTTCTTTCTCTTTATTCAGCTGTCTCCAAGTATTGCCATGTTTATTATCCAGACTTTTATTTTCTTAACAACAATTGTAGAAGTATCATATGGCAGGTCCTTGTCTGTTTGAATGCTAAAGTCCCAGAGTTTACTTTGATTATTTTGTGGTTCCACCATTTCTTGCTTCCGAGCAAAAGGTGTTTTATATTCAAGTATGGCCATATACAGTCATCATGCCCTTCCCCCCCTTTTTTTCCGTCTTCTGCATCCTTTCCCCACGCGCTGTGATCGGAAGCCTCAGTACGGGGGGAGGTGGGATTATGGTCTCCTCGAGCGTCACAACATTCCTCTTCTGCTCTCCTCCTCCCTCCAATGCTTCTCATTCTTGCATGCATGTGGTAAAGGTCTTTAGAGTCAATGGGTGCTGCCGATGCAAGGCGCGGCAAGCCGATTTCACAAGCCCCACCCTCCCACGTGTTCTTCCGTCTGGGTTGACTCTTCTCCCTGCTCCTCGGGATGTCCATCCACCCGTCGTTACACTCAGCGCCGTCCCATGCTCCATGCGCTCCCGATTCGGTTGGCGTTGCAGGTCGGAGGGGTCGTCCTGTCCTCTTCAGGTCGGTCGTCTTCTTTCTCTCAAACCGTAGGTGAGGTGTCAGCTTCAATAATCTCCCATCTCCGTCTACAATGTTTTTCTGCGCACCAAGTGGGATATCCCTGATGTTTGTAGTATGGGGATTCTGGGCTTTGGTTTTCGCCACCCTCCTAGTCTTTTGGAAGCACGTCAATACTGTGAGGGTGGTGGGGGTTTTGGGATGTTGCTCCTCCTCCTCTAGATTATTCACGATTTGTCAGAGGATTGGCATATCTTCCTTGACTTTTCCACTGAACCTGCCATCGGGCCGTCGGTACCGGGATGGGCAACTGGCCGAACTCCATGATCTTAATGCCAAATGTGCCGGGCAGAGGTCGATGTGCCGGTTAATGGAGTCACTATTGTGTATGGCCATACTTAGGAGATGGATAAACAGCATGGATAAACAACTCATCGAACCACCCCAGTTTACTGCTGTAACCCAGCCAGCCCAGAATGTCACATACGACCATCTCAGTAGCAACTGGGCATGAGGGGGAAGCATTAGGGAGGAAAGGGAAAGCACTCATAGAGAGAATAGCTGCGTGGATGTGGATTGGAGAAAAAAGGAGAAGGGGAAATGCAAACCACTACTTAAACCTGAGGGAGAGAATGGATTAAAGGATGGGGACAACCAGGGAGGTAGGGAGGTTGCCCCACCCATCTTAGAATCCAAGGAAAAGAAGGCAAATGAGGACACACACGTAAACAAGGGGTACAGGAGGAAAGGGATCACTGGAATACAATCTATCCAATTAGGTCCAGTAACGAGATCAAGGAGCCGGGCGCAGACTCTGGCTTGCTTATAAGAGACTCTCTCACTCTCTAGCGTTTTAAGCCCTGATGATGCCGGCAGGTGACGGCGAAAGCTTGGCGTTTTTAAATTAAACTTTTATAGTTTTTCCTACCTTGGTGCTCATTTTATTTTAAACATGAATATTCCCAGGGTTCATATTTTTAATATTATCACTCATATATATATATATGGTACAAATAAAATACGAACACCAGGAGAGTATAAATATAAAAATATACTTTACTAAAAGCTGCCAAGCTTTCATTTGGAAACTCCAAACATCATCAGGGCTAAGGAGCCAGTAAACAATGATGACTTAAATGGGTTTTGCCGGCATCTGCACCTGGCTCATGGACCGCGTCACCGGTCCCGGCCGGTTAATTAGTGTTCTAGATGTTTCTTTATTACTCTCCTTGCGCTTCCTTCTATGGTTCTTCCGGATCATTCCTTCCACTATCTCATTACTGACATTCATCTCCTCCACCACCCCTGGCTTCGCGTTCGTGGTCATGCCTCATCTTCATGGAGGGTGTCAGTTTGCTTCATGTATGGATTGGAGGGGTTTAAAGTGGCTAATGATGCAGCTGTGGTCTGGCTTCTGGTTTGTGGTCATGCCTCATCATCGGTGTGGCTTTGGGTTTGCTTTTTGCATGGATGTGTGGGAGATGTGAAGATGACGAATGGGACTTCGTCGAAACGTCGCCAAGACACTTCCAATTTTACGAGGGAGAAAACCCGAACAACCAAAGACCTACATACAAACACCCGCGAAAACCTCAGAATATATATATATATATATATATATATAGGTCTTTGGTTGTTCGGGTTTTCTCCCGTGTAAAATTGGAAGTGTCTTGGCGACGTTTCAACGAAGTCCCATTCGTCATCTTCAGGCTGGTGTTTTCAGCTTTGTGCTTCGAGGAGCAATGTGTGGTCTTAGCTGTTTCTTCCTTTTAACTGCCAGTGGGGGTATGAACTGATTGGGTGGGAGCTTGGCTGTGTTCTGATTGGGTGGAGGTGTGTTCTGAATGGTTAGGGGCTTGGCTGTGCTCTGACTGGCTGGGGGAGTGTTCTGTTTGGTTGTGCTCAGGTTAGTCTGAGTTGCAGAGGGGTTTGAGATTTTGGGCTGCCTTGTTATTTTTTGGCTTCGCGTTCGTGGTCGTGCCTCCTCTTCATGGTGAGAGTGTGTAGTTCGGGTTTTAGGTGTTGTGTACCAGACCCACACTCACAAAAACCACACAGGAGGTCATCGCTATCTGCACGCTCTCTCACACCACCACCCAGCACAGATCAACTCTGTAGCCAAGACACTCATCTCCAGAACAAAACGCTTAGCTGATGAACAACACCTAAAACCCGAACTACACACTCTCACCAATGTACTAACATCCAATGGATTCCATAGAAATAAGATTACAAACCTAATCCAAAAAGAAACCCCCACTAAAATCCAAGACAAAGAACAAGAAAACGGCAAAGCCCTCCTCCCATACATAAAAGGCACCACAGACAGAATCAGTAAGATCCTCCATAAACACAATATGAAAACAGCATTCTGCACAAACAGAAAAATATCCACCATCCTTGAAACCCCAATGATAAAATTGAATTAGAAAATCAAGGAGTATACGAAATCCCATGCACCACTTGTCCCACCACATACATCGGACATAAGAACATAAGAACTCAGTCAAAAATGAGGAACCAACATCTTCCCTGGTCCAACACCTTAAAGCCACAGGACATGAAATTGACTTTAAAAATACCAGAACCATTGCCAAAAGTGAACATTTTAATAACAGAATAATCAGAGAAGCCATCGAGATAGAAAAACGCCCACACAGCATGAACAAGCGAGATGATACCTCCCGCCTACCAGCCATTTGGAAACCCGCCCTTATTGACAAACGACTCCCTAACACAAAAAATGATACCAGACCCACACTCACAAAAACCACACAGGATGTCACCACCACACATCCACGCAAAAAACAAACCCAAAGCCACACCGATGACGAGGCACGACCACAAACCAGAAGCCAGACCACAGCTGCATCATTAGCCACTTTAAACCCCTCCAATCCATACATGAAGCAAACTGACACCCTCCATGAAGAGGAGGCACAACCACGAACGCGAAGCCAAAAAATAGCAAGGCAGCCCAAAATCTTAAACCCTCTGCAACTCAGACTAACCTGAGCACAACCAAACAGAACACTCCCCCAGCCAATCAGAGCACAGCCAAGCCCCTAACCATTCAGAACACACCTCCACCCAATCAGAACACAGCCAAGCTCCCACCCAATCAGTTCATACCCCACTGGCAGTTAAAAGGAAGAAACAGCTAAGACCACACATTGCTGCTCAAAGCACGAAGCTGAAAACACCAGCCTGAAGATGACGAATGGGACTTCGTCGAAACGTCGCCAAGACACTTCCAATTTTACACGGGAGAAAACCCGAACAACCAAAGACCTACATACAAATACCCGTGAAAACCTCAGAAAACAATATCAAACCTCTACGGGGAGGAAATCACCATCTGACCAGGACCTATGAAAAACTTGAAGTCCAAAGAGCTTCCATTTTATGCGACCTCGCATTCCTACGCAACTGCCGAGATCAAAATCTAATCCCCACATGTTTCCAACTGAAATTCCACTCCAACTCTGCAGCTACCAAACGGATCCTGAAAAGAACAGAATTGGCCCTAATCAGAAATGAACTTCACACAAAAAGATTCCTCCTAGACTGAATTAACAAAGATCTCCTCACACTCCACCTCAAACTCAGCAACAAGATCCACCCCGCACTTTGGGACAAATCCAAACAACTCGCCGTCTGGAGAGCCGAAACACAGACCACCCTCAAGACAGATACACACACCAACAAACTCCGAAGACTACAAGAACGCCAGAAACAAACCCCTCCTCCCTCACAGCCACACATGAAACAAACAGTGCATAACATCTCAGATAGGATCCTCACCAAAGCCGAAACCAATGTCCTTTCCAAAGGATTCAACTTTGCAGTCACTCCCAAACACATCCCCACTGAAACCATTATATGTGGAGTTGAAACCAGCCTGACCAAAATCAACCCCGACGACGCTAACAGAATCAGACTCGAAATCACCAACATCCTCTGCACCAGCAAGCCACCCAAAAGCAACTTACCCAAAGAGGAACAGACAGCACTACGTAACCTGAAAGAAGACACCAGCATAATAATCCTACCAGCAGACAAGGGCAACGCCACGGTGGTTATGAACACATCTGACTACCAAACCAAATTAACCAACCTACTCCAAGACTCCACATACAAACCCCTAAATACAGATCCCACCACCTACCTGGAAAAAACCACCAGATCCAAAATAAAAGCCTCCCCCATTAGCGAAGAGATCCAGCAAAGAATCATTCCCAGAGAGAAATCATCCAGATGCCCCAAACTCTATGGTCTCCCCAAGATACACAAAGAAGGAACCCCACTCAGACCTATAGTCAGCTCCATAGGCTCACCTCTACAATACCTAGCCAAATTTCTCGCCAAACAATTACAGCCCTATGCAGAATCCATCACCTCACACGTAAAAAACTCATTCCAGTTTATAGAGATCATAAAGAAACAAAACTTACAGCCCAGCGACCTACTAGTGAGCTTCGATATCATATCCCTCTTCACCCAAGTGCCTATCAAAGAAGCCTTGACAGCTATTCAAAACAAATATAACCCCCCCAAACACATCTTAGATCTGACCAACCACTGCCTATCCAACACATACTTCATCTATAATGGACAAAAATACAAACAAACAGAAGGAGCACCCATGGGATCACCCCTCTCACCTGTCATTGCCAACCTCTACATGGAACACTTTGAAACCCAAGCTCTAGAAAAATCGGATCACAAACCCAAACTCTGGCTCAGATACGTAGATGACACCTTCATAATCTGGCCACATGGGAAAGAAAAACTGGACAACTTCCTCACACACCTCAACAGCCTACACCCCAAAATACAGTTCACCATGGAAACAGAAGCTAACAACCAACTTCCCTTCCTGGATGTCTTAGTCTACAAGAAATCCAATGGCTCCCTAGGACACACCATCTACCAGAAGAAAACACACACAAACCGCTATCTGCACGCTCTCTCACACCACCACCCAGCACAGATCAACTCTGTAGCCAAGACACTCATCTCCAGAACAAAACGCTTAGCTGACGAACAACACCTAAAATCCGAACTACACACTCTCACCAATGTACTAACATCCAATAGATTCCATAGAAATAAGATTACAAACCTAATCCAAAAAGAAACCCCCACTAAAATCCAAGACAAAGAACAAGAAAACGGCAAAGCCCTCCTCCCATACATAAAAGGCACCACAGACAGAATCAGTAAGATCCTCCATAAACACAACATCAAAACAGCATTCTGCACAAACAGAAAAATATCCACCATCCTTAGAAACCCCAAAGATAAAATTGAATTAGAAAATCAAGGAGTATACGAAATCCCATGCACCACTTGTCCCACCACATACATCGGACAAACCAACAGAAGAATAAGTGCACGCATTGAAGAACATAAGAACTCAGTCAAAAAAGAGGAACCAACATCTTCCCTGGTCCAACACCTTAAAGCCACAGGACATGAAATTGACTTTAAAAATACCAGAACCATTGCCAAAAGTGAACATTTTAATAACAGAATAATCAGAGAAGCCATCGAGATAGAAAAACGCCCACACAGCATGAACAAGCGAGATGATACCTCCCGCCTACCAGCCATTTGGAAACCCGCCCTTATTGACAAACGACTCCCTAACACAAAAAATGATACCAGACCCACACTCACAAAAACCACACAGGATGTCACCACCACACATCCACGCAAAAAACAAACCCAAAGCCACACCGATGATGAGGCACGACCACAAACCAGAAGCCAGACCACAGCTGCATCATTAGCCACTTTAAACCCCTCCAATCCATACATGAAGCAAACTGACACCCTCCATGAAGAGGAGGCACGACCACGAACGAAGCCAAAAAATAGCAAGGCAGCCCAAAATCTTAAACCCCTCTGCAACTCAGACTAACCTGAGCACAACCAAACAGAACACTCCCCCAGCCAATCAGAGCACAGCCAAGCCCCTAACCATTCAGAACACACCTCCACCCAATCAGAACACAGCCAAGCTCCCACCCAATCAGTTCATACCCCCACTGGCAGTTAAAAGGAAGAAACAGCTAAGACCACACATTGCTGCTCAAAGCACGAAGCTGAAAACACCAGCCTGAAGATGACGAATGGGACTTCGTCGAAACGTTGCCAAGACACATCCAATTTTACGCGGGAGAAAACCCGAACAACCAAAGACCTACATACAAATACCCGCGAAAACCTCAGAAACCATATATATATATATATATATATATATATATATATATATATATATATATATATATATATATATATATATATATATATATACCTATACTAAATAACAAAGAAAAACGAACACCAGGATATAATAAACCAGACTGTTTAATATAAACAAGCCTGTGGTTAAAAAAAGTCACTAAACTTTCGTCAGGCCAAACTACCAACGTCATCAGAGTTGGAGTAAAAGGGATCAGGAAGGCAGCTCATATAACCTCCTGCTTCTGCGTCTGGCTCCTTAAGCTTGTCATTGGCCCTTTGATTGTATTAATCCATACTGCACAGAGTTGTTCCGCATCAGGCAAACTGTCCTTGGCTCCGCTAGTTGCTTTATGATCCTCAAGTGCTCTTTTAGAGCATGTGCAAGCACTTGGAGGGTGGCTGTCAACTGGTCCCTGCGCCCAGTCTCCCTCCCTCCCAGGGCCATTATCCTCCCCCACCCCAAGGCCATTGTCGTCTCCCCTGTAATTCCTCTGCCCCAGTTCTGCAAAAAGTATATATATATATATATATATATTGGAAAATTTGCATAAAAATACAACTCCTGGGCATGTCTATGGTACAAATAAAATACGAACACCAGGAGAGTATAAATATAAAAATATACTTTACTAAAAGCTGCCAAGCTTTCATTTGGAAACTCCAAACATCATCAGGGCTAAGGAGCCAGTAAACAATGATGACTTAATGATGAATTGAGAGGTGGAGTAAGCACTCGATCATGCAGCAAACAAATGGAACGGTGGAGAACTGTCGACACGAAGATTGCCAGGACGGAGGAGGAGGGCATAGACCCCCAAATATGCAACACCCGTATGAAAGTTACTCATGACAGTGGAGGAGTGAGAAGAAAGGGTGTGGAGCAGGGATTGAGAAAAGCGTGTGCTGGGGGGAGCGTCTGTGAGCCCAGGGAAGCTTGTAACAGTGATAGAGGAGAAACAGATACCCCCAGGGTGGAAAATGAAAACAAAAAGGGGATGAGAGTCAGTACTTTAAACCCCTCCAATCCATACATGAAGCAAACTGACACCCTCCATGAAGATGAGGCACGACCACGAACACGAAGCGAAAAAATAGCAAGGCAGCCCAAAATCTTAAACCTCCCTGCAACTCAGACTAACCTGAGCACAACCAAACAGAACACTCCCCCAGCCAATCAGAGCACAGCCAAACCCCCAGCCAATCAGAGCACAGCCACGCCCCTAACCAATCAGAACACACCTCCACCCAATCAGAACACAGCCAAGCTCCCACCCAATCAGTTCATACTCCCACCGGCAGTTAAAAGGAAGAAACAGCTAAGACCAGACATTGCTCCTCGAAGCACGAAGCTGAAAGCACCAGCCTGAAGATGACGAATGGGACTTCGTCGAAACGTCGCCAAGACACTTCCAATTTTACGCGGGAGAAAACCCGAATAACCAAAGACCTACATACAAACACCCGCAAAAACCTCAGAAAACATACACACACACACACACACACACACACACACACCACATATTATATATATATATATATATATATATATATATATGTAGGTCTTTGGTTATTCGGGTTTTCTCCCACGTAAAATTGGAAGTGTCTTGGCGACGTTTCAACGAAGTCTCATTCGTCATCTTCAAGCTGGTGCTTTTGGCTTCGTGCTTCTGGGAGCAATGTGTGATTGTAGCTGTTTCCTCCTTTTAACTGCCAGTGAGGGGTATGAACTGATTGGATGAGAGCTTGGCTGTGTTCTGGTTGGATGGAGGTGTGTTCTGATTGGTTAGGAGCTTGGCTGTGCTCTGATTGGCTGGGGGGTTGGCTGTGCTCTGTGCTCCCAACCAGTCAGAGCACAGCCAAGCTCCTAACCAATCAGAACACACCTCCATCCAATCAGAACACAGCCAAGCTCTCATCCAATCAGTTCATACCCCCACTGGCAGTTAAAAGGCGGAACCAGCTACAATCACACATTGCTTCTAGAAGCACAAAGCTGAAAGTACCAGCCTGAAGATGACGAATGGGACTTCGTCGAAACATCGCCAAGACACTTCCAATTTTACGCGGGAGAAAACCCGAACAACCAAAGACCTATATACAAATACCCGCGAAAACCTCAGAAAACATATATCTATATATATATATATATATATATATATATATATATATATATATATATATATATATATATATATATAAATGCACCATCACTGATACTTTGTCCTGTCTTTGTTTGTAGTCAATCTGTATGATCTTCTTGAAGTAGCTAACTAGGTGAACCATGGTTTCTCCAGCTTCTTTGCAGAGGCAGCATTTGCTATATGTTACTGTCTTCTCAATTCTGGCTATGTATGCATTTGTTCTTAAGACTTGTGCAACCACAATTAACCCCTCTGCTCTTTCTTCAGTTTTTCTGCTCTTAGCATTGCCAGTCCTTGTTGTTATCTATTTTGACTGCTTTTTTTTTTAATGTCCTGGCCATGAAACATTTTTCCTTTCCATGTCTTTTTTCTATTATTTCTATTCTCTCTTCTGTTCTTGGTCTTTCTTGCAGACCATGTTGATACTCAGTACGTTTTTCTGGTATAAAAGCTTCAATACATCTTCTCTGTCCTTCAGATGTTTTTCCAGTACCAGTTTTTCTTCGGCTGTCTGGTATACTTGCAACATTCCATGTCCACTTATACTCTATGGTAAATAGAATCTGTTAACATTGTTCATGGATGAAAGGTATGATTCATTGTCATTATCCAGGGCTTTTAGTTATGCTTGAGTCCAGTTCCCTATTCCAGCTGTGTATCTAATGTCTGATATTGCCCAAGTATTAATCGCGCTGATGATATTTTCTCCACTGATTTTGGTCTTTAAAATCTTCTTCACTCTTGTGATGAATTCACTTCTAGCCTTCTTTTTGAGTTTAGTATGCTTGGTGGTGTCAGCTTGAAGGATGCCCAAGTATCTATAGGGATCAACATTTTTATGTTTTTGGGTCTCAGGCATTAAACGAAGACACATGGTGAACATCAAACTTTCTTTATTGACTTCTCCTTACAACCAGCAACAACCAAAAGGCACACAGACCTTTTATACTGTCCTAAACCTGGACAGCCAATAGGAATCTGGCTGTTTTCGCGCCTTGCGCATGCTCACAAGGCTGGCGATAACCAGTCTGGTCCCGGGCAGCTTTTGGTCTGCCTGGGACCATTTGCAACATTTCTGAGCCTGCTAAATGCTTCAGTAGGCTCAGGACACAACAAACATCATCCAGACTCTTGATCTTATATTCATAGAGCATCTTGATACCTTCAGTTTTCACTATTTTTCACTTATTGATAGTGAGAATGGCACTATACTTCTTTGCAATATCTTGTCTGTATATGCGATTCTATTTCAGATGCTGCTTTTCCGTACAGCTTCAAATCATACATGTAAAAAAGGTGGGATAGCTTGGCAGATGTTTTTTTTGCTTGATAGCCATGGCCCAACTCATTCAGTACTGCTGACAAAGGAATCAGTGCAACTACAAACAGTAATGATGACAATGAATCTCTTTGAAAAAATCCTCTCTTGATATTAACCTTTCCCAATCTATCACCATTGACCAGAAACTGTTTTTCATTGTGCCATTAATATTTTCACAAAGCTTCTGATGTTTCTATTGTTGTTATTATTACTTAAATATTCACCCAAATGACTAGAAGACAAAGATTCTTTCCACAGAGTCCTACTCCTAAAGCTATGGTCAAATGTGAAATCTTTCCCCCAAGGAGGTACAATGCCTAACATCCAATATTCTGGCATGAAAATAATGAGCAAAATATTCTTCAAGGGTGTTGCTAGAAGAATTTCTGTTCCATAACATTTGTCCTTCTCCCCCCATTCGTATTTCTTCCTTAAAATCATTTGTAGCATTTAATATTTGTTCTGCTCACTGAAAGGAAGTGGTGGGAACCAACAATGTCCTATTTACTGTGTTGCTCCTTGAGAAATAAAATTAAAAGCACCTGAAGGCAGGACAAGTAGCAATGGGTGGAAACTAATCAAAGAGAGAAGCAACCTAGAACTACGGAGAAACTTCCTGACAGTGAGAACAATTAATCAGTGGAACAACCTGCCTCCAGAAGCAGTAAATGCTCCAACACTAGAAGTTTTTAAGAAGAGACTGGACAGCCATTTGTCCGAAATGGTGTAGGGTTTCCTGCCTGAGCAGGGGGTTGGACTAGATGACCTCCAAGATCCCTTCCAACTTTATTATTATTATTATTATTATTATTATTATTATTATTATTACTACTACTACTACTACTACTACTACTACTAAAAGTGAAATGAAATTTGGGGAAATCAGGTCAGATTTGTTTTAGTTTTGTGCACCATCAGGCAGACACAATTTATAAGAATGGTTTTCTTTTTTCTTTATTTTTTTTCCCCACATTGACATTCATGTCAATTGAATGAATTAAATTACCTATATTACCTACACATAATCAAATTGCCTATAGCAAAAATTAGATGATCTAAATGTCAGAAGAAGTGAGCGTATGTATTCCTGCAGAAGGGAAATATAATCTGAGTGACAATTCGGTAGAACTGGTTTTGTAACTTTAACGAAAAGGGATTTTATTTATGGAAAATACATAACATAGGAAGGAAAGCAGACCACCTAACTAACTATGTCCTATCAGGAGGGACATCAAGAAGCTCTCGTGTATATGTGAACCTAGGAAAAAGAGAAGCAGAGCACGTGGAAACAGAATAGGAATTAATAATTATCTTCAATTGACATTTGGAGACAGAAGATTGTAAACTGCTGAGAAATTGTATTTGAAATCACATCTTCAACACTAAACTGGAAAGAACTCAAGTTATATTTTGCAGAATAAATATACAATGTAAGCATAGGGAAAAAGCAGCGCAAAAGAAATCATCCATCTAATCTCTGATCCAATGACGCTGAATTGAATGGCCTAGATTCTGGTTAGCTGTATGTTCGAAATGACTAACATGAGCAGTCTGGCCCACTCCCGTACATGGTAAAGTTGCAGTCCTATAGCCTATTTACCTAGAAATAAAACCCACTGAATTCAATAGACCTCATGCCTGAATAGATGCCTATGAGATTGCAGAATGAGGCTATGTTGGCATGCTACATAGTACAGATTCCAGAACTCCCACCTTTTGTCTTACTATTATAAAACTGGGAGGGAAGACAAATCACATGATGCAAAGCTTTAAATATGCTCAGTCTGGGAACAGGCTGAGTAAGAGCAATAGCACTCACCTAGTCAATGTTCAGATACAAGAAAAGATTCTAGAGAAAATTGTGATTCTGAGAAAGTCTCTCTATTGAAACTTATGGAAGGAATGAATATGGTAGCTTCAGTTGCTCTAAATCTTTGAAAGCAAAATCATATATGTGAACAAGCTATTTTATGGGGATC
The DNA here is from genome assembly GCF_016545835.1 of Crotalus tigris. NCBI lineage: Eukaryota > Metazoa > Chordata > Lepidosauria > Squamata > Viperidae > Crotalus > Crotalus tigris. The sequence goes on from NW_024098375.1 coordinate 26,762, forward strand.
ATTTGCTTGATCCAAAAACATAGGTACAATCTAATAGAAATCCAAATGGACATTAGTTCACATTGAAAGAATAAGTAAGGAACTCACATGAATTTGCAATTCCTGCCCTGCATATTAATTCAGCAAGAATATACACACAGAGGTCTTCCAAGCTGTTTGATCACACAGCTAGCAGGAATCATAGGCAACATGTAGATGAGCAGGTAACATCAAGTGGCTGAATGCCTGGAGAAAATAAAGGTCTGAATGGGGAGGAACTGGCTTTGACTTAACCCTGGCGAGACAGAGTGGCACTGGATTTTTAATCTTTAATTCCAGACAAGGTGGCACTTCCCTGGAATTAGATGGTGCACAACTTAGGGGTTCTCATGGACTCATGGTTTTTGCTCAAGGAGCATGTGGCAGCTCTGGCCAGGAGGACTTTTGCACAAATTCTTCAAGTGTACCAACTGCACCTCTCATTTGGATTACTATAATGTGGTCTATCTGTGGCTGCCCTAGAAGACCACTTAGAAATTTCAGTTGGTCCAGAACAGAGTAGGGTACACTGTGATGAGTGTCCTAGATTTGCTCTCGTAGCACCTCAGTTGTGTAAAGTGCACTGGCTTCCACTTTCTTTTTTAATTTTGTCATCAGTTTATTGTTGTAGTCAAGTATTTTTTATTAGTTTATCAAAATATAAAGTAGACAAATACAAATAAAAATAATGGGAAAATAGGGGAGAAAAAGGAGTAGAGGAAAAAGTGTAGAGGAAATGGGAAAAGAAAAAGAAAAGCAGTGACTTCCGACTCCTTTTGGCACGGTAAAATAAGGTAATAACATACAACCTTGACTTATTACTTTTACATAATAATATATATTAGCCATTTCTATAGCAACAAAACTATTGCTTCTACTTTCTGAGTGCAGTTGAAGGGGCTGGTCATCATCTTGAAAGACCAATATGGCACAAGGCCAAATTATCTGCAGGACTACCTCCAAGGACATCTACCTGTCCTACCAGATTACGTAGGGTAATCACAGTCCTGGTCCCTTTCTTTAAACATTGACATCTTATGAGAGCTGGGAAAATGGCCTTTTCTGTGGCAGCCCCTGCCCTGTGGAACACCTGCCCCCATAAAGTTCACCAGGCCTCCATTCTCCCATCCTTCTGTAAAGCACCAAAGATCAAGTTTTTCTGCTAAGGACTGGAATAAGATTATGCTTAACTTGGCACCAGGTTGGTGTTTTTTTTTGCCTTTACCTGTTTGGTTTTAATAGTTTTAATATGGTTTTATGCTATTTTAATTGTTGAGTGGGAGCCATCTAGGGTTTGTTATAGAATGGGTGGCTATAGAAATGTTTTAAATAAAGAATATGTGCAATTCAATGCTTCCTCCATACCAGTGGTTCTCAATCTTTCTAATGCCACGACCCCATAATACAGTTCCCCATGTTGTGGTGACCCCCAACCACTTATACATCACCGGGTGCCAGGGGCGTGGCCAAAGAAAAGAGGGAAAAAATGGCAGACAGCCTTGTTTGGCGACCCCCGTGAAATGGTTGTTCGACCCCAAATGGGGTCCTGATCCACAGGTTGAGAACCACTGCTCCATACCTTTCAATATATTCTTTGCACAAAGCTTTGAAAACTGCCATTAATATCTTCTAACCTTCATTAATTGTATTTCAGACTTTCCGACCTGATTTTTTTTCCAACATTCAGCTAATCAGGGTAGGATTTTTTTCCAGGAAACCATGACAAAAATAATTGCATGATGATTCTATAAGATAATACTTATAGAGGTATAGCTGGAGATACATAATGCAGCTTCTCCCCCATTGGTTGCTCTGCCAATATATGAATGTCAACTCTCAAGTTTTCTGGTCTCTACAGCCATTACTAAGAGAGTCTAGGACAATTTGACATGGTCCGCTCGGCACAACCAGCATAGTACCACCAGCTTGCCACCGCCAAGTTGTTGTAGGACAACTCAACATTTGGGGAAATGAAGTGAATCCATGTGGTGGACACAAAATGGTTATAAGCAGAAGAAACAATTAGGTTGAGACTCTAGAAAGAGTACAGAGAAGAGCAACAAAGATGATTAGGGGACTGGAGGCTAAAACATATAAGGAACGCTTGCTGGAAATGTCTAGTTTAACGAAGAGAAGGACAAGGGGGGACATGATAGCTGTGTTCCAATATCTCAGGGGCTGCCACAAAGAAGAGGGAGTCAAGCTATTCTCCAAAGCGCCTGAAGGCAGGACAAGAAGCAACGGATGGAAACTAATCAAGGAGAGAAGCAACCTAGAACTAAGGAGAAACTTCCTGACAGTTAGAACAATTAACCAGTGGAACAACCTGCCTCCAGAAGAGGTGAATGCTCCAACACTGGAAGTTTTTAAGAAGAAACTGGACAGCCATTTGTCCAAAATGGTATAGGGTTTCCTGCCTGAGCATGGGGTTGGACTAGATGACCTCCAAGATCCCTTCCAACTTTATCATTATTATTATTATTAAGTCTGGCTAAGTAGAAATATGAATAGTGGCAGGTAAGAGGTGAGAATTTATCCTTTTCTAAATTTAGAATCCAGTCAATTCTTGGCAGTTATACTCTCTAAAATTGCTGCAAATACTGAAATACTGAATGCCAAAACCTCAGCTGGGAGCAACTGCATTGGGTGATTCCAATGTTTTGCCACTGTGTACATCCATGAATAAATGAGACAGTGCTACAAGTATTAATTTTGGATTACAGAAGCATTTTTGCAAATTTGCATATATGGATTCTGCAAATAACAAGAATTGTGTGAAAACAAGTTTCAGGTCTACAGGTGGGAAGATGGGTAGCACTTTATGATATCTCACTTTTCTCAAAGTTCAAATCTATAGCAATGTTGGCAATAGTCTCTGTAACCACAAGCAATTGTTTTGCCTGATAAATTATATTACAAGTAATTTACTTACAATCACAATTAGGACTAAAATTCTGGTCATATGTCATTGTAAATGCTGAGTTGAGGCAACCATGTTACCAGACCATTTTTGTTTTTACATTTTTCACTACGGTCACTAAGCAAACAGTGTGGTTGTTAAGTGAACCCATTCTTTTGAATGAGTGGGCTTTTTGCCATAAATTGACAAAAAATGCCAAACATCACAAAACACGGCCATGTGATTGTGGCAGTCAGTCATGAAGCTGATTGCCAAACACCTAAAATGTAACTTTGCAATGTAATATAATAAATCAATGGATTTGATTTATGGACCATAAAGCCCTGTTCCAAGGCTGTCATAACTCTGAATGGTCACAAAATTATTGGTTGCAAGTCAAGGATTACCTGTATTATGATGAAGCTTATAATTATTGTTAGAATGCGTATATACAGACCCCCCTCAAGTTTCAGGGGAGGAATAATGAAAAATTAATAGAATTCTATTAAAATTCCAAATTCATATGTTTTTTCAGTTCTTTCTCTCCTCCTTCCATTTTATGACAGAAAATGTCCAAAGTATTATGAGCCAAAATCAATAGAAAAAAAAACATTGTGAAGGCATCACAAAGCATAATTACTTTCAGAACAAAAAGTCTTAACTGAGGCTTCAGAAGAGTTATGGTTTTGAGGTACAAAATTGAAACTGCCATGCTTTATGTCAAAACAAGCAGCTCAATGGGATAGGTCTGTATTAAAAAAAAACTGTTTTTCTTTAATTTGAAATAGCCCAGACAACACAACTGAGAAGCAATATTGTACATTTCCAATATCTGATTGATCATGAGCATCTCTCTTTTTTAAGTGATAATAAAGCCCCTCTTCTGATGGAAGTAACCTTTTTATTTTTAATATATTTTATATAAGTTGATATGCTACACTGGAACATTATAGCAGTATTCCAGCTATAATGGACAAACACAAGTCATATCAATACAATATAATATTTTTATAACATAATTTCCTTGTATTTATTATAACAATTATTCTAGTTCCAAACAAACCCAAAGCGATAGATTTTAGATAGGGATATGGCACTTATTAAATGCAGCCAGAGAGAAAAAGTCATTCTTCTCCCTATATAGGGACAAATGAAAATTCTGCAAACTATTCTACTGAGCTATCACATAACTTAAAACTAGATTTGATTCCATATGAATTTATTAGGCAGATGGCACCAATTGGTCTTGCTGATCTGTGTGTGTCTCTCTCTGTGTGTGTGTGTGTCTGTACTTAGGCCAAAGTGAGGTGATTTAAGTAAGTTTTGTCAAACAGTTTCATAATGAGAATTGATAGGGTTCTCTTTGTTAGGGCAAAAAGCAACACAGGTTGTCTCAGTGTAAAACTTCGCCTCATCTCAAAGCCTTTCCCTTGTCTTCTACCTCCATCATTTTGGATAGAAGAAACTTCTGGGTAGGCTAAGGGAGAAGAGAAGAGGCCACATTACTTCATGTTGTTCTGCTGCCTCAGGATAATCCGGCATTTGCCAAAGCTGGAAGGGCCTATCAAATTTTATAAAAATTGGAGAATGCTGAGGTAACAGAGCAAATTTGAAGAAGCTTGGTCTCTTTTCCCTTAGCAGCAAAGAGATCACATAACCTTGTAAAGCAGCTGGAAGGCAATGCCTTCCATCTGCTTTCCTCAAAAACTGGCCCCTCTAAAATCTACTCAGCCCTAATATTTAGTTAATTTAATTTATGTGTGTACTTAGAATACTTTCTTAATGAACATCTAACAATGATGAGAAATCTCAGGGTTTTGTACACATGTGAAGTTCAACCATTTTAGACTGATCTGTCTAGGAGACTTTGCATTTTATCTACATATACTAAAATTAAACCCTGAATGGTGGCCTCAGCTGTAGATCTCTCCATCCCCCTCCTTCATTCATAGGCAGATAAAGAATGGAGCAACTCCAAAATAGTTATAATATATATCAAAAAGGTAATAAAACCAACCTAGCTATTATCACCCAATTGGCCTGCTATGTATAATTAGGCAAGTATATGGGAAACATCTCTGTTATAAGTGAGCTGACTGGGTGAAACAAGTCAGACATGGAACTACAGCCAGGTTTAGACAAGGGTTTTCAGTAATGGACCCATGTTCTACCTTCTATCATCTGTCTGTAACATGGGACAGTAAACCAAGAGGCTCTGTTTACTTCCTTTTTCATAGATTTAAGAGAGCACTTGATTTAATTCTCCATGAGATAATAATGGCAAAAATTGGCTGTCGCCTTTATTGTTGTCTTCTTCTTCAACTAAGATGCTGCTGCATGAAAATGCCACAATGCTGGTCAGATATACAAATAGCAATGAATTGACTGTACCTATGCCAGCCCCCAAAGGGAATCAAACAGGGATGTATCTTGAACCCCATTGTTTAATGTCTATATTAATATTATATAGGGCCTCACTAGAGCTAAATTCCATCCCCCATGTTAAGTCCTCAGCGAATGGCAAATAACTCATGAAGCAGTTGGTAGTTCTCAGTAGCCTCTTTATTGGTATACAGCATACTGGTTACAACGCCGACAACGCCCAAGTTCCTCTGCTCCTTTTAAAGATGATCCCCGGGCTAAATGGCAACATTTGGCACGCTTGCACTTCGCGCGCGAGTGCTGGCACCAGCCAGTCTGGTCCCGGGCAGCTTGCAACTGCCTGGGATTGTTGCAATGTCCCGAGCCTGCCTTCACAGGCTCGCAACACAACACCCCTTCCCCCCCGGCTAAAACTACAACTACATGAATAGTCACACGTGACCTCAACACGAGTGTGGGAGCCACACTAGCTCCATGTACCAATTTATCAATTTTGGGCTTCCATCCCCCAGTGTTCATTATTCCCAACTTACACAGGAAGACTCTCTTATTAATTCTGCTTCGCTAGCAGAGTTACAAGATCTTCTAGATATTTAGGAGATCTTTTAGCTCTCTGTGACCTCCGAATTTCCTGGTACCCTCCAAGCACCTCTTGCCCAGAGGGTGCTATATGTTTACCCCCTTTGTTTGACCCTGGTGGTCCCCATGGACTGTGCTCCAATGCCTGGCCTGCTTGCTTGCCCACCGGGCTCATCAGGCCAGGACTTTGTTCTCTACCTAACCTGGTTGACCTGCCTAGTTGCAGGCTCTCTGGCCCTTCTAAAGGGCTGCCACTGTTGGGCAACTCTGTAGAGCCTCCCAGATCTGCGCTAGACCTATCATGAGGCTGTCTTCCCCTACTTCCCAGTTCCATAGTTGGGCTCTCTGGGGTCTCGGTACTGTCCCAAAACTCAGTTGCTCCCTGAGTTATGCCAGAGATGTCGTGATCGGGATTCGGTTCCTCGACCACCTCCCTGTGTGCTTGCCCCTTTCTGGGAACAGTGGCAGCGTTGGGCCAACTAGACGGAATGTGTGCCAGCTCTCTTGCAGGGTGTGAGTTATTTGGATGCTCCCGGTTATTCTCCCTGACTGGAGTACTGAATGGTGCTGGTGTGTAGTGATTATGCCTCCGGGGTAACTCCCTGGCTGGAGTAGGCACTGGTGCCTGGGTTCTAGCTGGTCCCCACGAATTCCTGTTCAGAGCACTCGCGGAATCTTGGAATGGGCTATCTGTGACTTCCCTGTTGGTTACAGGCTGCAGCCCACACCCTTCCCTTTGCCCATAGAGGTCCCCCTCCCCCCTGGAAAAGATCCAGGAGTCTCAGTATGAGAGTCCAGTCTTGTGCGCAGCTGGTCGATGTGTCATCACAGGACACGACCGTCATCCAGGGAAACCTCGTAAGACAAGGGACCTGTGACCTTGAATACTATGGCAGGGACCCACAAGTGACCAGGCCCATAATTACGGGTCCAAACCGGGGCACCCACTAGCAGTTGCCTAGGTGCTCTTGGTTGTGTGAATTTAGAAGGCAGTCTGTCCGGGTGCAACCGGTCAAGCTTAGTAGTCAGTTTGCGCCCCCAGCGCAGATCAGCCAGGCTCTTCCCAGTAGAAGTTGAAGGTGTAGTGCGGTAAGCAAGTAGAAAATCTGCCAACCTGTGATGCCAGTCTCCATATGTCAGTCTCTTTAAAGCATCCTTGGTGATGCGTACCATACGTTCAGCCATACCGTTGGTGGAAGGGTGGAAAGGTGCAGAGGTGGCATGACGAATCATGTTGGCCTGTAAGAAAGCTTGGAATTCGGAGGAAGTGAATTGAGGGCCATTGTCAGACACTAAAACATCAGGAAGCCCATGTGCAGCAAAAATCCCCCTCAGTACTTAAATAGTCTTTGCAGTGGTGGTGGAAGAGACAGGTACAACCTCAAGCCATTTTGAATGACTATCAACTAGGACCAAGAAGAATTGACCCTGAAAAGGCCCAGCGTAATCAATGTGCACCCTAGACCATGGAGACTGTGTTTCCTCCCATCTATGCACAGGAGCCTGGGGCATTTCTGGGCGTGAGCATTGACAAAGGTGGCATACGTGCACCTTAGCTTCAATGTCTTTGTCTAACCCAGGCCACCACAAATGGCTGCGTGCAAGCACCTTCATACGTACACTGCCAGGATGACCCTCGTGGAGGGAACCTAAGACCCTAGTCCTCATTGAGGTAAGAATGACAACTCTGCTGCCCCACAACAGACAACCCTGGAATGTGGATAACTCGTTCCTTTTAAGCCAGAAACTCTGAAACTCAGCACCTGGACAACTCTCTGGCCATCCAGATAAAACCCAAGACAAGACACGAGAGAGTGTGAGATCTGTGGCTGATTCAGCAGCCACATCCCTGGCATCTAAAGGTGACTCAGGCAAAGCCTGAATTGAAAGGATGCTGATTGTGGGAATAGGATCAGCCTCTACTACTGGCAGGGGTAATCTACTGAGGCCATCAGCGTGGCCCATTTCTTTCCCAGGTTTGTGAATTAAAGAAAAATCATAGGCTGACAGAAAGATTGACTATCTCAGCATTCTGGGGGAGATGATTTGGGGGGTTTGTTTATGTGTGGTAAACAGCCCCAACAAAGGCTTATGGTCAGTGAAGACCGTGAATTGTCTGCCATACAAGAAATCATGGAACTTTTTGATTCCAGCAACAACAGCTAAAGCCTCCCTGTCTATTTGAGCATAATTTCGCTCTGCAGAAGACAAGGTTTTGGAGTAATATGCAACAGGAACCTGAGTTTCATCCGGCCTAAGGTGGCTTAGTACTGCTCCCACCCCATAAGGAGAAGCATAACAAGCGATGCACACAGGAAGGGACTCATTGAAATGTGCAAGCACATTGTTAGAAGTGAGTAAGGCCTTAACCTCATTGAAACTTGCTTCATGTTTTTGTGACCACTGCCACACTGCCTGTTTATCCCGGAGCCTATGAAGTGGTTCAGCTACATTAGCCTTGTTTGGAATGAAAGAGTTGTAGAAGTTCAAAAGGCCCAGAAAAGTCTGTAGTTCGGCCTTGGACTTTGGCCTAGGGGTATGCATGATAGCTTTTAATTTGGACTCAGCAGGGTGAATCCCATTGGCATCAATTTTGAATCCCAGAAAATCTATAGAAGGCACCCCAATTTTACATTTGTCCTTCTTGAGTTTGAGGCTCATTTTCCGGAACCTCAGCAGAACAGCCCTTAATCTCTCAGCTAAGTTGTGGGTAGAGTCTCCAGCAATTAAGACATCATCAAAATAGGGGCAAACCCCTGGTATACCCCTTAGTGTGTTTTCCATTACGCTTTGGAAAATTCCAGGAGCCACATTTACTCCAAATTGTAGCCTCTTTACCTTGAATGCCCCCCTGTGGGTTACAATGATTTGTGCTACAGCAGCAGCTTCGTCAACAGGCAACTGTTGATACGCCTGAGCTAAGTCAAGCTTTGCAAAAACACGCCCCCCCTTGAGGGAGGCCAGACTGACCACAGTACAGGATAGGCATGTTGCTGCAATGCCTTATTCAGAGTGCATTTGTAATCTGCACAGATGTGAATGTCCCCATTAGCCTTAAGAGGCGTGACAATGGGGGTCTCCCAAGGACTGGAGTCAACAGGTTCTAAAACTCCTTGCTGAATCAATTTGTCCAATTCAGTGTCAATTTTCCCCTTTAGGGCAAAATGGACCCTTCTTGCTTTTATTCTAATAGGAGTGACAGTGGGGTCTAGTTTTAAGGACCCAAGGGGTCCTTTGTATGTGCCCAGCTGTGGGCTGAAGACATCTGCAAATTCTTTGCAGACTTCCTGTAGGTCTACTGTTTGCAAGCTATTGAGCCCTGTGACATGTATTCCCAAGGCCTCAAACCAATCGAGTCCTATGAGACTCATTCGCTCACCCCCAACTACCAATACATCTAATGGACCTTCAAAATCCTTATACTGTACGTTAAGGGTGGCCTCCCCCTTAACACACACTCTGGAGTTTTGAAAGTCTGTTAACACAATGTCAGACGGCCTAAGCTTGGCCTGAAATCCACTATCAGAACAAATCTTTCTGAATGTATGTATGGAAATGATTGAAAGTGCAGACCCAGTGTCCAGTTCCATGACCAATGGAACCCCTTGTAACTTCACTTTAAGTGACAGTTTTTTCTTAATGGGCTTGTGTGTGCCTGTCCTATAGATGCTTCTTCGCGAAGCACAGAAACCCACCCTGTTTTGGCTGGGGACCCTGGTACCTTTCAGGCGCAATTCTTCTCGGGGTTGTACCTTCTGATGGCCCAGACACACAGCTGCAATGTGGCCTTGCTTTCCATATGCTCTACAGATAGCAGAGCGAAATGTGTAGTCGGTCCTCTTGTGGCGACCTCCACACGCGAAGCACTTGGGGACAGCTGAAGACCTTTCCTTGCCTTCCTTCTGCTTCCCTTCTTTCGTTGGGTAGAGATGGTCTACTTCTTCATCAGAATCCTCTTCTGAGCATCCTTGGACTCCTTCCTGGTGCATGGACACAGCTTCTGGAGTACTTCTGATCGGCCTCATATTCTTGATTGCGCCACCTGCTGCCTCTTCTGAAGTAACCTCTCTCAAGGCATCTTGGAATGATAAGTCTTCTTTAGCAAAAAGTCTCTGCTGCAATTCTCTATGTCTCAGTCCACATACAAATCTGTCTCTCAGCCTTTCTTCTAAATCTTTAAACTCGCAAGGTTTAGCGGCTTTTCTCAACGCAGCAATGTACTCTTTAGCTGATTCGCCAGCCCGTTGGTCCCTCTGTTCAAAAGTATGGCGCCAAGTGATGATAGACAACTTGGGCTGGAAGTGTTCCTTTAGCAATTTCTTTAAGTCTGTGTAGGTAACAGATTCTAGAGGTGCAGGTGCTGCTAGGTTTTCAGCAATCTCAAATGCATCTTGACCACAAACACACAGCAGGGTGGTGGCTTTTAAGCTATCTTCTCTCACTTGATTGATCTTGAGATAGTTTTCTACTCTGGCCACGTAAGACTCCCATCTTTCCGGGTGCGTGACATCGAATTCGGAAAGTCTACCTATCTTTGCCATCTTTCAGTAGTACAGGAAGGGTCTATCAGCCAGCTTACCTCCAACGTTTGCTGAATTGGCAGGCAGCTGCTGAATTTAATGCCTTTTCCTGCTGCTCAGGACTCCAGGGTAAGCTTACAATTTGTCTTCAGTTTTTGTAAGGCATCCCACCTTCGTCACCAGTGTTAAGTCCTCAGCGAATGGCAAATAATTCATGAAGCAGTTGGTAGTTCTCAGGAGCCTCTTTATTGGTATACAGTATACTGGTTACAATGCCGACAACGCCCAAGTTCCTCTGCTCCTTTTAAAGACGATCCCCGGGCCAAATGGCAACACTTGGCGCGCTTGCACTTCGCGCATGCGTGCGAGTGCTGTCGCCAGCCAGTCTGGTCCCGGGCAGCTTGCAACTGCCCGGGACTGTTGCAACGTCCCGAGCCTGCCTTCACAGGCTCAGGACACAACACCCCACTTCTAGCTCACTACCCAATTTCTAAATGATTATATGCTTACAACGTTGCTATTCTTTCTGTATTCCAAATAAGACTGGACAAAGCTTCATTGCACTAGCGTTATATTGCCTGACCAAAATGCTGGAAATTAATCATGCTGAGGCTATTGTATTTAATATGCAGCATACTAACCTCCCTTACATTTGGGTAATCAACAACATCCCAACTGAGCAAATAAAAGCCTTTGAATACCTAGGTATCAATTTTCAATCATCTACCTCCTGGAAATTTCAGTCTGCATATGTTACTCTTGAGGCAAAAGAGCTTCCAATGCAATCACCAGATGCAAAAGCTGTAAGCAAAACAATGATGTGCCTGCAGCAATTAAACTTTTCAAAGCTGAAGTGTGAAGTATTTTGTGATATGGTACACAACATTGTCCTTGAGCTAAAAGCAGTTCTGTCCTCTTTTTGAGTTTCTAGCATTGTCCCAAATATATTTCTCCACTTTGAGCTTGGATGAATCTCTATAGAGGACCACGTATGAGTGCAACTTTCTAGTTCAACTGTAATGATAGAGATGTTATTCTCCATGGAAGGAGTATAAAACATCTGATCTGATTGTGGGCTCTTTCCCCAATAACTATCTACACTGGGTTTAGACGAAGTCTGGAGTGAGATTAAGTTTCTAGCAAGGTGACCAAATTTTCTCCCATACATTGGCAGGCAGAAACTGTTGAAGCTGATCATACCATAAGCATACTTACCTTTTACTATCAATAGGCTTTTCTCTTGCACATTTTGCATTTTAATGTTGTTTTACTTTTTTGGCTGAATACTGTAAATCTGTTAACTGATTAATTGGTATGTCTTCTCACCCCTTACCAGCTGCAAAAAAATGTTCTTCACGCTAATGTGACTAGTTCAGGACAGGAAAAGATGTGTAACAGGGCTGTTTTCACTAAACACTTCTGTTCAAGTTTTTGTATAAAGGCACTTTTGAAGAATAGAGATAAATTGGAAATTACAATAAATATTGGCTGCAGAAACATTAGTACTTTAAGATGCTATTTAAAAAAACATCCAAAATCCATGGCAGAAAGTAAAAAGGAAAAAAAGCGAACTGGATTCCATCTAAATATCAAAAAGAGTAATTGGAAATGGTGAAATTAAGATAAAAAATAACAATGAAGAAATGAATCAGGATTTAATCCAGCACTGAATTTATCCTGGTTCCAAAACTGACTATACAGGAGACACTGGACACAAAATTACACGCAAAATTTGGACACATTACAACGATCAGCATAGAAAATATCTTAAAAAAACAACAACACCAAGGATATTGATCTTAATATGAAGTACAGAATTGGAAACAGACACCTTGCCATGGCCAACTCACCATGGTTATCTTGGCACGGCCAACTCACCATGGCAATCTCAACATAGTCAAGCTGGACTCATGCAGAACAGTAAATGCTATTGTTTTTCCTATAACTACTTATGGCTGTAAAAGTTGGGCCATAAAAAGCAAATAACAGAAAATTAAGCTCCTTCAAATTATGGGAATGAAGGCAGCTACTGTGCATGCTTTGGATAGCAAAAATAACAAAATGACATTTTAGAATGCATTAAGCCAGAAACATTACCGAAAGCTGTTTGCCAAACTAAGGCTGTTTAATTTTAATCATATCATACCATCAGATTCTTTAGAAAAATCAGTCATGGTAGGAATAGTTGTGAATGTTAGAAAACAAGGCCAGCAAAGAAGACACTGGATGTAGTAGATGCCATCAAGCAAGACACTCGCTCAAACCTAGAAGTTTTAGATCATGTTATAAAATATTGGAAAGAGTGAAGATAGAATAATCTATAAAGTGTCTGAAAATCAGCTGCAACTGAGCAGATGAAGAGAGAGGAAATAATACAATATAGCATAATATAATAATAGTACAGGAAAATGGCTTAGCCTAAAATGGGCTGAGACCTGACACTGTGAGGTTTCATTGCAGCTGATTTTTTTTTAAAATCACCCACATAATTGATCTGTGAACAATCTGGCCCTAAAATAATTTGGTACTACTGAAGTATTCCTGTTTCGGACAGAAAGGCTGTGCAGAGAGTGGAGACATCAGCAGAAGAGATTATTGGATGGTCACTTCCATCTGTTCAGGACATGGCATATAAGTGATGCTACAGCAAGGTCTGCAGGATTTTCTGGGAGGCTACACATCCTCTCCATGACCAGTTTTCTTTGTTGCCTTCTGGGCAGAGGCTTCATGGTATCCTAGATTCTGTAATAGCTTTTGTTCCATATAGTATCAACCCTGTGAGCTCTCAAGATTCCTTTTTCCACTATGTATTCAAAATGGACAAAGTCATAACTCTGAAAAAACAGACATAAGTCACTTTTTTCAGTACCTAATATGTGTGTGTGTGTGTGTGTATACACACACACATTCACACAAATACACATATACCCTGTTTCTCCGAAAGTAAGCCCTAGCTTGATTTTTGAGGGTGGGCCTAATATAAGCCCTACCCCAAAAATAAGGCCTAGTTTTGGGGTGAGGCACACACCTAAAAATCAAACTAGGGTGGGGATGTGGAGATGCCCCATGCGCCCCGCACCCACTCATCTTGCAGCCAGGCCTCTCCTCACTAGCCCACTTCTTCTGTGCCACCTTCTGCCTGCATTTCTCAGTCACAGGCTTTTCCGGAAGGCCACTGCAGCCAAGAACCGAGCTATGGCTGCATAGACCTTCCAGAAAGGCCTGACTGCGAAATGCAGAATGAAGCTGCTTCTTCAGTCAGAAGTGGGCTGGCTGGATGGGGCTGTCGGTGCCAGAGTTGAGTATAAAAGCCCCCCCCCCTGAAATTAAAACCTGGTGCTTCTTTTGGAGGCAAAAAAAAAAAAAGACCCGGTCTTATTTTTGTGGAAACATGGGTATATATATTACAATGGCAGCATCCCCATAGTTATGTGATCAAAATTCAGATGCTTGGCAATTGGTTCATATTTATGACCATAGCTGTGTTCCAGGATCATGTGATCATCTTTTCGGACTTTCTGACAAGCAAAGTCAATGGGGAAGCCAGATTCACTTAACAACCGGGTTACTAACTTATCAACTGCAGTTATTCACTTAACAACTGTAGCAAGAAAGGTTATAAAATGGAGCAACATTCACTTAACAAATGTCTCACTTAACAACAGAAATTTTGGCTCCATTGTGGTCATAAGTCAAGGATTACCTGTATATATGTGTATGTATATGTAATATGTATTCTTTTGAGAGCAGGCATCAGAATTTTATTTTCAATGTGTGCCTGTGTGGTCACAGAAATAGTGACAATAAAGATTATCTTGTCTTACTCAGCCAACAGCACACCACACTACTGTCAAGCTTTGAGAATCAAAGTGATTGAATTTGTCTGAGTCTGTGATTTATGAATTTCTGCTGATCATACATGATATTAATAAAAATATATGGACAGTTTGTTCAAAATGTTGTAGAGCAACGCAAACTAGAGATTAAATAAAAGTGTATATGTGTGTGTGTGTGTGTGTGTGTACTTTGCATAGGGCTGAAGGTTTTTTTTAAAGGGGGGGGGAAGCCAACCTCAGTGCTTCATTAAATTTCTCTAATTCCCATAACCTAATTTATCCAGAAGTGATTATAGCTTGATGATTGACTAATTAGGAACACTCATTATAATTTTCATAGGCTGTTTGTAAAGCATTATGTCTGAATGATTTAATATAAATTGCTTGATGAGCATTTGCTTAAAAACAACATGCAAACGAAATAAGAATCGGGAGAGAGGGAGGAAGAAAAAGACTGAGAGGGAGCATAATATTTTTTTCATGCAAATGGAAGTGCCTGCATTTTGTAACTGTATTCATCTGGTTCTATTTAGGAATAAAAACATTTCAAAGGGAAGCTTAAAACTTCAAACATACATAATCTCGGTTTATTAAATCATCAGTACTTTCTTCAGTAGATACTCTGTGCATATTTTTTTTTTTGTCTCTGTGAAAAGCTATCTCAGTTGGCTTTATGTACAATGCAGATAGTATGTTATGTGAGTGATTCATTTTGTACAATGCAGAATGTATGTTATGTGAGTGATTTATTGGATAACTTATAAGATGATCTACCACCTTCTAAATACATATGTGGAAAACAAATTCCAAAATGCAAACTACTTTTTCAGTTCAATTAACATGGAAAGAGTTGGGTCAGACAAGACGACCCAAAATTATGTTCATGAATAATACTATTTCTGTTGCATATGTTGGATGCCTCATCAGTCTAACAAAATTCTGAATTCAGAAAATCAATCAAACTATCAGGGAATCAAGGTTAGAATTCCTAATTTGCAAAAGGAAATGTATGGGGCATATTACAAATTTATTTATTTACCATATTTTTCCATGTATAAGACGCTATTTTTTCCTACAAATACCCTGTTCAAAAATCAGGTGCGTCTTATACAAGTGCAGCATCTTATACACGGAAAAATAATGGTAACCTCCTCAGCCCAGGGCATGCCTGTGTGGGTTGCCATGCCACCTGGTGCAGGTGTCAAGCCCCTGTGGGCTTGTCACTAATGGGAGGGGGGAGGGGGCAAGATCGTCAGCCGGCTGAACTTCCGGATTTGTTGGCTCAGCTGTTCAGCACTCCGCCAAACAGCTAATTGGCATGGAGAAACTTGCCTGCCAGAGCGTCTTATACAAGGGTGCGTCTTATAGACAGAAAAATATGTTACTTATTTATTTGATGGATTTGTAAGGCCACCCAATTCAAATAATGTGACTTTGTGGTACAAACACCAATAAACTCCCCCCAATTCAGTTTCACATTACTTGGATGATTGACACATTTCTGTTTTTTTGAATAATGTTTTTCAGCCATTTCTATACAGGAGTTGGGAAAAAATATAAAGTCATTGCAACTTGTCTGTAACTCAAATTCAAAGTCTCTCCTGTCTAATGCAATAATGCATTGTCAACATACCATTAATGACCAATCAGATACTTTTCTAAATGAGGAAAAGAAGAGAGTTCAAAGAATATTTCATCTTTGCATGTGAAAATATTTTCCCCTCTCTGCATTTCCTCAGATGTAAGTTAACATTAGCTGCCATGATGATTCCTAAGTCCCCAAAGAGAATTCTAGCAACATTTGTACACAAACCACCATATAACAGTGACACAATTTTCCAGTGATTTTTACCAGGAAATTAGAAAGTAACAGATACTGTATCTTAAACATACAAATATACTTAACACCAGCTTTCAAAACAAATGACTCAAATTACAAAATTCATCCAAAATTTTTCATAGTCTGATGGTCAACAAGAATGCTAGAGACAAGCGGGGGAATCCTTTTCATATTACTGCAAAAGATAGGATATCATCACAAAGGTTTGAAGAGTTGATCTTGGATTTCTTCAAGATATGAGCATCCATAATGCAAGTGTGCTATTGAGAAGCAATCGTGTCAAGATTGCTTCTTGAAGAATAAATAGATGGACTTAAAGATTGAATGATATTCCAGAGCTAGACCTATATGGTCATAGAGGCCAGACAAAGATGGGGCATCACCACTTTTTCATTCATTCTCTCTCAACATTCATCTATCACTGCCGGCAGAAATGACAGATTCCTGGGGCTGAAATGTATTTTTCACAGAGCAATCTCCCCATCCACCCCCTCTGAAAAGAGCCAGTGCTTATTGTCACTGTTTTTGAAGTCTCATCTCAGAAACTTTAATTTATATTTTCATGTATTCAATATACCTTTGGCAAATATATATTGAAGAATCTCCTTAGTCAGCTCTCTTCTCACACATTGGAACGGCAGGATTTCTGTGCCTTCTATTTCTTTTTGGACGGCTACGTGAAGTTTAGACCAATTTATTTATTTATTAATTTATTGGCTATCCATTTTACCACATGGTAACTCACAAGTATGGACATCATCTAAGCCAAACCATTAACTTTGGAAGGAGATTCCCTGTGATTTAAATCATTTGGAATGATGTCACCAATTTCATCTGGGTTTTAAATAGTTAATAATTAGCTATTGAATTTAGATCAGTTGATAAAAGAGTTAGAATGTAATCATTTGAGAAAGAAACTCTTAAACCACAGAGAATCTCCTTCCAAAGATAATGGTTTGGCTGAACATTTGGATAATAATTCATAAGACTGGATGGGAGAACTTACATAATCAAAATATAGCAATGGAGCAGAAAACAAACAATCCTGAAATATATTTTAGCAGGGTATAAGATTAAACAAAAATAGCCCACCTGGTACTTTTTCAACAATTGGGTTGTTATGGCATCGTCTGACTTTCAACTATGCGTATGAAATATTTCATGTCCTGAATGAAACTTCCAGTTCGAATCTAATTTGAATCATGAAATCTATCAAAAATGTTAGATAAGACAAGCGGCTTTTTTAGAGTATCCCAGTAAAAGTTTATATATTGCATCCATTCATTAGTCATATAAACAGAGACTGAGACTGTTGTATAATGCAATATGAACTTTTCTGAACAGGCCTTGTAGTCTTCATAGGATTTCTTCATTATTGTTCTAATTTCAATTAATCTCACTTTTTATTTTCTCTTTCCTCTACACACAAATGCTGTATTGTTACTGGAATGATTCATTTTTAAAGACAATTTATAGATTGTGGAAAAAACTATCCTATAGACTTGTAAGAATAGAGATTTGTAAGAAGTGCTGGGAATAAATTGGAATTTATTCCCTGCACTCAGAATAAATTCATTTCCATTGGAATAAATTCAAGAGGAAAGCAAAATTCTGGGGAGCCCCTCATTTTTCAAATTCAGGGCAAAGAACATGGCGAGCAAAATCCCGGGGGAATGCCACTTGAAGTAACTCTCATTGGAAACATATGCATCTGATAGGGGAAAGGGTTTGGTAAAAAAAAATCTCATGAATAACTTAATGGGGCAGATAGTAAGCCTAGCCATCAAATTGGCCAACCACCTCATGGTTCTCCATCACTGTTTCAAACTATCAGTTCTTACCCCATTTAATTTTCTAACCCAAATCTTATGAGTTGCTTTTGAAAGTGTTAGTCCATAGATGCCACCTTGAATCACAATGAGATGGCTGCCTTAATATTGGAGAACTGCTACAATATGTTGGAGAGCATAATTATGTCTAGTTTCATGGTCTTGAGTACAGCAAAGAATATTGTTAACAGTTATAACATATACAGGAAATCTAAAGTGATTGAGCACCAATACAAAATCACTGGTATGTTTAATCAACCAATAACAACTGTAATGCAACAGTTATTACAAATATAGTTTCCAAGTAATGCAAAATAAAGTGCAAATAATAATCAAAAATATATACACACATGAATAAAATGTCAATAAAACAATAACTCTTATAAAAATGAAGAGATGGACAAACTGTAAAGTTTACAATGATCATAACAATACACTTATAAACCAAGGAGCAGTCTGAATCCAACTGATTTTAGAAGCTTCGCTTATACTAAGGCAATGAGAACTGTATAGATATCATATTGTTTTTAATACTTGCAAAAATCTAAACAGTTTCTACATTGTTAAAAACCCATTGAAATATTTAAAAGCAGGTGCTATGAGTCCAGGAAGACCCTCAAATTGTGCACCATCCTTGAACGGGGGAGTGCCACCTCACCCAAGGTCAAAGCTAGAACATCTGTTAATCTAGGAAGCCCAAACAGCCAATCTTGGTAAGATTGAATTGAATAGAGACTTTTTCCCTATCCAAACTCACATAGACTCCAGACACTGGTAGAGAACCATGACAACTTCATTCAACCAATCTGGAGTCAAAAAATATAATTGGATTTCATCAGCATACAGATAATACCAAGCCCCAAACTGGCAGGAAACTCAACCAGTGGTTTCATGATATATTTTTTTACATATAAGGTTAATGTATTTTTGACTTACCCACCTTAGCAAGAATTTGGGGCCCACTATGTATTTATAGGGATTTGGTGTTCTCTTCTCATCCATTGCTTGAATCCATCAATAATCACCATTAAAATAACCTCAGAACAAGCAAAGCAGCAGGAACCACGAAAATACAAAAGTAAAAGCAGAAGTCCTGATCAAAAATATCCATAAAAGCCAAGGGCAAATAAAAAGATTTGTGATGTAGACAAATTTTTCTGGAGAAAACAATTTTGTGCCAGAGCGCCTCAGTGCAAAAGGCTTTCCCTTGCTCTCTATCTTTCTAATTCCCCACAACTTGATCTCATGGACCATCAATCTTACAAAAAAGAAGAAGAAAACACTTTCTTACAAAACAGGCTGTTCATATGGAACAAATGATCTTGTCCTTCCTATCAGCTTTTTCTCTGGTAGCCAAACTTGGGAACGTCCTCCCTCTGAGGTTCCTGAAGCCCCTATCCTACCAATGTTACATAAACAAGTTAAAGCTGGATTATTTCCATGAGATCTTAGTCTCAGTTGATTTTATTGAGGGCAGCTATTGCAGGTGTTTGATGACTAGATTTTGTTGTTATCGATTTATTATTGCTTTTTTATATTTTACTTTGGGAGTCCTTTGGGACTTAAAAGCATAAGTAAATAAATAAAAGTTGGCAAACATAGTGAGACTTGCACCATAGTTATAATAGAATTCTGTTGAATTCTTCAACAGATAGTCAGCAAATTTTTAATCCAATCAGTAAAGTGGAGAAGGAAGGCTGTCTTTAAAAAATTGTAGTGAAGCATCTTTATTTCTGTAAGACATTATTATAGTCCCCACCATGTTTCAAAAGCATATTTCAGCTTCTCATTTGCCATTTAATATCAAATTAAAGGTGCTTAATAGGCTTAAGACCTGGAAAACACAGCAGGTTTTCAAAACCTTAAGGAGAGTTTCAGCTAATGGCCTAATTTAAGAAAATGTCATAACTAACAAATGAGTGTCATATATTAAATATTGGCAGATTTAGTACACAGAGAATAAAGGAGAGGAGAACAGGAGCTGTCAAGAGAAGGTGTCCACTGCTGATGGGCATCACTAAATAGCCATCAATATCATTAGTTGGCTACAGAACACATTCTAGTTGCTTTGCTATGCATTATGTCAATCATTGTTATTTTTGAGAAGATAAGTAGATAAGCAGCATTATCATGGCATAGCAAAATGGATTGGAGGGAGGAGGAGGAGGAGGAGGAAGAGAGGGAGGAGGAGGAGGAGGAGGGAGGAAGGAAGGAATTAATAGAGTCAAAAGCCAGATAAAACACTTAAAAATATTGAGTTATAATGTAGAAAAAATAATACTTGTATTAACCATAATCAAGCTATACAAACACACATATCTATACATTACAAACCAAAACTGCTCCAACTAAAACCACACACAGACACACACACACACTTACTACAGTCATTTTTGTCTGACAGCAGAAGGAAAAAATAAAATTGCTCTGAATGATTTGGAAATTTCAATAGAAATGCTGGTGTGTATGGTGCTCTTGGGTGTGATATCTCTATAAAAAGTAAAGAATAAAAGACGAGCAAATGTTTTCTCTTTCTTAATCCTCAAGGGCAGATATATTCTGTATGGGAAAGTTTTGAAAACTAGACTGTAGGACTGCCAAAAGGAGCACATCAAATTTTATATTTTGTTTGGGAAGTAGAATAAAAATAGTTAGCAGTTTTCCTTGTAAATGTTTGAATTACTTTCTAATTTCTTCTATTTGTGAGCTAAAGTACTATATGTAATAATACACTATTTTTTTGAAGAATATAAGAAATAGAGAATGCAAATACAATTAGAATTTTAAGAAATAAAGAATAACTAATAGAAATAAAATATACCCAAAGAAATATCAGCATATAGCCAACAAACCAGAAAAATCATACAATTAATATATTCCAATACATCATTAAAATCTTATAATACAAGATATTTCATATCCTTTTTCAATCAAAATAGCTCAGTATTAAATTTTAATCTAAATGTAAGTGGTTAACACAATTCATCAAATCATTTTTTTCAAAAAAGGAGCAACTAGATTAAGAATATATTAAGATAATACTGTATTTTATGAGCTAAAGTATAATCTCTAAAATCTGAATTTTGCACATTGCACATTCTATGCATATAAAAATGGTTTCCAAACAGAACTGAATGCTACATCCATTTTATTTTTTAAATACGACATTAATGCATGACATTCTAAACATTGCGGGGCATACCTAATTTAATTGGCCATTCTTTCAATAAAAGACATAGAATCCTTGCAGCTGTTAATATACACAACCCTAAGTCAGTATTCATATATTCCTTCAATATATTTTGAAGAAATAGACATTTTAGTGAAATTTAATAAAAATATCTCAGGATAGAATAAGAGAGCCAAGGTTTTGTTGATGAGGACTGACCTTGATTGACTGCCTTAACGCTTCTTGGTAACCTAAGGAAAACAAAAATTATGGAGCAATACCAAGGGAATGAAATGAGTTCAGCCTAGATTGAAAATAATTGTGAAATATATGAGAGACCACTACTACTACTACTACTACTACTACTAGTAGTAGTAGTAGTAGTAGCAGCAGCAGCAGCAGCAGCAGCAGCAGCAGCAGCAGCAGCAGCAGCAGCAGCAGCTAGAAAGCAATAGTGGACCTCTTGTTTCTATCCCTTAAAGTTCAATCTCCAGTCTTCAGGTTACAACTGGAATTCACTTAGGCAGTGAATATGTCTCTAAGTTTGCAGTCTTTAATTAGGAGAAGAGCCAAGAGCCCAGAGGAGCTATGATTATGATATTGCCTGGAACAGTTTGATAGCCATGGGTGCTGACCTATCCCTTTAGTGGAAATAATTTCAGGATGGTTGTTGATCTCTGAGCTACCAACACTGCATATTTTCATTGGAGTGAGCTTTCATATTCAGAGGAAAGAAGAACATCTCTTGAAGCTTTAACCTCTTTCCACGAATCAGCTAGTTATGGAACTTAGAGCTATGGCAAAACCCTTTATATTTATCTTTTAATCGTTTGTTTGCAGATCTTCTTCTCGATTGCAGATTCTCTTCTTTTCCTCAAGACCATCTTAAGACTGATTTAAAGATATAACAAAAGCACAGCATCATTAGTGCACAAGAGGGTTTGGATGCTTTTCTCTGCCAATATAGGCAGGTGGTGATGCCTTATGTAGTTTTTAAGATTTTTGACTATAATTTTAATAAAGATGTAGAAAAGAAAGGGTAACAAAATGCAGGCCTGCCTGACCTTTCTCCATACAACTGGTGGATCAGAGAACAATCTAAGCTTGTTGCATCTAACCTTGGTATTATAATATTGCTTATTAATAAGAGCAGCAATCATTTATCAGTGATAATAATTTCAAATTTTTCTCAGAGTTTACCTCTGGAGTTTGAAGGAAAGGCAGTTCTGAAGTCAACAAAAACTGCTTATTAACAGAATTTTAATTCTGTATAATACAATTTCAGCTACCATTGGAAGGATAACTCCATGATTCATTCTGAATTGTCCTGCTCTAAGCCCACCTTTTTCTTCATTCAAGATATATTAATTTTTCCTCTAGTCAATTAGTATAGAAGTGCAGGATAAAATTTGCTTTGTCTATTGTCTATGCCAGTGGTGGTAAACCTATGGCATGAATGCCAAAGGCAGCACTCAGAGCCCTCTCTGTGGGCACGCACGCTGTCACCCCATCCCTGCCTCCCCCCACAGCCCCCTCATCGCCAACAGCCCCCCCAGAGGAGAGTCACCCCTGGGTGTGTCTGCGAGCAGCAGTGCAGCCAAGCACATGGCAGCTGGGCAGCAGATGATGCTGCAGGGTGCGGGCGGAGGGCGTGGCCACTATGGTGCTGCAGGGCTGCCTGAGCAATCTGCGGCAGGCCATGGATGGCCCTGAGGGCGGGCAGGGTGAGAGCGGAGCAGGGTGAGGGCGGGTGGAGCGGAGCAGGCCAGGGGCGGGGCGGGTTTTGGGCACTCAGCCTCTAAAAGGTTCACCATCACTGGTCTATGCCATGTGGTTTTCTTGGTAAATATGTGTCTTTCGTGAAATTATGAAATAATGCCTTTGCCATGGCAATTAAAATAATAATTGGTCTCTAGCATCTTCTTACACTGCTACTACTTGATATGGATGCTTGCTTTTCCCAGAATTCTTCACTCATCTCTTCCAGGAACAGTTCCTGCTATGACTAGGCAGGACAGTCATTGAAGTCATTGAAGTTCCCTGAGTTTGGTTGTTTGCATGAGGTGTTTCATTATTCAACCAGGAAACATCATCAGTGCTAGTAAGTGTGGGGTTTGCTTCTTGTTTATATACAGAAATTGACTGCCAGTGCTGGTGGGAGTGCGGTTTTCTCCTACTGATACATAGAAATAAACACACCATATACACACCATTCAAAAGACAATAAAAAAATCTAAAAAGGAAACAAAAAGACTAGAACACATCTTCTCCAGCAATCATACCCAGATAAGAAGGGATTAACACCAGATAAACAGAAAACAATACCCTAATGTGGAGGAACTATCAAGGAGAACACCAATACTTGCAGGGCAGTAGCAATAGAACTTAGACATATATACCACTTCACTCTCTAAGTGGTTTACAGAGTCAGCATATTGCCCCCAACAATCTGGCTCCTCATTTTATTGACCTTGGAAGGATGGTAGGATGAGTCAACCTTGAGCCGGTGAGACTCGAACTGCCAAACTGCTGGCAGCCGGGAGTCAGCAGTACTGCATTCTAACCACTGGGCCATCAGGGCAAGCTACTGAATATAAAGAGGGAGCAAAGCCTTCACTCACAAGCACTGGCGATGTTACCTAGTTGGGTAATAAAATCTCTACAAGAAAACAACCAAGCTCAAAGAACACTGAGGATTCCCCAGTTCAACCCTGAGCTACATATACTCTTTTTTATTGGAAATTGACACAAACTTAATAGCACCTAATAAGCTAAGCACAGTTTGATTATCTAAGCACAATTTGATCTATTATTATCTAGTTCCTCTCTGTTACCTTTTAAAATATGGGAATAATAAGAGTGAAAACCCAGGCCTAGGGATCAGCATTCTCTTGTCTATCTAAGTCAGGCATGTCAAACTTGCAATATTACGTGATGTCGCGCGATGTATTGCGACTTTTTCCTCATTGCCAGCAATGGGGTAGGCACGGTTTCAGCATGAAGCATCCAGCCCGCAGGCCGATGGTTTGACATGCTTGATTTAAGTGAAGGGAAGATTATGTGAGTGATGTCGATGAAGATAATTTGATCTGCAGAAATATGGGGCCACTAATTAACACTTCCCCTGACATGTTGTTACTTGGCTCCTCTGTTTTTTGTTGATGGGGGAGGATTTGCCTCAGAAACTATAACTAAATTTTCATAAATACATAATAATTAATCCCCTGAATCTTATATAGCCTGTAAAATGGGCTCCCAAATCTCCACAAGGACTCGATTAGTGATTTCAGAAGGATTTGTTCATAGATTTCCAGCTACCCGTTATGAGCAAAAGAGCTGGATATTCATTCTTAATTAGATTAATTAATTTTTGCCAAGTCAGCTTCATTGTGTCCCTCTTTTTAATGTCAGCGGGGATTTATATAGCCCTTTCAGGTCCAGGAGTTATTGAGAAGTTACTATAGAGGATCAAGTTTTATTAGCTGTCTTTTAAAGATTTCTGAACAAATCAGCTATTTGAGCTAAATTATTATTAAAGAATTCAAATTACTTTTGATGAAGATAAACATTGCTTGTTGCTGCTGTTGCTGTTAATAAGATTATGATGTTCTAACTCATGTTCACTTATCTCTGGTTGCATTAGTTGGTTACAAATGGCTGCCAAATCCATAAATGCTTTGTGGGAGCTCTCATTCTGCTTAATTTGTTTGTGCCTCTTTTCCTTCACTATATTTGGACTGAAAATACCTTGATTTAAGGAGGTCTGAGGTAGTAAGTCCATATAGTAAAAGACTGGAGGTCTTAAAACTATCTCCTGGGATTACACAATCTAGTCGACCTCCTGCTTTGATGTAATGTCTCAGAGGTTACTACTGTCTCCACCAATATTGCAAATATTAGTGGAGGCAGTAGTAAATACTAGGCAGCTTTCTGGCTAACCTGATATGTTAAAGGATTTCTGTAGTCTGTACAATTTCTTGGTTAGTAAAAGGGAAAAGAATCATAAACTTGGTAGCACCACCCCCAGACCTGTAATCTTTAAGCATGCGATTAAGGAAATCAACCCTTTCCCCATCCTACTAAATTTGGAGATAAGAGTACAGCAAGAGGAGAGGAGAGGAGAGGAGAGACAATATAAAAATTCCTTTTTAACTCTAAGTAGCCACATGTAAAATATTCAAAGGAGATTAAAATATGGGGTTGACTGTTCAAAACATTGTTTCTAAAACAGAATACACCAGAATATCAATTTCTGAGTAGCTCACAAGATGCAATGAATCTGCTACTCATGCAGATGCATATCTGATGTACAGAGGTGCCAATTTGCCTAAAACACTCAAGGAATGAACTATAGAGAAGATAAATTAGACAAATTTATAGAAAAAGAAATTAACACAGTTCTTGGACAATGTTTCCCCTATATCTCTCTATACAGTAATATAAATGGAAATGAATGGTTCTTTTGTGCCCTTTTTTTCTTTTGTGCCAATCTTTCTTCTTTCAACTCCAAATTTAATTATCTAAGAATCTAAACACATCCACAAACTCTCTGCAGACTTCTGCAATTCCTGGAGTTTGCAGGCTGTGTAGGCCAGTCACCTGGATTCCCAGTGCCTCGAACCAATCGAGTCCAATGAGACTCATACTATCACCCCCAACAACCACCACATCTAATAGGCCTTCCCCCCACTTCCTTTTGTTTCTACACTTCTCTGTGCAATGTTTTAAAATAGGGAGGGAGGGAGGAGCAGACCCAGTCAATTGTCTCATTTTGCATAACTGGTTCTTCAAGAAAAGAAGATGGTGAGAAAGAGGAGATGAAGAACAAATCTCTTCAATACAGAATTCATTGTCTTTGCTGGTAAGATGTGCTGCCTCTGATCACTGGGTTTTTGCAATGCAGAAGGGTTGGCAAGCTTGGCCCCTTCTGAGAATGATCCTGTCATCACTAGCAGGACTTTTTTGTGTCAGTTTTTTGGCTGGCTGTCCCTGCGTTAGTTACTTAATTAGCAAAGGCAACAGAAGCAGGTTGGCACTGAGAGATATACAATGTCATCCCAATCAATTCCCACTCATTTTTTTTTTTCACATATGTGTAATGGAATTCAGGAATGAGAACGGATATTTGGAAAAAAAATAAAAAATAAAAAATGCAGAACAGGAGCAGATGGACATTCCCTTCATATTTCATGAAAAGCTAGCCAGCAATCCCTTAATTCACAAGGTTAAAAAAAAAAAATTAAAAACATCAAGAACAACCAGTCTTACTGCACTTACAGATAAAAAAAGGAGGAACTAAACTTGCTTATATACCCCTCAGGCCAATAATTCTTGAAATTCTAGTTGTTTCACACATGACCATTCTTCAAGGTTCTGTAACACGACCTGTCTTTCCTTGAAATAAACCTACCAAGACTTCATAAGAATCAATTTTTTTCCGGTTACTGTTAGGAGGCCTTATAATGTGGAACGGAAGTCACTTAATTGTATATAAGATTCCTAGAAGCAGCAGAAAAATCATTGAATCCACAATGCATGTCAGAAGATTACAAAATACTTCCAAACTACTCCTTTTGATCTTCTGCTTTGACCCAAGTTTTTGTTTTAATCAACAAATTGGCTTCAGTGGGATGATTTGATTGAAGCATTGTCAAACTGAAGGATTCTTTCAAAGCTTGGCATGCCCCTGTCACCTCTATTCTATTTGATTTGATTTAAATTGAATACTTTTAATTCAAAATGAATAAACAAATGTGACTCTGGTATGCTGCAAAACACAGCATTACCACTGTTAACAAAAGAACATCTGATGGAATTAAATGGGATGGGATGGTAAATAGTGCTTTGAGGTTGGCCAAATACATCAGTGTGACCATTTTGTGAAAGTCCCCAAAACATGCTTAATATTCTTCTAGTCCAAGAAATCCTGAAATCCTACTTTTGACATTCACATTTGTCATACTGTATATAGGCACCCTAATCACACTGTTGTGTCCTGGGCCTGCACAGCCTGCAAACTCCAGGAATTGCAGAAGTCTGCAGAGAGTTTGTGGATGTGTTTAGTTCAGAGCTTGGTTCATACAAGGGGCCTCCCATTGCCCTGTGGTTAGACCCAAACATCACACCGGTTAGGATTAAGCCTAGGAGGGTGCTCTTTGCCCTCAAGGGCAAGACTGATTCTGAGCTGGATAAGCTGCTCCAGCAGGGCATCTTGGAACCTGTGGACTCAGGTCCATGGGAAAACCCCATTGTAATGCCTTTAAAGGCTAATGGGGAAGTCCAAATTTGCGCGGACTATAAATGTACTTTGAATACAGCTTTGCAACAGCAAGCATATCCTGTACCAGTAGTGAGTCATATTCTGCCCTCCCTCAAAGGGGAAAAGCTGTTTGCAAAGCTTGATTTAGCATAGGCCTATCAACAGCTACCTGTTGATGAGGCAACTGCTGAGGCCCAAACAATAGTGACCCATAGGGGTTCTTTTAAAGTTTACAATTTGGGGTGAATGTTGCTCCTGGCATATTTCAGAGGGTCATGGAGCGCACGCTCAGGGGTATTCCAGGGGTTTGCCCCTACTTCGATGACATCCTCATCGCAGGGAAGTCATCACAGAATTTGGCTGAGAGGTTACGGGCTGTGTTGCTGAGGTTCCACCAAGCGGGCCTCAAATTAAAAAACGACAAATGTAAAATTGGACTTACTTCCACAGAATTTTTAGGCTTTAAAATAGACACTCAAGGCATCCACCCTGCAGAATCCAAATTGAAGGCCATTCAGGAGGCCCCAAGTCCCAAGTCTAAAAGTGAACTTCAGGCTTTCTTGGGACTTCTTAACTTCTATCATGTCTTTTCTTTCCCATAAGGCTGCAGTGGCTAAGCCGTTACACCAGCTCTTAGATAAGCAAGTTCCATGGCAGTGGACTAAGGTCCATGACAGAAGTTTTAAAGAGGTCAAGGCCTTGCTCTCATCAAATGCGGTATTAGCACATTTTAATAGCAACTGCCTCTGTACATCGCTTGTGATGCATCTCCTTATGAGGTGGGGGTAGTACTCAGTCACCTAAATGAGTAGGTGACTGAGACACAAGTCCCTGTGGCTTACTACTCAAGGACTCTGTCATCTGCAGAGCGAAATTACGCTCAGATTGACAGAGAATCCTTGGCCATGGTGAGGTCTGTATAGATCATGAAGTGGCGGCCATGATTTCTTATATGGCCGCCACTTCATGATCTATACAGACCACAAGCTTTTGCTGGGGTTGTTTACAACAACCAAACAAACCTCACACATCATATCCCCACATATGCTGAGGTGGTCCATTTTCCTGTCAGCATATGACTACACGCTTATTCACAAACCTGGGAAAGAAATGGGCCATGCAGATGGCCTCAGTAGGCTACCTCTCACACAAATAGAGGCAAATCCTGCCCCTGCTGTTAATATTCTCTCCATTCAGGAACTGCCTGAATCTTCCCTCAATGCTAGAGACGTGGCTGCAGAAACTGCTACTGATCACACACATACACGTGTGCTGACATGGGTGTTGTCAGGATGGCCTGACACGTGTCCAGATGCTGCATTTCAAAGCTTCTGGCAAAGAAGGCACAAATTGTCTACATTTAACGGGTGCCTGTTATGGGGTAGTAGAGTTGTTATCCCAGCCTCACTGAAGTCTAGAATCTTGTCCTCTCTGCATGAGGGACATCCGGGCATTGTGCGCATGAAAGCGCTTGCCCGCAGCCATCTTTGGTGGCCTGGGGTTGATAAAGACATTGAGGCCCAGGTGCATGGGTGCCAGGTGTGCCAACAGTCAAGGCCTGAAATGCCTCAGGCCCCTGTACACAGGTGGGAGGAGACACAAACCCCTTGGTCAAGGGTACATTTAGATTATGCTGAGCCCTTTCAGGGGCAATTCTTCCTTATCCTGGTGGATAGCCATTCCAAGTGGCTAGAGGTTGTACCTGTCTCCTCCATTACTGCTGCTAGGACCATCCAGGTGTTGAGAGGAATCTTCGCTACCCACGGACTTCCTGATGTCCTCGTTTCTGACAATGGCCCCCAATTTACTTCTCTTGAGTGCTTTCCTTGATCTGGCATGCCACGTCAGCTCCTTTCCACCCTTCCACCAATGGGCAAGCTGAATGGATAGTACTTGTGTTTAACACTTATCCTGTACTAGACAACCTTTTGGGCTATTGTGCCTGCTATGTCGTGTTTCATCCAGGGGGGAGGGGTGTTATGTCCTGGGCCTGCTGAAGCATTTCAGCAGGCCCAGAAATGTTGCGAACGGTCCCGGGCAACCAAAAAGCTGCCCGGGACCAGACTGGCTGGCGACTGACTTGTGCACATGCACAAGGCGCGAAAAAAGGTCCTTCCCTATTGGCTGGACTGCCTGGGTTTGGGGAGACTATAAAAGGCTTGCGTGCCTGTTTGGTAGTGAGTTGAGTTGAGGAACGAATAAAGAAGTACTTGATTACAACATATGTCTTGCTTCAATGCCGCAAACCCCAAAATATAAAACACACATTATAGTACTTTTCAATCATTTTACATTATTCTTGATATTTTTTTAAAAAGCCTGATTCTAGTAACATAGTTGGCCACTGAGTAAATGTCTAGCTAGCTAGCTGAAATAGAGCAAATTTGATAGAGCAGAGTTCAAAACTACATCACTTCTTTATGCTCTTTCTTTCATTGTTGCTAAACTGGGCATGACTTTTGAAGCTGGAAAATTTTGAAGTTTTAGAGGTTCCTTGCCCAGTTCACGGGAGAAGTTTTGAGGACTATTAAAACTCGCATTACATTGAGCATAATGTATGGCAGAGAAAATTTTAGGCAAAATATCCCTTTCACTATATTTACTTTATTTACATAATTATCACAGGATAGGATTCTAGAAGGAGAAAATCTAACAGTAGTGCTAAATTAGTGGCAACTGACATAGAATTTCTATTAAAGGTAAAGGTTTCTTTGTCAGTCATGCCCAACCCTAGGGCACAATATTCATCTCTGTTTCTTAGCCAAGGGACCCAGCATTGTCTCAGGACAATTTCCATGGTATTGTGGCCAGCTTGGCTATATGCCAAAGGCACAAAGAAAGCTGTTACCTTCCCACCAAAGTGGTACCTATTAATCTACTTGCATTTGCATGCTTTTGAACTGTTAGGTGGACAGGAGCTGGGGCAAGTAACAGACGTTCACCCTGTTGCACGGAGCTTGGGTCTCAAACCCAGCTGACAAACTCAGCGTCTTTAACTGCTGAGCCATCGTGCCCCCTAAAATTCCAATTAGGAATGTGGAAATCATGCCAAATCTGGTTTGAAACATCAAAGTATTTCTAATTTGCAGTCTGATACAGTTTGCGCTTTCAAATCAAATCTCCAAATTGGGTTAATTCAATTGAGAAAATTGATTCAGTTCGGGGGAAAACATTTATATGCATATGCTCTATTTGAGTTAATCCAGTTTAATTTGAATGAATAGTCTTTGAACTGAAACTCTGAATTGAATATTTGTCTTGCTTTGAGCCAATGTTCATGTTCCGTTTTGTTTTGTTTTGTTTTGTTCAGTGCAAATGTCTTCATTACTGTGCATGCTCTACTGAAGCCATTGTTTTCTTGCCTGGACATTATGAGGCTGTTGATATATTATCAGAATGTGCTTTTTTACCTGAACTGGTCTTATGAGGTGTTTATCCTCCAAGGCTCATTGATTCCTGTAGTAAATCCAAAGAAGTGGCCTTAGCATTTAAAAAAGAAAGGTTTCCAGAAGGGAATTAATACAATAAAAAAGACTGAAGAGATTTTACGTTCACAAAGAGTTATAATACATATTACAACAATACATCTAAGCTATATTGAATCATGAGAATATGTCTTGATGACTCTTCACGCAGTTAGGTCATGGGCATATTCATCTCTTGTCGATATTCAATATATCATATATTATATAACTTCCAGAATTGGAGTCATAATAGCCATTTATTTATATTCATCATTTTATTGCTAAATTCATCTAGGTAAAAGAGACAGTTTAGATGGCCATAGCTCATTAAAAAATTAGCAATACAACACTATAGCCTTCATATTTTAACATTAGCAAACATTTCAAAGATTAAAAAGCATAGCAATAAATTAATATTCAATACCAATCATTTACATCAAAATTGCTCCATTTGTTTCAGCAGTTAAGATTAACTTTGAATAAAGTATCTAAATCAAATATATAACAAAAGAAGAAAAGACCGAAATAAGAAACCTATATCAAAACCTATCAGTGAAACAAGGGCAAGTTTTCGCTGCACATAAATACAGCCAAATGTCCAACTAATTGCTTTATTTTGTTTCCTAGATGAGATCTCCCCTTTCACTGGACTCTCAATTTATCATCCATTGATAAACTTTGAGGAGACTATTAATTACTTTCTTGTCCACATGAAATCTTCAAAAGCCTTCAAAATCTTTCTATAGATAAACCCATGCTTATCTACAGAAAGTCTTGGATTTGTTTTGACTTTGTAAAAAAAAATCATCTTGCATCCTGGAATCTCATTGAAAAAAAGAATTGGAACCTAGTTGGCGGGGTATTATGTAAGTTTAAATCCATCACATCTTTAGGTCACCAAACTGGAGAATGACCCTTAAGAAGTTGCAATTACAATGCACAATAAAATAAATTATACTGAAACAACATTTAAAATCATTAAAAATAAAACAGAAATCCAAATGAAAACTGGGTAGATGTTACTTTCTTGATATTCTAATATGTAAATTGGCCAGGAATAGATCAAATAGCAAATCTTAGCTTTTCCAGTCCTAAGTTATAAGACGATAATCCTCACTATGATAAATTATATTGATTAACTTTGTATTGTGGGTTAAATATCTTTCTATCTGAACTGAATTTTATACTGTTTCACTTCTGTTGAGATCATGCATTGTAATATTATCCTAGAGTGAAAAATATTGTCACTGTATTGAGTATGATTTTATATATTTCTATAATATCTATTTTTATTCTCCCTCCCTCCCTCCCTCCCTCCCTCCCTCCCTCCCTCCCTCCCTCTCTCTCTCTCTCTCTCTCTCTCTCTCTCTCTCTCTCTCTCTCTCTGTTTGTTTTCCCCTAATATGAAATACATTTTAAGGGCAATTGCTCCAGCTCCTTGATCTTTTATACATTGTCATTTTCCTTTTCTGAAGCAGAGATTAGAAAGGTACATTGCTATAAGAGTAGACTAAGTCACAGCTTTATATAAAGGAATAAGGTGGCAAGCATTTTATTTCCTTATGATGACCATCATGACATTTGTCTGATTCACAAAAATACACCCTTCAGATCATTCTTTTAATGGACTCATCCACCATTAATCCAAGACCTCTTTCCTAATCAGTTACCAGTTCAGAGTTCATCAGCATATCCCTGAGCAGAATCTTTAGTGCCATCTGTAAGCAAAACAGACTGAAGTAAGAAGCAGGAGTATCAATGAGATTTTATTAAAGGATATTACAGCATTCACATAAGGATATGAGTTGCATTTTCTTGCCCATCAATTGCTTGGAAAAAAAATGATCCTGTCTTCAAACTGATTTGCTAACGGCATGCAGACCATTTGGGGTCAAACTAAAAATAATAATCATAAATTGTATGGGTTAAAGCATTATTCAACTCATTCTGCTGTAGCTTAAGCTGCTGCTCAAGTCCCGGATTTAATTCTAACTTTTTGCAAATGGGTTTGTTTGTGACATGGATCTCTCAGAGGAGTGCTGCAAAATAATTACACACACACACACACACACACACATCTTGAGAAATGAGACAGCACTCATGAGAGCAAAGCATTGCTAGCTCTTCCATTCTCAAAGGTTTTGAAGATAGAAGAAATCCTTTAATCTTCTCTGTGAGATTCTGGGCTCCCATCTTTGAATGCTGTACTTTACTTTTCCTCTCAAATTTCCTTGCTAAATTGACTCTAGGTTTATGGGGGGGGGAGCTAATAGAGAATTATATCCTTTCAATTTTATTGACAGCCAAGGCTTTGGTCATTATATACGTACGCAGGAATGGCGGAGTCCCCACTTTCCTGTGTAAGTGTTCATCACTAATGGTTCATAAAGGATTCAGAACCTCATTTTGCTTGATTGACAAGGCAGATGAGAAAAAGAAAACACAGGCTGTTATGAGGAGAGGAGCCAGGATGGTGAAATGGAAATCATATTTTCTGAATACATGCCTTTCATCTTTAAGAGCTGGGTTAACTTTTGGGAGGTGTGAGGGGAGAATCACAACATGATGGGCATCCAGTGGAAAGCATTCATTATTTCTTTACGGTTGGAAGGAGTGAGGAGGTGGGAATGTTTGGAGTGTCCTGCAACATTGCTCATCTCTCAGTGTGGAGTAGGAGTCAGCTTAAGTGACCGTGTTGTTTGATCTACCTAATCATTGGGGCAACAAATTATTCTATTCCTTGAACTGTAATGAAAGCCTGATAAATAGTCCAGGGCTTTGTGCTCACTCGTCAGGAGAATGCTAGAAGGAAACTGCTGGTCAATTTTTACCTTCTCCTTACTTAATGCATTACTCACCTGCAAATCTTTTGTTTTGATCAGCTTCCCAGTCACTTCACTGGCTCCTCTTATGACGCAGGATTGGTCCACGGCCCATTCTTCCCTAAAAGAGCAATTGTTTATCTTTAACAGTGACTCAGCATTAATCCATTTCATTTTTCAGCAAATTATTCTTTTTTTTTATGTGAATGCCCAGAAAGTTTGCAGCTGTTGTTCAAATGTTTCTACATTAATAATAATAATACTAATAATAAAGTTGGAAGGGACCTTGGAGGTCATCTAGTCCAACCCCCTGCTCAGGCAGGAAACCCTATACCATTTCGGACAAATGGCTGTCCAGTTTCTTCTTAAAAGCTTCCAGTGTTGGCACATTCACCGCTTCTGGAGGCAGGTTGTTCCACTGGTTAATTGTTATAACTGTCAGGAAGTTTCTCCTTAGTTCTAGGTTGCTTCTCTCCTTGATTAGTTTCCATCCATTGCGTCTTGTCCTGCCTTCAGGCACTTTGAAGAATAGCTTGACTCCCTCTTCTTTGTGGCATCCCCTGAGACATTGGAACACTGCTATCATGTCCCCCCTCGTCCTTCTCTTCATTAAACTAGACATACCCAATTCCAGCAACCGTTCCTTATATGCTTTAGCCTCCAGTCTTTGTTGCTCTTCTCTGTACTCTTTCTAGAGTCTCAACATCTTTTTTACATCGTGGTGACCAAAACTGGATGCAGTATTCCAAGTGTGGCCTTACCAAGGCAATGTAAAGTGGCATTAATACTTCACGTGATCTTGATTCTATGTTTTCATGCTGCTAATATGGCTGCCCCCAGTGCATTTTTTTTAATTGTGCCATTTTCTCCATGGAATTTAATTTATGTAATTTATATGCACATTATTTAAATGGCACTTGATTCTAACTTTCCATTTTAAAAATGCAACCTCCTCCCACCAAGACCCCTAGATGTTTACCTAATTTTCTCTAAAATATTTAAATAGCTTTTTGGGAGACTCTGCTAATTGTCTTCCATGCTACAATGAAATCTATTTTGATATTTTATGACATTTGAATGTGAAAGAAATCCAAAGCAGATTACGTTTGTATCTCCATTCAGCACTACAAATGATAAGGATATTGACAAGGGAAGCTATTCCATTTCCTCCTTTCAAGAACCACAACTTGAGAAAGGTTGGATATTTTAATCAACATTGCTCCTTGCACTAATTGATTGGCCAGTTGGCTTCCACTGCCATTAACCAATACCAATCTTCCACTTCTGCCATTTTCTTTTTCCTTTGAGGGGTTGTTTAATTAAGGTCCCAGAAAGCTATATTGATTGCTTTCTGCAGCTGAACAACTCTTCAGATTAGGTCACGGATGTCAAACCTGATATATCGTGACGTATCATGACATTTTTTGCCTTTGCAGAGCCAGGATAGGTGTGGCCTGTGTGTGTCACATCCGGCCCAGGGGCTGCCAGTTTGATACCCCTGGATTAGGTGCTCTATAAGTAAAGTAGGTTCTCCAGACATTTGAGGATTCACTCCTGAATGGCATTTGCGTAGCAGCTTACTATTATGAAGTTATTGACAGACAGCAACTTAGAGGAGGCAACCTATCAATGCTGCAACCTACAACTACTGACCCATTTTTCCACATGTTCCACAAAGCTTTAGAATCAATTATAGCCAAATTCTAGTTCCTTCTTTTTTAAAGGAACATCTTTTATTTAATGAGATTATTCTATCTGCCATAATCACATTAAATAAAAGATGTCCCTTACTCTATCTACCGTAAGAGCGGTGTGGTAGCCTAGAGGTGAAGATGCTCACCTCCCACTCAGAAGTTGAGAGTTCAGTTCTAGGCAGCAATAGAAGTTCCCTAGCAAGGCACAAAGAGAAAATATCTGCTGCAAATTCCACATAGGTATCAAAAAGGGCATCCATCCAATAAGGTCAGTTGCCCTGACTGAAGCAAGGGATTACAGGGTCATAAAAAAAAGAAAAACTCTATTTACCGTAACTTCTCCATCTGCCCACCTCATTCACCCTTTGCTGTTCCAGTGGTGCTCAAATTCTTCCTATAGTAGATAGTTCTTGACTTATAACCAGTTGTGTAGCAACCATTCAAAGGTACAACAGACCTTCACAGGGCTAATTCTGTTGCATGCTACTGCAGTCACACAATCACATTTTTGATGTTGTCTGCATTTATACCTGTTTGCAGTGTCTTGTGATCATGTGACCATGATTTACGTGCGCGCACACACACACACACACACACACACACACACTAGTTTCCAGCAATATATACATACTTTCATTTTTTGATGTGTGCCATTGTGCCCAGTAAAAAAATGATAATAAAGATTATCTTATCTTATCTTATCTTATCTTATCTTATCTTATCTTATTATATATATATATATATATATATATATATATATATATATATATATATATATATATATCTTTGGTTGTTCGGGTTTTCTCCCACGCAAAGTTGGAAGTGTCTTGGCGACGTTTCAACGAAATCCCATTCGTCATCTTCAGGCTGGTGTTTTCAGCTTCGTGCTTCGAGGAGCAATGTGTGGTCTTAGCTGTTTCTTCCTTTTAACTGCCAGTGGGGGTATGAACTGATTGGGTGGGAGCTTGGCTGTGTTCTGATTGGGTGGAGGTGTGTTCTGATTAGTTAGGGTCTTGGCTGTGCTCTGATTGGCTGGGGGGTTGGCTGTGCTCTGATTGGCTGGGGGAGTGTTCCGTTTGGGTGGGGGCTTTGTTGTGCTCAGGTTAGTCTGAGTTGCAGGAGGATTTAAGATGGTGAGCTGCCTTGCTATTTTTTGGCTTCGCGTTCGTGGTCGTGCCTCATCTTCATGGAGGGTGTCAGTTTGCTTCATGTATGGATTGGAGGGGTTTAAAGTGGCTCAACAGTCTACACCCCAAAATACAGTTCACAACCAAAGACCTACATACAAACACCCGCGAAAACCTCAGAAAACATATATATATGTATGTATGTATGTATGTATGTATGTATGTATGTATGTATGTATGTATTGTTGGAAACTAGCATTTCTGTGTCTGGCCAAAAGCAGCCATTGGATTCCTTTAATGACCACCATAAAAAAGATCATAAAATCAGATGTGGTCACATGGTAACCCACTTAACAACCTGCCTAACTTATGACCAAAATTCCAGACTCAATTACAATCATAAGTCAAAGACTACCTGAATATATCTGCCTTCTGTGGCACTTTGTTTTTTTTTTTTTTTTAACATCAAGAAACCCTTTCATCAATCCCTGGCAGTTGGGCCTGACGAAAAACTTCTGCTTTCATGGAACATTGTGACAAAACGCTGTTATATCCCCAGGAAAACTGTGAGCAGAGCTTCAGGAATTCCCAACCCTACTTCAAAAAGAGAGAGAGAGAGAGAGAGGCATTTTTTTTGTTTTAAATCCAGCAAGAAAGGATAGATCTTTATTTAGAAGCCTAGGGTGATTGGTAATTCCTGGGGAAAGGGAAGAATAAAATATGCAGCAGCAATTAATATGGTGCTGCCTGCTTTAATGAAACTTCACTAATGGCTGATGGTGATATAACATACATCATACACGAAGGAAAAAAGTCTGTATAATAGCTCTCTATTAACTGATTGGCTGGGGGAGTGTTCCGTTTGGGTGGGGGCTTTGTTGTGCTCAGGTTAGTCTGAGTTGCAGGAGGATTTAAGATGGTGAGCTGCCTTGCTATTTTTTGGCTTCGCGTTCGTGGTCGTGCCTCATCTTCATGGAGGGTGTCAGTTTGCTTCATGTATGGATTGGAGGGGTTTAAAGTGGCTCAACAGTCTACACCCCAAAATACAGTTCACCATGGAAACAGAAGCTAATAACCAACTTCCCTTCCCGGATGTCTTAGTTTACAAGAAATCCAATGGCTCCCTAGGACACACCATCTACCAGAAGAAAACACACACAAACCGCTATCTGCACACTCTCTCACACCACCACCCAGCACAGATCAACTCTGTAGCCAAGACACTCATCTCTAGAACCAAATGCTTAGATGACCAACAACACCTAAAAACCGAACTACACACTCTCA
Organism: Crotalus tigris; assembly: GCF_016545835.1. Classification (NCBI taxonomy): domain Eukaryota; kingdom Metazoa; phylum Chordata; class Lepidosauria; order Squamata; family Viperidae; genus Crotalus; species Crotalus tigris. Next base: position 64,487 of record NW_024098375.1, read on the forward strand.
CCAATGTACTAACATCCAATGGATTTCAAACAAATAAGATTACAAACCTAATCCAAAAAGAAACCCCTACTAAAATCCAAGACAAAGAACAAGAAAATGGCAAAGCCCTCCTCACATACATAAAAGGCACCACAGACAGAATCAGTAAGATCCTCCATAAACACAACATCAAAACAGCATTCTGCACAAACAGAAAAATATCCACCATCCTAAGAAACCCCAAAGATAAAATTGAGTTAGAAAATCAAGGAGTATATGAAATCCCATGCACTGCTTGTCCCAACACATACATCGGACAAACCAACAGAAGAATAAGTGCACGCATTGAAGAACATAAGAACTCAGTCAAAAAAGAGGAACCAACATCTTCCCTGGTCCAACACCTTAAAGCCACAGGACATGAAATTGACTTTAAAAATACCAGAACCATTGCCAAAAGTGAACATTTTAATAACAGAATAATCAGAGAAGCCATCGAGATAAAAAACATCCACACAACATGAACAAACGAGATGATACATCCCGCTTACCAGCCATTTGGAAACCCGCCCTTATTGACAAACGGCTCCCTAACACAAAAAATGACACCAGACCCACACTCACAAAAACCACACAGGATGTCACCACCACACATCCACGCAAAAAGCAAACCCAAAGCCACACCAATGATGAGGCATGACCACAAACCAGAAGCCAGACCACAGCTGCATCATTAGCCACTTTAAACCCCTCCAATCCATACATGAAGCAAACTGACACCCACCATGAAGATGAGGCACGACCACGAACGCGAAGCCAAAAAATAGCAATGCAGCTCACCATTTTAAACCCCCCTGCAACTCAGACTAACCTGAGCACAACAAAGCCCCCACCCAAACAGAACACTCCCCCAGCCAATAAGAGCACAGCCAACCCCCCAGCCAATCAGAGCACAGCCAAGACCCTAACCAATCAGAACACACCTCCACCCAATCAGAACACAGCCAAGCTCCCACCCAATCAGTTCATACCCCCACTGGCAGTTAAAAAGAAGAAACAGCTAAGACCACACATTGCTCCTCGAAGCACGAAGCTGAAAGCACCAGCCTGAAGATGACGAATGGGACTTCGTCGAAACTTCGCCAAGACACTTCCAATTTTACGCGGGAGAAAACCCGAACAACCAAAGACCTACATACAAACACCCGCGAAAACCTCAGAAAACATATATATATGTATGTATGTATGTATGTATGTATGTATGTATGTATGTATGTATGTATTGTTGGAAACTAGCATTTCTGTGTCTGGCCAAAAGCAGCCATTGGATTCCTTTAATGACCACCATAAAAAAGATCATAAAATCAGATGTGGTCACATGGTAACCCACTTAACAACCTGCCTAACTTATGACCAAAATTCCAGACTCAATTACAATCATAAGTCAAAGACTACCTGAATATATCTGCCTTCTGTGGCACTTTGTTTTTTTTTTTTTTTTAACATCAAGAAACCCTTTCATCAATCCCTGGCAGTTGGGCCTGACGAAAAACTTCTGCTTTCATGGAACATTGTGACAAAACGCTGTTATATCCCCAGGAAAACTGTGAGCAGAGCTTCAGGAATTCCCAACCCTACTTCAAAAAGAGAGAGAGAGAGGCATTTTTTTTGTTTTAAATCCAGCAAGAAAGGATAGATCTTTATTTAGAAGCCTAGGGTGATTGGTAATTCCTGGGGAAAGGGAAGAATAAAATATGCAGCAGCAATTAATATGGTGCTGCCTGCTTTAATGAAACTTCACTAATGGCTGATGGTGATATAACATACATCATACACGAAGGAAAAAAGTCTGTATAATAGCTCTCTATTAAGTGATAATTTAAACTGATTGGGGGAAAAGCACTCGTGAGTCAGAGCTTCAATGATAGCTTCCTTCTCTTTCAGCTTCGCCTGGCTTCGTCACTTGCAGGGGATACTTAATTAGAGAAATACAATTCCCAGCATGCACAGATTATCTCTCTAATCTTATTTTAAGCTTTTCTTTGATAGTCTACCAGTGTGATATTGGCAAAAGAAAGCCAAGTTAACGTAAGCATCTCAGAAATTCTGCGGTTCGGAAATGCAATATTTAAGGATGGCGCATGTAAAACATGTAGAGAGGTGGGCATTTTGGTACAAAGTAGGAGTTTGTACTTAGCCAGATCAAACTACTTAAGCCAGTGCTGGCTGTGGAATTCTGGGAGTTGAAATCCACATGCTTTAAAATTATCAAGGTTGAGAAACACTGACTTAAGCAGTTAGCTCAGGGGTAGGCAACCTTGGCTCTTTTATGATTTGTGGACTGGAATTCTGGGAGTTGAAGTCCATGAGTCATAAAAGAGCCAAGGTTGCCTACCCCTGAGTTAGCTCATGATTTCTTGCCTAGAGATAATCCAAAGGCTATTTTTTGGAGTCCTAAGATCTTCCTTTGACCATGTGCATGAATTTGCTTATGAAAATCTGTAGCACATTTCCCTACCATTTTTGAAGTAGAAACAGAATGAAATATTGTATAAATCCCATTGCAGGAAAAAAAAATGATTATTAGCACTCTCAAGGTCTTCAACAAGTGAGGGAAGTATTTTATGTCAATGAATGATCCCACACAATAGTTTAATTTAGATATTAAATATGAGTAAGAAGCAAATTGAATTCTGTGGCACTCAACAATGGAGGAGTTTCAGCCTTGATTTCATCTCTGCTACCACCACAAATCGGAAGGGAAACAACTACAAAAAAAAACCTCACAACCTCCACACTTAGAGCTCAATCAAAATGATACCATGATTAATAATATTAAAGGCTGATGATAGATCTAGCAATATCAGGAAGGTTATGTTCCCTCAATTTGATTTCACCGCAAGTCATCTATAAGCATGTTCAGCAGCATTATTTCTGTGTCATATCCGGGACTGAATCCATACTTTAATAATATGTTTCCTCCAGTGCAGCCTCACTATCTTTTTAACAAACTTCCTCCCCAAAAAAGGAATGGTTGTAGTCTAGTAAATAATTACCCAGAAGCTGAGGATAATTGTGGGTACGTGATACTTTGAATTGAGTGACAATTGAAGATGGGGCATGCAATCTTTTCTTTTAAATCAAGAGTCATCTCCCTTTCTGACAAGGATTTATTTACCACTCTCTCTGCATCTTTCAGAGCCCAAGATCCTAGAGCTATTCAACAGCTACAGCACTCCAGTGCTAATTATTCATTTCCTTGCCTGACACATATAGGAATCCAAGCTAAATTGCTACCTTCTGTCAGGCTTTCCAAATTGCATTATTATGTCCTAGGAACAATAAAGTGGAGTTTCAATAGTCTGAAAAATGTTTCTTGACCTGACCTACCTTGAAGAGCTGATAACTTCCTTACTCATTATGAAATATACATCTTGAATTCAGATGATTTTCAACTACTATAAAACCATATAGTTCTCAATTTTTGACTGCTGATTTAATGACAGTTCAGAGTTACTACAGCCTCAAAAAAAGTGACTTACAACTCATGTTTGAGATTACAACCATCTCACACACACACACACACACACACACACACACACACACACCAGCAGCCACATGATTACAATTTGGGCACTTGGCAACCAGCTCACATCTATGACTGTTGCAGCATCATGCGGTCCTATGAAGCCTTCCCAGATCAGTTGGGGAAACTGGATTTGCTTAACAATTGTGTGATTCAGTTAAAGATTGGATAATTTGCTTAGTGACCATGGTAAAAACAGTCATAAAATCAGATGTGATCACATAATTACTCACTTAATAATCACATCACTTGGTGACCAAAATTCCAGGCCCAATTGTGGTCATATGTCAAAGAATACTTGTAAATTAATGCCTAAGGATTATGATGTATTTAAACCCCCTTTTGATTCAGAACAACCCAGAGATAGATAAGAACATGAATATTGTGACATGCTTAGCGTGAAGATTCTATCAAGGTGATTATGAAATTCATCACCCATAACATGATACATTTTAGGTGAGGAAATACACTGCTGTTAGATCAGGGTACGGAGTACAATGACAGAGACCTAATTGACCAGTTCAAAGATAGACTTGGATGAAGTGCAAAACAAGCTAATCTGTCAAGATACACTAGAGCAGGGGTGTCGAACTGCCAGCCCACAGGCCATATGCATTATAGCGAAACTGTGCCCACCCCATTGCCAGCGATACATTGCAATACGTTGCGACATGTCACGTGATGTTGCAAGTTTGACACCCCTGCACTAGAGACTATAAAAGTATCAATTCAGGTCTGTTTGGACATCAGTAGAAGGCTTGAGTAATTGCAGTAAGGAAGGGGCAAGAAGAAAAGATGCTATTATTCTTTTTTATTCCCTCCTTTCCCTGCTCCCAATCCTTGTAGACTTCAAACATTGATCCTATATATCTGGGAACTAGCAGAACACTCTTACCTGCTCCATTATGCCATTAATGTAATGCCTACATCTATATTGGTCTCTTCGCATGTGAGTGCCCTCCCAAGAACTGATCAAACTCAAAGAGTTATTTAGACCCTTCATAAGTCATGATTACATTAAGGTAGAAAAAATGTTCCTTTGACTTACCTCTGTTGCATTAGTTGGGCTACTATATTTTCCCCCTAGGAATTCAGATGGATCCAATTAAAGTAGAATCCATCCTATGCTAAGAGTTGCCCTAGATTATAAGAAATGTACATTATTTTGAGTACCCGCCGTTTCTTACTATGAATATTTTCTAAATTTAAAAAAAAAAAACAGAAACTTTGTCTGTTTATTCAACTCATTTTCTGGAATTCAGTTTGCTCAAACACACACCCGATTTCCAACAGAGGTCCAAATTCACAACATGTTTTTAGCAAATTCTATTTACACTTTTTGATATAAAGATTCTTTTCCATTATCAGCTACTCTCTGAAAAGAATTCAGAGAGGACAAATTCCACTGTAGAGAAATGCTTTATTGTTATATATACAAGCAAGAATATTGGTCCTGTCTTATACTCGTGGCTGAGTTTTATGCCATGTCCTCCTATAAACACTAGGAGAAAGGCTCTCCTCTAGCCACACTGAAAATACCCCTCAATTTTCTATTGTTCCCACTTGATCTGAAATTCTCCCTTGCCCTCTGAACACTTCTTTCCTCCCCCATTCCTTCCAATTGTGGGGAGGAAGAATTTGAGATTCTCAGCAAAGTAAGACAGATTTGATTTCTTGATCAATTTGAATACTTTCCCCAACATTAAAGCTTTTTCTTTTCTTTAAAAGCTCAATTTGAAATAAACTCACAAGCTCAGGCCACCTACTGCAACTTTTCATATAATCAGATTTCTGCATCTGCCAATGGGGGGGGGGGGAAACTGGCTTAGGAAGGGAAGAGAGAAAATTGTATGAGGAGAGGAGATCAGATCAAGAAAGAATGGAGAATTGTTGTATACTGTCCAGAGTTACTTTTGTGATGTAGGTAGCCATATAAAGAATAGATAGATAGATAGATAGATAGATAGATAGATAGATAGATAGATAGATAGATAGATAGATAGATAATAGATAGATAGATAGATAGATAGATAGATAGATAGATAGATAGATAGATAGAGGATGGAAAGAGAGAAAGATGGATAGATGATGGATGGATGGATGGATAGATGGATGATAGATAATAGACAATAAGTGATAGATAGACAGAGAGACTGACTGACTGACTGACTGATTTTAATAATAATAATAGTAGTAGTAGTAGTAGTAGTAGTAGTAGTCGTAGTAGTAGTAGTAGTAGTAGTAGTAGTAAAGTTGGAATGGACTTTGGAAATCATCTGCTCAGGCAGGAAACTCTATACCATTTCAGACAAATGGCTGTCCAGTCTTCTTAAAAACTCCCAGTATTGGAGCATTCACCACTTCTGGAGGCAGGTTGTTCCACTGATTAATTGTTCTAACTGTCAGGAAGTTTCTCCTTAGTTCTAGGTTGCTTCTCTTCTTGCTTAGTTTCCATCCATTGCTTCTTGTCCTGCCTTCGGGTGCCCTGGAAAATAGCTTGACCCCCTCTTCTCTGTGGCAGCCCCTGAGATATTGGAACACTTCTATCATGTCCCCCCTCATCCTTCTCTTTATTAAATTAGACCTACCCAATTGGGGCAACTGTTCCTTATATGTTTTAGCCTCCAGTCCCCTTATCATCTTTGTTGCTCTTCTCTGTACTCTTTCTAGAGTCTCAACATCTTGTTTACATCATGGTGACCAAAACTGGATGCAGTAGTCCAAGTGTGACCTTACCAAGGCATTGTAAATTGGTATTAACACTCCACGTGATCTTGATTTTATCCCTCTGTTAATGCAGCCTAGCACTGTGTTGGCCTTTTTGGCAGCTGCAGCACACTGCTGGCTCATATTTAGGTGATTGGCACTAGAAAGAGCAAAGAATCATCTCCCATCTACAAACCTAGAAAGGGAATGAAAAGAGAACATGAGAGAAGGAGGTCTTTTAAGGGCTGAGTCTAATGCTCCTAGGCCTGTAGTAACCACTATAAAAATACATTTTCACTACTCAAAGTCATCAAGCAATCTGCCAAATATCTGTTATAAGCATGAAGAAGAAGGGTATAGTTTAAAACCTTGATAATTACGTATTACTGTCTGACATCTTTGCACAGCGGTAGGCAATAAACTGTTTTGGGTGAAGCTCTATTCTTGTATGCAATAAAGATTTTAATCTAACTAAATAATGTCTGGGAGGGTTATTTTTTTGCCAAGTCTAGCCAAGAAACTAAGCTAAGAATTGTGTCAGTAAATTGGTGATTACTGCCTAGCTGAGGTGTTCAGCCTGACACTATTGCTTGGAAACAGTCACCCCTGGAAACAAGAGCTATTAATTATTGTATTACAATGTTAGTTATAAACCATGGTGAACCTTGGCATTTTGGAAAGTGTAATAGTATATAGATGGAGAGTATTCCTCAGGATTTCATTTGGTCCCCAGTGCTTTTCAGAATCTATCTATCTGAAATCACTGGAATCAGAAGATTTGAAACAGGTTACAACTATATAGAAATTTGAAACTGGTTGCTAGTATATATTGAAACTTAGTTCTCAATAAGAAGTGTTGCTGTTGCTTTATGGAGTATGTGGCACCCTCTAATGTCAGCTTTCAGCCAAGGATGGGTCGGATAGATAGGTAATAAATTGATTTTTGAGAATACAGAGATATTTATTGTGAGGAGTTAGTTGTACCCCAAACCTGGCTCACCTATAGCAACCAAAAACTTTAAAGATATAACATGATTTTATAAGGCATCCAAATAACAATACAGTATAGACTGAGCAGCCCAGCAAATCCCTGTCAGCTTCTGAGCAGCCCTGGGCAAAAGCAGGAGCAGAGCTCACATATCTTTGGCCTAATGTATTTCAAAGATGAGACAAAAAAAAGAGACAGACACAATATAATTTACAGCACGACACTGGAATGAGCTTGATAAACCCATCTAGATGACCTTCTCATTATTTATGTTTTCTTCCTAGGTTGCTCTGCTAGCTAGAGTATCTCTGAGATGTGAGTGAATATGAATAATTTCAATAATTGTTCCCTGTCTGAGTCCTCCCTCTGTTGCCGTTCAGGTTCAATTCACCTTGTGGTATATGTTTCATTACAAGGGCACTTTAAACAGTTCGCATGTATGTAGGTTTGGTAGTGAATGCAGCTCCTATGTGTGTGGAGGGGAAATGTTTACCACCGCAAGTCACAATTTCAGAGGAAGATCTCCATGTCCTAAGTTGAATATTGGAACAATATATGTAGCAATATATGTAGCAATTGGAGCCATGTATGCAACATTTCTGGATCTGCCTCTCTCTCCAACTGAGGTAACAGTCAGAAGTGCTTTTTAAACATGTGGTAGGTTTATCACTTCCGGGGGAAAAAAATGACCTTAAAATTTGGTTCAAGTGTGGATAACCTTCAAGCTTTGTACTGTAATGGATATAGCTTTCTAGAAATATCAGCAGAAAGATGAGACTGACTAACCATCTGGGCTCCTGACTTCTCCACCCTAATCTTCCCATATGGATAGTCAATATTTTTAAAAAAAATGATTACAAAATTGCCTTTTGGGGGTTTCTTTCCAATCAAGGTTCAGCATAATTCAATTACAGTATAACTCCTTGGGTAATGCAGAATCAGTCCGGACTATGAATCAGAGTGGGTGCTCTCATGTGCCTTATTTTTAAATATAAACGATTTTTTTTCTGGCATATGGCAAAACTTTCCCTGGATATCACTGTTTGGTGGATTTAAAACTATCCTTCAAGGCTGCATTACCAAGGCCCTAACCTGACATTCTGTATTGCATTCTGCCTGGGAAATCACTGAGCATAATACACATAACGTCATGCCTTATTACTTGTTGAATAAATCACATTCTAAAACAAAAGCCTTTCTTAAATACAGATGAAATGGCTGAATATACAACCCTGTTTCCACTTGAAAGAGTAAACAGATTTGCGGTTGGAAGTACATTGGTCTATCAACGTACAGTTTCCACTAGAAACCTACCATAGATAAAACTTGCATTTTCCTTTAAACAAAAGAGATGGGGTTTTAGATATACTAACCACTGTGCTAGCAGCTTTTTCTAAAAAAAAAAAAAAAGCAAACATTTTCCCATATATATGTATTCAAGGTTATTGAAAATAAAGAAGAAGGATAATTCATATAAATATTATAAAACTTTAATTAAGGGCAACTGAAGATGAAAAGCATTTTTTTTTTCAAAAGGTTATTCAATGGTGCCACCTATAGGTTCCAGTGTATTCCAATATCTTACAGGAAGTTAGCTTTTTAACAGAACCAACCAGTAAAATGATCTTTGCCCAAATCATTTTTAAAAATAACTTGTAAGGAAAATTGTTTAAAATTATTTGGAGGGCTTTTTCCCCTCTTCTAGTATGGTGTAACATAAAGAAGAATGTGCTGTTTCGATTATGTCATTCTGGTTTTAAAGCAGTTCCTTTCACATTCAATGCATATTACAGTTATGTTGCTGGTTATTTACATATGGCTCAGTCTTGCAGGCTGGTGAGAATTGATATTTTTATGATGCACAATCAAGAAAAAAAAAGCGATTCTCATTCACTTTTGAGTAGACTGACCAAGAAGATTAGAAGCAGCTTGCAAAAATTCCCTATTTTATCCAGGTGGCTTTGTCCAAGCATTGTCCTGTGGATAGCTAACACGATGTCTTTGCATCTCCTATTAACTCACTCCACTTTGCTTAACAGATGTCAAGCAAGCTTTCATCAAATTCTGTAGCCTGAGGTAGAAGGAAGCCTGTATAAGTTCAAATGAAAAGAATTATTATTTTTTTTTTACTAAAGCTTGGAAGAGCATGAAGATAGAACTTATAATGAGGAACTAGCATCAGTCCTAACTTTCTAGAGATGGAAATGTTATTCCTCTTGGAAATGACAGTGGGTTAATAGTAATTTCCAATTTTATCCAGAATGCCGATTATTGTGCATGATCGAATAGGCCTTATAAAAAAAATTCACTGCAGATACGGGAATATAAATAAAAGATTTAATATCAACACAAATAATAAGAACAGTGGTCCTCTAGATGAGAGATAGATTTTTTTCCCCAAAAGCCTGAGACTTAGTTTATAAAGTACCATTCCCTGGCAAGGATTTCTAATTTTTTTCTTTTCATTGATTGCACACTATATTTAACCCATAAACTACTTGAACTGTATAATAAACTATGTATTGCTAATGATACATTCCTGATAAAGAGGGGTTGCTTATGTGAGTATTGTGGAATAATGATCCTGTATTTAGTAAGTAGAGGAAGCCAATAAGTAAAGAGAAAATGTTATTTAACAATGATTGCTGAATCTGCTCTGCAGGACCATATAGCAACATTCAGAAGGTTATACTACTTATAAACATGCACATTGGATCCATTTCTCATTGAGTTAAATCTATAGTTTTGCCTTAATTACTTTTTTTGCACATACACTTTGTCTCTGTATGATCTTTTAAAACATTTCTTCATTCCAGAACATCCTGACATGTGTGCTAATTTATTACCTGGTTTCCTCGTACTTGACCCACCCATTTAAATATAATGAAGAGGGGGCAGAATTTGTCCTTATATGATTAACCCATTAAAGAGAAAAAGCTATCCAAACAGGAGAAAGAAATAGCCCCAAGTAAGAAGCAGAAGGGGAAAGAAAAGTGTTAAATGGGATTCTGAAATACAGTAGTAAATATCCACAGTAAGTATGGATCTTGAATAAATCAAGTAATTTTATTAAGTGCACATCCATTCACACAATAATATAAATGAGCATAAAATAATCTCTAGACTCATACATTTATCCTAGATGTATAATTAAATTAGAGAAATTCCTATTAATTGAGAATACATTTTTCTGATCCTCCAATGACCGTACAAAATTTATCCATCTCTCTCCCCACTCCCTCCTTGAAATGGCAAGCATTGCAACATAAAGTAAAATTGTAACAGCTGTATAATTGGGGCAGTAAGACAGCACTGTGTACCTTTCAGCTTCAGAACACCCAACTAGGAGTACATATTCTATTGATTCAATTTCCCCAGAGCCACAGGGGTAACTGGTACAATGCAGCTTTTTCTTGTATTTGCTAAACTAGGCTTTTTCACCAGAATGAAGGCTGTTTGATAACTGGTATAGTAGACTATATAATGGAAAGGTAATCAGAATAACAGAAAAACACAGTTGAAAGGGACCTTGGAGGTCTTCTAGTCCAACACCCTGTTCATGCAGAAGACCCTGGCCTATACCATTCCAGACAAGTGGCTGTCCAGTCTCTTCTTTAAAACTTCCAGTGTTGGAACATCCACAACTTCTGAAAGCAAGCTATTCCATTGGTTGACTGGTCTCACTGTTAGAAAATTTCTGCTTAGTCCTAGGTTGGTTCTCTCCTTGATTAGTTTCCATCCATTACTTCTTGTCCTACCTTCAGGTGCTTTGGACAATAGGTTGACCCCCCTCTTCTTTGTGGCAGCCCCTTAGATATTGGAACACTGCTATCATGTCACCCCCAGTTCTTCTTTTCACTAGACTAGACAAAACCAATTCCTGTAATCGTTCTTCATATGTTTTAGCCTCCAGTCCTCTAATCATCTTTGTTGCTCTTTTCTGCCCTCTTTCTGGAGTCTCTACATCTTTTTTATAATATGGTGACCAAAACTGATTACAGTATTCCAAGTGTGGGCTTACTAAGGCTTTATAAAGTGGTACTAATACTTCATATGATCTTGATTCTATCCCTCTGTTATTGCAACCCAGGATTACATTGGCTTTTCTGGCTGCTGCTACATCATCTAGCTTTAAGAAACAATTCTTAAATTCTTAACTCTATCTAGGTTAAAATAACCTGAGATCAGCAATAAATGTAATTGTTTGATATGTCCTATTCTTTATTTAATATTAATATTGTTTTACCTAATCCCAAGAGGAGACTAACCATCCAGCTGAAGTCACAAGAAAACAATTCCAAGGAAATCAGTAAGAATCTGTCAATATGGTAGGAAGTCAAACAGCTCACTTCAGTTTAATAATTCATGGGAAATATGATCCAGATCCCTGTTTCTATTTTTACTGGGAAGGGAACATATGATTATACACTATATTTGGCACTTGGAAATATGAACTTTGGTGACCCAATAGAATGGATAACCATTGCCCAATATTTGAAATTTTGAACCTGTCCAATGTTGCTTCTATTAATAAACTAATGATGTTCTATACATCTTTTTACAAAGATCAATGAACAAGGTATTATGAAAGATATGTGCTAACCAACAGTGATCCATTACAGAAGGTCCCCCTTTTTCTCAGGGTTTAGACCAGAAGATTAAACCAAAGATAGCTTTAAAATCAATGCATGACTCATAAAGGACACCTCTATAATAGAAACTCTTGTCCTAGAGAATCTTGATGAGAAGGCATTTGGAGATGAGTCTTCTCTATTACGGCCGCCTTGCTCTAGAACAGCTTGCAATTCCTTGACAAGAATGGTAATATCCTTTCTGGTATTTGGCAATTAAGACCAGAAAGGATCTTTGGGGAATGGAATGGTTATGTGAATTCAGCTGTTTATGAGATTGATGAGGTGGCTCCAAGTAGACTGATTTTTATTTTATTAAATTCTACATTTTTACCTAATTATTTGAACTGGGAATTGTTAGCCTATTAGGGCCATGGAACAGAAAGAACATAATAACCCCAATATTAATCAGTGAATAGATCTATATTATTATATTTCTTAAATATTGAAATATTGATATGATCTTTTCCTCTTCTACACTCAATTGCAAAGTGGATTATCTGGTCAATATAGATAAAGAGAGAAAGTTAGCAGCCATATTCTGGATTTGACTGAAATGTTTCTGGTGAAGTAGCAATAGCAATAGGACTGAGTCTTATATACCACTTCACAGTGCTTTACAGCCCTCTCTAAGCAGTTTGCAGAGTCAGCATATTGGCCCCAACAATCTGGGTCCTCATTTTACCGACCTTGGAAGGATGGAAGACCGAGTCAACGTTGAGGTGGTCAGGATTGAACTCCTGGAAGTGAGTAGAGTTTGCCTGCACACCTTCTGAAGTAGGTATATAGCACTATGAAGTGGTATATAAGTCTAAGTCCTATTGCTATTGCTATTAGGTGGTAAATGATGATCATTTCTATTTTCATCCACTGAGAATGTAGATGCACAGGCTGAGATGCACACAGCACAGAGAATTAAGAATTTTGGAAAGGCAGTATTCTTCACAAAATTAGCTACCCATGTTGGAACGGCCCAGTTCTTATTTGCTTATTTGGACATAGTAACTATGGATGTTGATGAGTCACTCTGGAAATAACACAGGGAATTCTGTATAAAATGGATATCTGCAGAAAATATTTCTGAGGTAGTACTCAAGAAGGGTAGGAATGGACAAATGTAAAAGGCGAAATATATGAGACAAACTTAAAGCAAATCACAGTAGCAGAAAGATTTTTTTCTGGCAGAATTCAGTTTATGCCACATGGGGAAATGGCCAGAATGAAGATATCTATAAAGTCTTAATAAGAGACAGTTCTTAAAAAAAAAACAAGATATGATTCTCAAAAGAAACTTTTTAAAATGAGAAACAGATCATAAATGAACTGGATAAACGGATGATACCGGAACTACCATATATAGAATTTTTTCATGTCTCCTTGCTATTTTCTAGAGATTAAGTGAAGGTTTGTAGCCCTCAGTGGCAATCAAGCACAAAAGCCCCAAGGGGCACAAACACACAAAAAGAAATAGATAAGTTTGGCCAAGCCATGGGAGAAGTTTAAAAAACACATGGGAATTGGAGTACTTCAGAGTGGCCACATAATACAAATACCATGAATACTCAGTTTTCTTATTTATTTATTTATGAGACTTATATACCGCTTTAAGTGCAAGCACTCTGTAAGCGGTGTACACCAGTAAGCAATGTATATATATATTTACATTGCCCCCAACAATCTGGGTCCTCATTTTACCTACCCCGGAAGGATGGAAGGCTGAGTCAATCTTGAGCCGGTGAGATTTGAACCGCTGACCTGCTGAACACAGTCAGCTAAAGTGGCCTGCAGTACTGCACTCTAACTGCTGTGCCACCTCGGCTCAGTTTTCTGTTACACTTCTTTTGGGATTCAAAATTATCCTGGCAGCTGGATTTTGAATTAAAGCCTGTGTGTGTCGATAAGGATGGAGACCTTTTGATTCAAAAAGTGAACATACAGTTAAAATTTTAAGTCTTCATTTGTTTCTACCTGGCCTGAATCTTTGTATAAATAAAAACAATTAGCACTGGAGGTGCTAAAAATAATTTATTTCTGGCACTGTGCATTAGAGTCACAGCCATGCAAGATGTCATTTTATGGGTTTTGTTCAGTGTGACTTTTTTTCCCACTAATAGTCATAATGTTAAGATAGGCAAAACATATGAAATCTTAACTACAGGGAACAGTTTTAAAAGTATTTCTCTGAAACCAATGCATTTTTTTCTGTACCAAGCTGTATATGTAACTCAACAGAGCATCTAATCTATTTTGGTTAAATAGTTGAAAATATATTGTGCTAAACATCCTGGTTTTTATGCTTTACCTCTACTACCGTATTTCCTAGTGTGGTTTTTAATGGCTTTTCAATAATATCCCTTTTACTGATTTGATTTCCCAGCAAGTCACAAAATGCTATATTCACAGAGTGTCACATTCTCTCGTCAAAAGTTTTAATTGGGTTCGACTGAGTTTCTAATCATTCTAGGTATGCCACTGATGTGGTTGCATTGAATAATTGAGCTTCTTTTCTGCCTGGATAAATCAAATATGTGACAAAGAAGCAGATTTTCAGGAATCCTGTACACCATTGTTTACCGGGCTATGTTTAATAAGCTTCCAAAAATTACTAGGGTTTCCTGGAACCCAACTTGAATGTCTCTGGTTATGCTATCCAAATTAATTTAACTGAATATATATCCAATCTATAATTTAAGTGAGACCGAGTATTATTATTATTATTTTTTTGCATCAAATATTTGCATGTGTAGAGAGGAATATATAATATGTTTGCTCTCTGTGGATGCCACTTCTGGAAGTCCATTCTGGGCTTGGGCAACAAAAACTTAGCTACCAGTTCTACCGAACTGGTGAGAACTGGCTGAATCCCACCACTGAGCTTATCCAGGTAGCATCCTTAAAAGCATTAGTGCTATGCTTATCACCATGGTTATCTGCCTGAGCTCTAGATAATCTGCAAATTAGAAAGAAAAAAATTATATCCGTATGTGTGTGTATGTGTGTGTGTATGTGTCTTGCAGGCTGTAATTAATTGGGGTATGCAAAACTTGGATGAAAGTTTTATGAGGTTATCTCCAAGGAAACTGATGACAACAAATAGTATTGACTGCTAAAGAGAACTATATTGATAAGCATTTAATAGAAGTAATACATAAGTGCCAAATCTTAAATCCAAGGCTTTAAAAACACAATTTTGAGTGTCCTGAAATAAAAATATAAGTTTCATTTGTACAATGAATTAATTGTGCATATTATACAATCAGCTCTGGAAAACAGTTTTTAAAGTTCTTGTTATGACAGGCTAACAGGCTCTCTGTTGTGAAATTATCTCAATAGAGAATCCTCAAGTGGATGAAAAATAGTCATCTTCCCATCTTTCACAAAGGTTGAGACTAAATGTAATACTCTGTCTGGGCATGGCCACATATATTCAAGTGCTGCTTCTACCCCAGTGCCCATGAACTATGCTACATGTTATTGTTCACCATAGTAAAATAATGATGTATTGTATCCAAGCTGCAACTTAGGAATTTAAAGTTCAGAACCATTAGTTATTTTTCTTCATCCCATAGGAATCCCATAGAAGCCAAAAGGCATCAAAAGAAGACACGCCCATCATGATGACATTGTGCAAATGATGAATGTATGTGATTTGACTCAGCTGTCTTATGATGTGAAATGGCACATGTACATAATCTGCATCATTTGTATCCTGACATCATGATGGGCATGTTGTCACTTTGTCCTCCTTATCCCCTCTCCCATAGAACCTCAAAGACCATCCAGCTTTGTTTGAGCACTGGTAGCCCAGCAAACTTTTCTCAGCTGTCTATCCCTTCTCATTTATTTATTTATTTATTTATTTATTTATGAGACTTATATACCGCTTTAAGTGCAAGCACTCTCTAAGTGGTGTACACCAGTAAGCAATGTATATATATATATATATTTACATTGCCCCCAACAATATGGGTCCTCATTTTACCTACCCCGGAAGGATGGAAGGCTGAGCCGGTGAGATTTGAACCGCTGACCTGCTGAACACAGTCAGCTTTCTTGATCACTTGCCAGGAAAAGTCACCACTATTAAAGACAACTCTGTACTGATAAACAGAAGGGCAAGATATCAAATTCTGATATAAAAATGTCTTGTCCAATTTAGAAAATCCGAAACAATGGTCCCATTTGTTTTTTTAAAAAAGACATTCAAAAGTTATGAACTAAGATTTCTTAGTTGTAGCTTGTTAGATTGTATGGATTCTCAAAATTGTAAGAATTGGTGCTAACTGCCATTGCCTATGAAGCAGTGATAGCTACTTGATTAAATGATTTAGTAGTGCCATATTGAAAAAATAAATTCAAGCAAGAATGTGGCTTTGAGCAAGAAAATCATGAAGAAGAAAGGTTATTTTTTTTTCAAATACAAATGAAAATTATTTCCAGAGGTTATCTGGTCATCAAAGTAGTTATGAAAATGCAATGCTATTCATGTTTAATCTGAAGCAAATCCTACCATTAAAAGCTATGCCTGGGATTGTGCACAGAGCAAAGTTTTTAGGTAGCAAGATAGCATCTTCCATTTTTCTATATAATGTGAAACATTTATCTTGTTTTATGCCCAGATTATTTTGACCTACTAATTGTAATGGCATTTAAACTGGCTTCTGCTTACTTTAAGCTACTGGAAATCAAATTCCTCTCATTGGATTAAAAGAAGAAAAATTTAACTCAGTTTATGTAGCTGTTTCCAGCTCTTTGGAACTTCATTAATGACAAGCAACTTGGTTCTGGACAATTAAACATCAAACTGCTTGTTAGCAGCAGGTAGCAATCACTTTTTGTTGGCTTGTTAATTCATCGCATTTACATGGTAAAGACAGCAAATGTGTGATCAGCTTTCTGCTTGCTGCGGTATCTTTTAAAACTAAACAAGGAACATTTAAACAGCCCATGGAAAAGGAATTGCAAGGTTTATATTTTTCTTTCATGAAGGGAGGATAGTTGGAGGGGAAAAAACCCTTTCTTTAGCTATTAAAAAGAAAGAGAAATCCTTAGAAGATGTAGGGGGGTGGTGGTTAAAAATGCTATCAGAAAAAGATAAAGAACAAAAATATTCAAGCAATGTTTTTAACTCTTTTATTGCTGCTGGATAAGGCTAATTCATAGGGAGAGAGTGAGATTTGCCAAGCAAACTTGAGCGTATTTATTGAGAAGTCACACAAGATCAAGTGAAACTATTCACTATTCTATAAGTGGGCCCAGTATTAAAGCAGGGGACACAGTGGCTAAGCAGTTAAAGATGCTGAGCTTGTCAGTTGAAAAGCTGACAGCCTGGGTTTGAGACCCAAGCACCATGCAATGGGGTGAGCTTCCATCCTGCTCCAGCTCCTGCTCACCTAGCAGTTTGAAAGCCTGCAAATGTGAGTAGGTACCATTTCAGTAGGAAGATAATGGCATTCTGTGAACCTATGGCATATAGCTATGTTGGCCACATGACCACGGAAAATGTCTTCAGACAACACTAGCTCCCTCAGCCAAGAAACAGAGAGAGAGAGATGAGCACTGTGCCCTAGAATCGGACGCAACTGGACAGGGAAAACTTTACCTTTAGTATCAAAGCTTGTATCCAAATCTTCATAAAAAAAGCACCATTTAACTTGGTACATTTTCTTAGGGAACTACACAATACCAGGCTTCCATTTCTATCACATACACCCTTCTCTCCAATAGGAGGTGGATTTTCATTGTGCTACATTGCTTTGGTGGCAGAGCACGTATTTTTTTTTTTTTTTTTTTTTTGTATCCTAGTTCAAGCCTGCATCTGCAGTTAGTCAACTAGAGTGGATATCTATTACCATATTGATCACATTTGTTGGAATTTCTTACCAACACCCTTAGGTTTTAAGGTCTCATAAAAATAGCTTAGCATAATCAGACCAAAGTACATCTAATCAGACCAAGGCCAATCTAATCCAAGATTTTGTTTTTTACAATGACCTATCAAAGAGGAGACAAAACATGCTCTTTTCTTTCTGTTGCTCCCATCATGATTGTATTTAGAAGCACACTGTAGATCCAGAGATAACACTGAATCTTATGTTTAATAGCTTTAGTCATATGTCCTTCATAAATCTAATTGCTTTTAAAAAAAACATCCTACCAAGGAGTTACTACCATGTCTTGTGGAAATGAATTCCCCAGGCTAATTGGTATTGTATGAAGAAGGTCATTCTGTCAGTTCTAAATACTCTTCTAATTGGTACCACTCTTGGTCCTTGTATTTTGAGAGGGGAAAAGACTCTCCTTGTCCACTTTCTTCATGATATGCTCAGTCTTATACACCTCAATTGTGTCCATCTTCAGTCACATTTTCTAAGTTAAAAAGTCCCAGTGTTCGAATTCACTAATCGTTTTCATTCCACACTTCCTTTCTATACATAATATTCCCAATGCAGATGCACCATAGATCTGTTCAAAAGCACTACAGCATTGGCAGTTTTATTTTCAGTTCTTTTTCTAACAATCTCTAGCATGGAATTTGCTAATTTTCAGAGGTTTAATTCAAATTTTGAGTTGATCTCTTCCTGGGATATCAGTTATGACCCTCTGATCTTTTTCTTGGTTAAGTGTAGAGATGAGGTTAAGAGCATTGTCCTGAGATGTATCAATTTTATACTTTAAAATTGAATTGAATTTAATGATAGTTGCTATTTAATTGAGCTTAGTCCCAATTTAAAAATATTTTTTCTGCAGTTCTTCACAATCACTTTGGGTTTTCATCACTCTATACAGTATCATCTGAAAACTAGATCAGTTTGATGCTTACTCAATGCATATAATCAATGTAATTTATGAACAAGTTAAAAAAAGAACAATCACAACAGAAAATTATAAGGGGCATCCACATTTTCTCTCCAGTAATAAAATTTCCCATTCTTACTTTTAACTTTCTATTTTTTAATTACAAAATCCACCAGGAGATTCTTACCCCATGACTGTTAAATTTGCTCAAGAATCTGTTTTGAAAGTTTTTAAAAATCCAATTATACAAAGTTAACACAGTCATTTCCATCCTGCAGACAAAATAAAACATAAGAAGGTTGGTGAGGTAGGATGTACCTTTGGAGAACCCATGCTGCTTCTCCTTCCCCAAGGCTTGTTCCTTCAATACAGTAGCATGCAATAGACAGAATTCTGGGTTATCAAATCAGGTTTCAAAAAACAGAACTACTGGAAAAGCCAACTTGTAGAAAGAGATACAAAAAAAATGAAAGCAGGAACTGATTATATTGATGAGACTAATTCTTTGTGTGTCTAATCACATTAATGGCAACTTAAAATGAAGAAGTGCATAGCTGCCAAAATTTCATTCTTGACAATGTTCTTGCAACTGGGGTCAAAACCTGGCTGTGTGACTTTGCATGGGAGGCACAGAGGCCCACACAGACATGGGGCTGCTTGGCTCCATAAGAATACCCCCCACCCACCTGGATTAACAACTCTTACAGTAGTTCTCCCATCTTGGAACTCTCCATCTTTTGCAACTTTATAAGGTTCTTTTACATTATTAAATTTTAATCTTAAATTATTCAGTTTCTAATATTTTATTGTTTTGATTAAATTATATGCTGCCCAAATTCCCTCTGAGAACGAGATTGGTGGTTAAAAAGTTTGATATATAAATAAACAAATAAACTGCAGGAATTCTTTTGCTGGCTAAAAGTTTAGAATATCTTCTCCCTACTCTTTTCAGAACTACTGTGATGAAATGTTGGGCTAATTCTCTCTTTGGCTGTAGAAATTCACTGGGTGACTTTGTTCCAACCACAGAATTTTCCCTCAGTCACAGAATTGAATTTGGGGTGAAAGGGATAAAGTAATAATAATAAATAGTAATTTATCGAAAGTATGTGTTGTCTGACTCCCATGAACTCTAGGCAGTTAGAAGAGACCCTCCCTATAAGCTTTCATGAAGAGAGGAACGGCAAAATATACAGCAAATAAGTATGTGCATCTGGGGAACCTAAAAATTGATGCTAAGGACAGAAAGCTCTGAAATTGTTTAGCCTGGCTGAGTTCTGTTGCTAGGCCAGCAGGTAGTCAATTGTTAGAGCAATTCAGCTCTTCAGAATAAAAGTAGCCCATTCTGACCTAGATTTATTGATAGTACAGTGCATTGGTGGGGAAATCACAAGAATAGCAGATAGATTCAAGTACAGTTATTCAAGCAGCAAAGCAGCATGTCCCAGTGCATTCAGAGGCACAATATAATCCATGTCATCCTTGGAACTCTTATATGCTACTCAGTCTTCAAGAAGAGAGCGGCATATGGGATGGATGGATAGATGGATCCCTGATGTTTAATAGAACCTTTGATCCTCAGGTTCTTTATTCAGGAAAATCCCAGAAATTTATCATAAACTGTCAAAAAAGCCAATGCAGTCCTAGGCTTCATTAATAGAGGGATAGAATCAAGATCACATGAAGTGTTAATACTACTTTACAATGCCTAGGTAAGACCTTACTTGGAATATTGCACCCAATTTTGGTCACCACAATATAAAAAAGATGTTGAGACTCTAGAAAGAGTTCAGGAAAGAGCGACCAAGATGATTACAGGACAGGAGGCTAAAACATACGAAGAATGTTTGCAGGAATTGGGTATGTCTAGTTTAATGAAAAGAAGGACTAGGGCAGTGGTTCTCAACCTGTGGGTCGGGACCCCATTTGGGGTCAAACGACCATTTCATGGGGGTCGCCAAACAACGCAGTCCGCCATTTTTTTCCCCCTTTTCCTTAGCTGTGCTACTCCCGTTTATTCTATTGGCTTTTGAAAGCCAATAGAATAGACTCTTTTGAATAGAGTCTAATTCTATTGGCTTTCAAAAGCCAATAGGAATTGTCCAGGCTGTCTCTGCCCTGCTGAGCCCGCCAAAAGTCCCATTCTGCAAACGGTGCTGCACCAGTTGAGTAGTCCTCGACTTACGACCGGTTGAGTAGTCCTCGACTTACAAGCGGTTGGGGTCACGGCATTAAAAAGGTTGAGAACCACTGGACTAGGGTGACATGATAGCAGTGTTCTAATATTTAAGGGGCTGCCCCAAAGAAGCGGGGAGGTCAACCTATTCTCCAAAGCACTTGAAGGCAGGACAATGGATGGAAACTAATCAAGGAGAGAACCAACCTAGAACTAAGGAGAAATTTCCTAATAGTTAGAACAATTCACCAGTGGAATGGCTTGCTTCAGAAGTTCTGGGTGCTCCATCACTGGAGGTTTTTAAAAAGAGACTGTTATTCTGTTAAACAACCTTTAACTCAGAAAAGAATGTCAAGGGTAACTAGATTTTCTTCTTGGGAGAAATACCTATTAAATTAGAGAGGTGGGAAGGAAGTGCATGCATGTATTTACAGTGTGTTTATGTGTGTCATGTATAAATATAAATATACATGAAATTATTTCTATATAATTGGATTTCTTGGAAACTGAAAAACACCAAGATCTAAGAAGCCTGTACATTGTTTATTTAAAAAGATACTCTCTAAGGCATAATGTACTGAAAAAATAAGCGCAAATTGCATGTCATCTAGAGAATTAAAAAAAGAAAAAAATCAACTGTGTAAAACATGCCTAATAGTTTCCTTTTGTATTAACAAAACACATTTTGTAATAGTTTTGTGTGTATTAACAAAAACACTTGGAGCACTTTTAAAGTATGTATTATTTATTTACTATACAGACCATAATAACCCTGAAACCTGCTGAGCTATTTATTTAATACAGTGATGCCACTCTCTCTATTCATGTTCAACAAATGTCTACATAACCCTTATCAGATGTGTTTTGCTTATCCTGCTATCATGGTTTTTCAGGACCAATCACTTTTTGTGCATATATTTTGTGCAACTGGTTTTGTCACTGGAGAAGACTCATAAGAAAGTCACAGAAAACAAGCAAATGAATCATAGAAAAAAATGAATTAAGGATTCTTCTTCAAGGCGCACAATTATCACATTCAAATCTCATATTTTGGACATCCCAAAGGTGCTTTTTTCAAGAGGCAACTGGACTTTCTTGTTTTACTTTGAAGACATTTCGCTTCTCATGCAAGAAGCTTTCTTCAGCTCAGAACCAGAAAATCCAGTTGCCTCTTGAAAAAGCACCCTTGGAACAACCATGGCCTGGATGACTGAGAATCTCCATAGACCTGTTTTGGACATATTATATGAAACTCTAGCTGCCTGGAAAATCTATAATGTAGGCAAAAGTAGAAGGAAAAAGCTGACAATTGTAGAGTGGATTGACATGATTAGAACAGCAATGAATGCACCATAGAGATGGCTTCCCGGGATTTCAGATGGATCTTTCCAAGTTCTGCCTGGAGATGTCTGGAACTCAATCTGGGCTCTCTTGTCTAGATATGCTATATATGATATTGCTTACTTTTTTCCTCATAATCTGGACTTATTAAGCACAAAGTTTGAGCTGAGCTAATATCAGCTTCATAGCTTAGTCACGCACTCCTACTGAGTTCTGTTAGCCAGTTTTTGTTGAGACAAGAAGGAAATAATTCCTAAAAATAATCACATGAATGAATTCTAAAACCGATGGTATCCATCTTCTCTTTACTGTACTACATGTTTTTCAGTCCATATGAACTGGGCCTGAGGCCTATTCCATGGATATATAAAAGACAATGCAATTGCTGAATATACATTTATGTAATTCCATAAAACTGGTTCAGAGACCCATAAAAGTCTTCTGCATTTTTTTTTTTTGAAAGATGAGCAATGTAGAGGACTCAGTATACCAAATTTGTGGGGACGATGTTGAGAAGACTGGAATTCAATCAAGAAATGACCTTTATCTGTAGGGTTGGTGATTTTCCCAACTTGGTGATTCAGATATCCTGAAATTACATTTTTTAATCACATAAAAAATCACCCCCATCTATCCTTTTCTCTCTGTATCATTCTATTTCTTTCTACTTGTCCAGATATAGGCTGTTACATTTTGAAGAGCAATACAACTTCTCTGCAATTAACAAAGTCACCCTTCTATTTCCATCAGTGCAATGAGAGAAGAATGTGGTCTTAAAAAATGTATTTGAGAATGGAATCCCACTGATTGTTGTAATAAACATATTAGGGGGAGTTTGTCTGCAGGTCATTTTAACAAATAAATAAAGAATAAAAGAGCTGTTTTGTTGCAAGGCTGCAAACTAATTTAGCTAGGGAAATTCTTTTCTGGGTTTCTTCTCACTTTTTGCAGTAATATGAAATCACCATTTTAACAAAGGATATTCCTTGAGTTCCAATACTGTGGATAATTTAATGTGTTATCAAGAGCAGACCTAGTTAGAAATTATTTGGAGATATTAGAGGATTTCTGGAGGGATATAAAGATAATCTTCAACTTACAAGCGCAATTGTGACCAGAATTTTGGTCATTAAGTGATGTGGTCATTAAGTAAGACATAATCCTGGCACTCCCGGCTGCCATCATTAAGCAAAAACTGTGGGTCATTAAGTATGGTTAGAGTACCAAGCTATCCCTAGGATGGTATGAATATGATAAAATACTAGGATAGAAGAGTGTTTTATGGGTGGAAAATACTGGTCTAGAGTGGAACACTTTGGAAGAAGGCAATTCCATAATAGCTTTTGTTGACATTTAGGAGGAGAGTTATCTTTGATGAAAGTTAACTGAACTTCTGAACTGGAAACAATCGTGCCTAATGTAGAGATGTAGTAGAACTGACCAACAGCGTTGAAGCTGGCAGAAGACTAAATCAAGGCAGGAAACCCAGCAGGCACATTCTTGCTTAGAGACAAGGCATCACTTTATTATCTTTTGGCAGTGGCTTGTCATGACTTACTTGTATATAGCAGCACATGATCCATGAATTATGAGTCATAATTTGTTTCCTAATTTGTGTGAGATAATAGGAGGTAGAGTCTACAATAATGTTTATTATCTCTCACAAATTATTTTGGTATTAAGTTTGAAGTTTTTGAAGCTTTTGCTTAAACATTTGTCAGACTTTCCAGCAAATTCATTATTATGATTTGAGGGGGGGGAATCAGAATGATAAGCTTTGAGATTAAACATATTAATAGTTTATAAATGCTTTGTTTTTCTGATAGGGTTCCTAGGCAAGAATAATATCACTCATTTGAAGGCAGGAAATTCATGAAGAATGCAGTATAAGACCACTTATAAATTTAGCCTAGCTAAGCAAAACAAAGAAACCATTAAAATTGTCTCCTAAGATCAGGGATAGCTAAACAAAAGTTAAACCCATCCACGTTATATCACCATCCCAGCTTCTTTAGCTGTGGGGGGTCCTCCCAAACTCCCGGCCTCCGAAAGGTTGCCTATCCATGTTAACTTTTTAAATGGTGGTTTTGCTCTCCCTTTGGTTTGGGTAACAGTGTGAGGAGGGTTAAAGTTAGAAAAGTTCCAAATGCAAAATTGTCAAGGGGGATGTCAAATGGCATCAAAGCAAATGCCAATGGTAATGTTCTGGCCTCAACATGTGGCTCTCATGATACTAATCTTTGGCTACAGCCTTCACTTATCATTCCAAACTCAGTCTCAAAACATGCTGAATAATTTAACAAGTACAATATGTTCTAACCTAGCAGCTTGCACGAGTTGTAGCCCCTATTTATGTCTGGAGGAGTTCACCAAATGGTGAAAATGTCAACCCGTTTCCTTAAAGAGCATCTTTTCCTGGATTCCCTTGGTAGGTGGCATTGATTTATTTTCTTCCTTCTTCCTTTCTTAAGGATGTTTTGCTTTCTGATTTCCATCAGGGTGGTGGGGTTGCCATAGCAATAAAGCCAGTGCCTTTGTGTATTTCACCTTTGCTGTCTTTTCTCATATGGCTCTGTTTCCTTCGAGCAAAGATGGTGGATGCCATGCACATACAGATGGCTAATTTCAGTTCTCCTCCTTGACAATTTTTGGCAGCTGGTCTCTGGAGACTCTGGAAACAGCACATCACAAACTGGCATTCGTCTTTCCTTTCCTTAATGACCACCATCTCATGTCTCAATTGCTTTCTGAACTCTTTTTGAAGATGGAAAAAGTTTTTCATAAAAGGCTCCCTCTTTATACAAACAGGGGCACTTTGATTAAGTAAATTGTCAGGCCATGTCCAGTTTCTCCTTGCTAAATGAATAATGACCTCGTTAAAAAAAACAAGGATTAGTCACTCAGGGCATAAAAGGCAAGGGCCGTGAAAATATTGTCACAAAACCCTTCTGACTTGTATCTAAGAATGTATTTAAAGTCAGGGTTAAATTGACATTTTCTGTTGTTATGAACTTGCATAAAGGAAGATGAAGATTGGGTTCACAGAATTTCAAATTGATTAGACTAGAACTTATCAGAATGTCAAATCCAATTGTCTAATAACAGAAATTGAAAAATTTTGTTTAAAAATTAAAAGTGTTAAACCTCCATAGTCCATGTCACCATATGTAGTAAGTCAAGATCAAAAGCAAGAGTGGACTATCGAAGGACATCTCTGGAGAAACTAATTTGTATGTAAAGGCTGGCATAATCTATATATGTAACCTATAGGATACATATGTAGTTACATAAATACACAATAATTTCTTAGAATTGACTTTTTAGATATCAGAAGACTGAATCTGCTGTCTACATGTTGCCATCAAAAACCACGCACTAAAATCCCATGGATGCACATGGGCTCAGCCCAGATGAGATACCACCTCTTTTCTAGGCCTACAACCAATAGTAACATAAGCTTCAAGTGATAATCAATTGGCTTATGTGTATGTATATGTGGAAGAAGAAGAAGGAATTTTGTATTAATATGCTATTTTAAGATTGCCCTATTCTATCCCTAAGCTACAAAGCTTCTCAACTGAATAGTCCTCAGGTTTTTTGTAAGCCTGAGACTATACCTAGATCTGCCACAGCAAAGTTTCCCAAAGCCTCACATATTTAAATATTTATTTTTTATGTTTAAATATAATTTGAGGTGTTTAAATATCTCTTTAGAGATGCTTTGCAACAAAGTTGGAATTATTCTGACTATAACATTCACAGTATGCTTCAGATGGGTCCCACAGCACTCTGTGACTCTTTCTGCATACGATCAGCCTTTTTTTCCCCAAAGAAAAGCAAATCAACAAATGAAATGTACTATTATGCAGCAACTAGAAATGACAAGCTAGTGTTGTCAAAATACTAGAAAACTGAAATCCTATCTGTAGAATTACATATGTCTAGCAATACATATCACTATAACAGGGGTCTCTAAACTTGGCAACTTTAGGACGTGTGGACTTCAGCCCCAGAATTCTCCAGTCCTGAGGACTTCTGGAAGTTGAAATCCACAAGTCTTAAAGTTGCCAGGGTAATAATTGCAGATGCTACTGTTGTTGGGCAATCTTATGACACCATGAACTCCTCCCCTTTTATCCCCTTTCTGAACCCTGGAGTTTAATTCAGGAGTCCTTCAGTTAGAAGAGACCTTCAACTAGAGCAGAGGACCCCAACCTTTTTGTCATCAGGGACAAGTTCTGTGGAGAAAGATTTTTCTGCGGACCAGAGGGGGCATGGTTTTGTGTGCTGCCTGCATCCAGTGGATGGGGCTTCACTTGTTAGCGTGGCCCGGTTGCTGGTATGCCACAGACTGGTGCCAGTCCAGAGACCGGGGGTTGGGGACCCCTGAACTAGAAGACAAAACTGAAGTGAGGAAAAAATGTTGCTGACCTGTAACTCCTTGCACTTCACACCTTGGGCTATGTTGGAGAAGAAGTTCCTGAAATGGACATAGGACAAACAATTGACAAAACACCTTGCAGCTTGTTCATATTCTGCTAAAATAAGAAAAATCTTCTGGCATTACAAGTTTAGCCATTTTTCTTTTCATTGCCTTACACAGTTTACAGAAAGAAGTGTAACTAGTCTTTGGTGTATTATTTTTCTGTTCCTCATATTGATTTTCTTTAACATTTTTTACATCTGAGGTCTTGGCAGCATTTCCCCTAATACAGGAATAAAGCTGCAGAGATCACTCCCACAAAGGGGTCTGTTGGACAGTCTCAGTTACAGTATAGAGTAGTATATAAAAAAAGACTTCATCCATCTGATTTTCCTTTGCATTAAGTTCCCTCCAAAGCTTTCAACAACTTAGTACAGGAATCTCTAGACTTGCTCCAGTTTGGAAAGCAATTTTACAAAATACTAGCCAGATAGCTATTAATTCCATGTTTGCTTACTCTCTTATGAGAGGCCCTTGAAGCACTGATCCGCGTCCAGAGGGAAAATCCTAAATTTACCCATTCTGGATTTTTCAAATGCTGACAAGTCTTTTTAATAAATTAAAGTTTGATTCAGCTGTCACAGACATTAGGTTATCACCTTAAAATAAACCACATCTCTTTAGCCTTAGGCCTCAGTCCAGCAAAGCAGTTTAAAGCCGTGCTTAACATTTCACTGTTCCATTTGGGGCTATAGAGACTTTCAGCTGCGGAAATTTCAGCACAGTGTTATTGAAGTTTTTCAATGGATTGAAATGCAGGTTTCCACATCTAAAGAAAAGGGTAATGATAGTCTCAGCGTTGTGCTTGGAATTAGATAAAAGAGGCAAGAGGACAACTTTTTAGCAATACTTTTTAAGAAACTTGGACAGAAAGTAACACAGGAATACAAATTAGATGTTTTGTGGATGGAAAAAATATGCTGAAAGAAAAATCCATTAAAAAATAGGACTATGAGATCACTACCAAAAAAACAAAAACCCAAAAATCCCAGGTCTTCTAACAGTGTACTCTCTAACTTTGAGTCCACCCATCTTGCTATTGGTTGTCCTCTTTTTCTTCCAACTTTCTCAGCATTAGAGTATTCTTCAGAGAGCTACATCACTGCATAACATGTCCAGATTTTGAATCTGGTCACTTGTGCTTTGAGCGACAACTCTGGTTTGATAATCCACTTATTTGTTTTCTTGGCTGTCCACAGTATTCCCAGGATCTCATCCAACCCCAAAGTTCAAAAGTATCAAACATCTTCTTCTCTTGTTCTTCAAAGTCAAACTGTTGTTTCCATAGAGTGTGCAAGAGTTGCACAATTCTGACCTTTGTAGAAGCATCAACAGATCTGAATATCTTTTCTAAAGCCTTCATGGCTGTTCTGCTGAGGGCTAGTGGGAAGCATATTTCTTGATTGCATAGTCCTTTACTGGATGATCTTAAAAAGCAGAAGCTGTCCATCACTTCATTCCCTTCATTGTCAGTTCTAAGGCTAATGGCCTGTTATCATTAATTTAGTCTTTTTTTTTTTTTAGCTCCAGATCCTTTCGTATTTTTGGCTATCAGACTAATGTCACCAGCATAGCACAGGTTATTGGTATTTCTTCTTCTAATTTTAAAACCTCACTCATTTTCTTCCAAATGAACTTCTCTTAATAATATATTCAGCATTTAGACTGAATTAATAAAGGGAGATGATGCATCTTTGTTCCCACTTCTTTCCCAACCTGGAGCCAGTCTCTTTCACCATGTTCTCTTTGGCTTCTTGATCTGTATATACATTTTTTGAGAACAAGGAGAAATTCTGGGGTTCCCATTTTTTTAAGCATATTCCACAGCTTGATGTGATTGAAAGAATCAGTCAATGAACCATCTAATGACTTTTTGTTATTCTTTCTCAATTATCCAGAGTACACAAGAGATAATATCTTTATGTTCCTTGACATTTTCTTAGGCCAGCTTGAACATCTGGCATCTTTTATTTTCCATGTAGGCTAATTTGCTTTGAATGATTCTAAGCATTATTTTGCTAGCTTGTGAAATTAAGGATATTATACATATTGTTTGTAAAAAGGAGGACATACTGATCTCCAGGACATAAAATTTATTTCGTACTGAGCTTTCGTTAGCCACTGCTAACATTATCAAAGAGTAAACCAACATTGGAGAGACGTTGTTTTTATAGCCCTTTAACTACCAATAATTTAGCCATCCAACGGTACAATAGGTCCATCAGTTCGCCGCCCGCATCTAATTGGATGTGTCACATCTGGCTCAGCTGTATTAGTTGATACATGCATAGTTCTCATCACCCTGCCTCCCACTGCCTGCCTCCCCAGCTGCACGCACTCATCTCGTGATGTCAGACCGTTGGGCATTGTCCCGCAATCGCTCTCCCTATTATGGTCCGGTGTGTTAATTTGCTTTAGTCTCATGCCCAGTCCAATCTGTCCCTCTGTATCACTGCTTGTCATGCTCCCCGGTTGTTCAACCATGTCAGTCAGTCCATGGCAAGAATCCTTTGCCATCTCTCTGTGCTTCATCAGGTTATCGTGAGTGTCCACAAGAGAGGAGGGGGAAGAAGGGGGTAGTTGTTATATTGTTATTTGTATCCCACTTTTATTATTTTTTACAAATAACTCAAGGCAGCAAACATATCCAACATACCTTCCTCCTCTTATTTTCCCCATAACAATCTGTGAGGTGAGTTGGGTTGAGAAAAAATGAATGGCTCAAGGTCATCCAGCTAGCTTTGATGCTGAAGGTAGGACTAGAACTCATCATTGCCTGGTGATTGGCCCAAAGTCACTTAGCTGGCTTTCAGGGCTAAGGTAGGATTAGAATTCAGTTTCCACTTTCTAGCCTGGTGCCTTAACCATTAGAGCAAACTGACCCTTTAGTTTGTACACTCTGCTAAGTCTCCATTTTTGGATATTATATATGGCCTCAAATGGATGCCTCAAGGCAGCAGCTACTTTTTTCCATCATAGCATCCTTTTTCTCCAATGAAAAGAGTAGAGGCAATAGTATTGCTTCTCACTGCCCTGTTTATTTCATCAGTGAAACATAAACAGAATAATTGCTGTTTATCTGCTCCAGCAACTTTACCATTTTGGTTTTCAACTAGCCAAAATAAGAAACATAATATATAACAAGCCCTTTTAGACATTTAGACTTTACAGACATTTCAAGGGTACGGTGTTGATTCAGAAAGAAGTACAAATTTTGCCACTACCATATAAACACTAAAGTGTCTCTGGAGTGTACATGTAACACTGAACTGTGGGTCCCAAGATGATCCTTTGTCCACATATAAATGTGAGTTCAAAATGTGAGTTCAAGCATTAAAATGCAGAGATATTTTTCTAATCAAATGAGAGTTTTCTTGGTTGTTGTTTTTTTTTAAAAAAATCATGAATCTGAGTTCTTGAATTTAGAACCTAATGTCTTGGTTCACTTTAAAAATATGACTTAAACTAGACCTTTTTAAGTAGGTTCTTAATTCTTGATTTTTAATTTTTAAGTAGGTTTTTAATTCTTGATCTTACAAGTTGGTTTTAACTGTGTTGTTTTTTAAAAAAAACTGTAGCTTTCCTTCTGGTCTTATGTTTTATTTTAACCTGTCGACAGATAAGTTTAATGAATAAATAAAGTCCTGTGCATGTCAAAAACTAAATGTCAAGAAAAGGGTTTTAAATTCATTGTTTGCTGTCAGATTTGTTTTCTACTGAATTGTCTCTTCCATATAACATTTTTCCAACTGCATTGAAATACTACCTTCTTTGTCTGCTGTATATGTGTGAGTATGCATTGTATGTGATGGATTGAGATATCAGTTGATTCAGCTGACTTTACTGTAATCTGCTGAGATGTAAAAGATCATTTCTTGATTTTACCCAAATTACACACACTCACTCTCACACATAGCGGTGGTGTGTATCATGGGGAGAAGCTATATCTTAGCAGTATAACAAATTGTAGGAGGTTCTTAAATTAAATTCCAACATTTCAAGTAAAATGGTGTCTGGTTGAAAGAGACCTTGCTTGAGAAACTGGAAGGTAGGTATTAGATCAGAGGCCTCCAACCTTTTAGGCACCAGGGACCGCTTCTGTGGGGAGAGGTTTTTCCATGGACCATAGGGGACATGGTTTCGTGTGCTGTCTGCATCCCGTGGATGGGGCTTCGCTTGTTTGCGCAGCCTGGTTTCTGACATGCCGTGACCCAGTGCTGGTCCATGGACCGGGGATTGGGAACCTCTGTATTAGATGAATACCAGATGGAGCTACCATAGCAGAGTCGGTTGCCTGACACAGATATGAAAGTGTAATTAATTTAAAGAACATTTATTATAGTTACTGCCAATAGCCTTCTAACAAGAGTACTCTGATCAGTTGACCTAGGGGATCCAATTTGTTCCTTAACTGGACTGGGGACCTGTAACTTTAAGGCACTGATTTGCCCCAGTGCTCTTTTTGAGATCTTTAAGAGAAGATTATTGCTAGGCCATGACTCTTATAGAACATCATCTGTAGGGGTTGGGCCTTATCAGTCATTGCTTACCTTCTCTGTAACACCATCTTCTGGATTATCTAATGGGGTATTAAGATTTTTACCTGTACTCAATTTTTGATCATGCATTATATTCATAATGTTCATTCCCTTGCATGCAAGTAAAGTCTTATTTGAGTTGAGCTCAGTTCCTGAATATTTCATGTAATTCTTCTGGGAACAATTTAGAAACAGTTTGTTGTTGCCTCAATCTGGGATAATGATGATGATAATGGTGATGATGGTGATGGTGATGATTATGGAGATGATGATGATGATGATGATTTCCTACTGTAACTTACTACCTTGATATTTTCTGCCATCCACATATTGATCAGAGTTGACCCTACTTAACTTCCAAAGATCATCTGAAATTGATTACATACTCAGAAAGTCTTTATACAATTAATACATATTATTGATCTCTAATTTCATAGATATTGAGATATAGATATATAGGAAAGATACACAATGTAGTAGAAACACCAACAACATAAGAAAAGAGCTTAGTATTTCTTTAACAGTACAGACTTAAATGTTTATTACTTTTTAAAATAACTTACAAATTGAGAAAAACATTGGAAAGCTCTACAGTATTTAACTAACTAAATTAATTGTTCTCATATTCTAGTAAATTAAATGAATCATTCACTGTGACAAAGGTAGACTATTTTAATTTCTGTAGTATTTAAAGTTATCCTTAACTGCCAACTCATAGGAACCATTTCAGGCATAGCTTTTTTAAAAGTTACTCATAGTTAAAAGTAATGCCTATGCTCTTTTGTACTTCTTGAAAGTATCTCCAATTTCATTTGATGTTCACAGAATAATAGGTAAAAATAGAAGAAAAGGGAGAAAGAACATAATGTCTGCTTAGAAAGTCTCTTTTATTGTTTTCCTGGAAAATGAAAATCTAACCTGAGCAAGGACTAGTAAAAATAGTTTTTATATCTATGACAGAAGGAAGATGTATTACTGGAAATAAATAGGGAAGAGGGGTGGAATAGCAAAGCCTAGGTGGCTACAAGCAGACAGAAGGAAGGAAGGAAGGGAGGGAGGGGGAGGGAGGGAGGGGAGGGGAGGGAGGAGGGAGGGAAGGAAGGAAGGAAGGAAGGAAAGAAGGAAGGAAGGAAGGAAGGAAGGAAGGAAGGAAGGAAGGAAGGAAGGAAGGAAGGAAGGAAGGAAGGAAGGAAGGAAGGAAGGAAGGATCCTGAAATAAGTAGTCTCTTATTCTGACACACACACCCTTCCCCTTGTAATCATTACGTTCCAAAATCAGTACTACTTCTAACATCTTTCACATCAGCTGTGGCTTATTTCCAGATTAAAAAAAAATTAGGACAGCAAGTTCATTCATTAATTTGTTTTGAAAAGCTATTCAAAATATCTCAGGAAATTGTCCAATTTGTTTGGTGTTCTAATCATTGAAGTGGGATCTTTTCTCCCCATTGGACAATTCATGTTCATGTTTGAAAATATTTCCTCTACCTACTCCAGTATTTCAGCTCACAAGGAGCCAATTCAAGTGATTCTGTAGTCATCAAGGAATTGAAATGCATGTCTGAATTAATTCAAGGTCACTTGGATACTATGAGATACATTCAGTGTCATAGATTATTAAACTTCACCTATTATCGATCACTACACTCGAAAATGGAAGGTGAAGATTTACATTTTTAGTTCATATTGTAGTTTAGATGTTCCTACTGATCTTCATCTTTATTCTTTTATGGCACATCAAAAGACACTGCTACTGGAAATTGTCCTCTTTTCCATAATGTAAAATATATTTGTAAATATTTTAATCATTTTGTTCATTTGATTGCCGTGTACAATCAATAAACAAGATCAAACATCTGTTTTTTATAATATGCATCTGATGAATTAACAATGCACTATAGATTTCTTTCCAAAGAAAGAACAGTCTCTAATCATCAAATAGAGAGGAGAAAGAATGTTGAAACAAAATAATAAATGAAATTCAGAATCTCACATGTGGACTTTCCTGCACAATGGGAACGTCCCATCTATACTCATTTCTCCTCACCTCTGTCCCGGTTATGTTTATCCAAAATACATTTCAGAGATTAAGGGGCTTCTTGAAGTCAGTTTTATGGTCATGTGGGGACTGAAGGAATTAGGTTGCAATTGGGTTGAAGAAATTGGTTATGCCTAGTCTAATGAAAAGATGCATTTGTTTCAAAGATCTTAAGTACCAGCTTTTCAAATAGGCATGCCCACAGCAGCACCTATGTATATCAAAATCAACAAGATGGCACAAGCCTTGCCCCTCTGTTTTAGTTTGTCTTTGTGCACATATATTCAAAGGAACACAGCTTGTGCCTTGATCCTTTCATGCTGGTTTCCTCCCTCTCCAGGGTGCTATTATATAACAATTCACACATTCTTTTTTATTACTTTAGCACAGTGGTTCTCAACCTTTTTAATACCGCGGCCCCCAACCAGTCGTAAGTCGAGGACTATTCAACTGGTGCAGCACCATTTGCAGAATGGGACTTTTGGTGGGCTCAGCAGGGCAGAGACAGCCTGGACAATTCCTATTGGCTTTTGAAAGCCAATAGAATTAGACTCTATTCAAGAGAGTCTATTCTATTGGCTTTCAAAAGCCAATAGAATAAAAGGAAAAGGGGGGGGGGGAAATGGCAGACTGCGTTGTTTGATGACCCCCGTGAAATGGTCGTTCGACCCCAAATGGGGTCCCGACCCAAAGGCTGAGAACCACTGCTTTAGCAGTAAAAGAACTGCATTAAATAATACTTTTAAAAGTTTATTTATCTGAATGAATACTTTCTAAACATTTTGGGATATATATATAAGTCAGATGTATTAGCAACCTCCCTGTAACAGAATTTAGCAGTAACTAGTGAATGTTAAGTCTGCCCCAAGTTATCAAAATCAGCACTGGGGATTTTGAAAATCCACTGAATTTTGGCTAAGTTTATTAGGTTTAGAAAAGCTGCTTTTGACCTGTTTTATTTTAAATGGTTTATGTCACCTTACCTGAGAACTGTCTATCAAGGTATGAGTTAGTAAACAATCTGTCCATATAATAAACACATATGCTGCTGCTTCCCAGAGACACTATGGAAGTAAGAAAGTAATGAAGGCAAAAGGGATAGTAGAAATACCTGTGTGGAAAATTATTGCTTTACTTTGCATATTTTTTGTCCAATGTCAACCATTGATGGTCCATGGAGTGTGATTAAAAAGTCAACACAGCAGCCACAATGATGTAAACAAAGGTCCGCCTGCTTTGTAAATACATTGCACATGTGTTGAACATAAAAATGGGCAATGTTTCAATCACAATCCAGCAACCATCTTGATCCTTTTTTAAACACACCTTACAGATAACACTGTATTGGTAGCAGGCACCCTGATATATTGAAATCAGATGTGGGGGGGATACATATGGACAATGTAGACATTTAACATCCTTTCTGCCAACAGTCACATTGTTATGAAATGTGAACATGTAGCTAGCTGGTAGAAATATGTGTTCTTACCCCAATAGATCCTGTTCTGGTGGGCTCCAAGGTCAAAACACCTTTTTTTTAAAGGTTTAAAAAAAAAACATTCCAGCCTCAGAACAGATAGGACAGGGTATTTCAGAGTCAGAAGTTTTGACCTCAAAATGTTTTGCATACATTTATTAGCTGGTGTGCTGCCAAGTCAAAATTAGTGCTTCGTTTGTACTCTCCCTTGGAAATTATATGATATCTTCTCTGTACTTCTAATTGAAGCTGAAACACTTTTTCTTATTTTTTCACGGTATTTTTTAGCTTTTTGCTGTGATCCAAATTCACGTTCATCTCAGATATGCTGTTCTCTAAACTATGACAAGTTCTGTTCCATTTGTATTTTTCCAACTCATCAACAAGCTGTCAAAAATATAGCATTTGCTAAAGGGGGATAGCAACAGAGGTTATTATTTGTCTTAACTAAATTCATTCTTATTACTCTGCCCCGAATAGGAGCATTTTCTCTCTCTCTATGTGTCTCCAGCTTATTAAAGGAACATATTGAATTTTTAAGAGGGAAAATTTAAATTTATGAATTAGTCTTTCTGAATTAAAACCGCAAAGCATCAACATGATTAATATGGGTTCTTAATGCAGAAGTGCTAAAAACTAATAAAATGCAAAGCCCCATACCTGAACTTTATTTCTGAAAGGTATTCGGGGAAATGTTACACTGGGGAAAACTTGAAAATCTCCTAAGCTGCAAATTTAACATACTCACAAGTCTAATACATGGAAAAGGCCACCATAGGTTGAGTTTATTATAGATTCCAAGCTGTCATCACTCTCTCAGTGATTGCTTTTTCACTTCCTTATGTAGAAAGACAAGCAGAATACAAAGTGTAGTGAACTCACTAGGAGCTAAATTAGAAAGTGGCTTCACTGGGGCTGCAGCCCTTATTTATTTATTTAAATATATGAATAAATAACAAGAAACTTGGATGACTATTTCTCCCTCCTACCTCTCCGCTGTATAATCAGGGAATTTCAATGTAAGCACTCCATCCTTTATTTAGCATAGTAAAATCCACCTTTTTATCCTTGGGCAGAATGCTTTTATTACAATTTCCCTCATCTTCCCAGCAAAGAAATGTTGATATATCAAAAGGAGCTACATGAAAGGCTGAGCACATCTCCCTAGTATTCTGGTAGCTTTAACGACTAGAACATATGCAGAATAGCAAAGACAGTATGTTGGGGGTGGGAGAGACATTGTTAAAAACTGTTCTTCTATATATTTAAGAGGAACAGATATAACAATGCAACCCTGGAGCAAAGTGACTCATTGTACAGCTTCACCAGGTAAGGTAGATTTTTATGTTTTATTATTCTCTTTCTTTCTCTCACACCACCATCAGCCCCCCCCCCCCACATACACGTACACACTGTATTTCTATTCTTCATCTGATTCGTACTTCCTTTTCTTCAACAAAAGAGGGCTTGGGATTTATGCAATGTTTAAACCTTAGCAGGTTTCTTGAGTTTTAGTTAATCAAGGTGGTCCTTTGTGGCATTCATTGTCCTTCTGTGAAGAGCTATAGAGATATTCCTTCTGGCTAGATCTAGACCATGCCAATGTGAGCAATTTAGCAGGCAGTGAAGTAACATGCCAAGAGATAAGCAGCAATATCACAAGTCTGCTTAGGCTTGAAAATTGAATATCTGGTAAATGGCTGGGGTTCAGTGCTAACATTATGGAGCTAGAGATGGAAAGATAAGAAGCTAACATATGGCTTCAAGGTGCAATGCACCAACCTAAAGAACAAGGAATAAATGACATCTGGCAACTTTAAAGTCAGCTCCTCTTCAGCATATTGGGCTCTTTCTATAGTGAAATAATAAGGATGATGCAACTAAATAGCTGCCAGAATTCAAAACAAGCACAGGGCAAAGTCTTTTTAGAGATGTCTTGCTCAATATTTAATTCCATATGGTGAAGTGATAGTCCACCACTCTCATAGGAGTTCATCTTTTCTCTGAAAATTTTCAAACATCAGAGGCAGTGTAGGAAAACCTTGCTTAAATGCCTTAGTGCTGGGGTCTGTGACCTGGTATGTTCTAAGTCAGGGATAGGCAATCTTGGCTCTTTTATGGCTGCCTCGGGAATTCTGGGAGTTGAAGTCCACGAGTCATAAAAGAGCCAAGGTTGCCTACCCCTGCTCTAGATCACGGCTGTCAAACTCGATCGTGTCATATGATGTACTCTGACATATCAGGACAATTTTTTGCCTTTGTGGAACTAGGGTGGGCAGGCCTGTGCATGACACATCCGGCCCACAGGCTGCCAGTTTGACACTCCTGCTTTAGGTGATTTAACTACAATAATCACTGGGCAATCTGGTAGTACCTATGGCAGTCTAATTATCAGTTTACTTGTGCCTTAGAACAGATGAACAACCAGTGTCTGATGGAGGCTCTGAAGCTCCAGTCCTCAGAAAGTATTCCCAAAAATCAACACTGTAATCTCCCTACTTTTGATATATATAATAGAGAATTTAAAAAGGAAGAATTGACCCAAACCCAGAAAATATGTGTCCGTGTACTCAAAGTAAATGTTTAGTTTATATCATGTCACACTATCCCCTTCTCCCCCTCCCAGTTTTAAGGTTGACTTCCAGCCACCCAATACTTTACAATGCAACTATCTAAAATGTTTCTGTTTTGCTCATTCAGCCTTTAGCTAACCATCCTACACAGCTGTGGACCTTTAGAATACATTACGTGTATTTTATTCATTTATTCATCTATTTCAAATCTTTTGGAAACATTTGGAAGAGTTATGGTCCTACCAGCGCCTTTTAAGTGCATACAATGCATGTGACACACAATTAAAAAGAATGCTGCTTTGATTGTTCAGCCATGAACATTAGTTATATTCTGCATATGCCACTGTACCTTTAGGAGATTTTCAATAATAATAAAGTAGCAGTGACAAAAAAAACTACAAACTGAAACAACTAGTTGAAGCTGGAAGTTATCCAGTAAATCAGAATGTTAATTTCCCATTCTTTTAGGATTTAGCTTCCTCAAATTAAAGGAAACCCAAGTCTTACAAATGTAATACTGAAAAGCCATTTTGATTTGTATGATAATTTGAGATTCTTGTCTGAAATGTACAAATTCACCAGTTTTTATAAGTCTTATTTTCCCCTAATACTGGCAATATTCAGAAATTGCATTCATAGTTTTCTGCTGATCATACACCTTGTCTATTAAGATAGATTCACAAATATCTAGATTTAGAACTGTGACTGAAATATGACTGAATCATAATTGTTGCAATCAACCTGGTGCTGTGTCTAGCTGTAATACAACCTGGATAAAGCAGACCATGTCATTTTCATGGTCATTACCTGGTCATTACTGATATTTAATAACCTATTTGATATCCAAACTTGGAATCTGAAAGGAGGGCAAGAAGGAAAGACAAATAATAACACACCATGATGACATCATCACAAAAAATGCTGTGATGCACATACTTGAACCAGATGTTGGGTTATAAGAACATATTATGACATCACTACGTATGTATCAATAATTTGACATCTTTGTGGCTTGTTGCAAAAGCCACTGAGTTCAGTTATGTATGATGTCACTTTAGATATATGTAACATCAAAGGATTGCATAAAAGGAGTTGAGGTTTCTACACATTCTCCTTTTTAAACTGATTGGTTAGAAGATAGGTCTTTTAGCCCTAATTCTGGGGGTGGGGAAGGAATTAATGAATGTGGTTGTCCACATTTGGGCAGTGAAACGTTTACCATTTCAATGCAACAGAAACAGGTGTTTTTATTTTGTGATATTTTTTAGACTCTGGAAATTCAGGTGAAGAACAGGTAGCAGAAGGCATGAAACCAAGTTTTAAATGACATGTGACTTCATTTTTGCCTGAAGGGTTGCTGTATCTTTTTAGAATTCATAAAGAGAGTCCCCTAGGATATTTCACAGTTTGATGATATGCAGCATACTTTCCTGACAGGTCATTATTACAAATCTTGCTGGCATCCAGTACCTGCCATATGAGTCACAGTTTTCTAACTCCCTCTGAATTAGAATCACCTCTGTAAATAGAAATCAAGGGTTTTGTCTTGGAATCATAAAGATCTATAAGAACATGGAAGTTGCCAGATAACTGATCTGCATTTAGCATTCTTATTATTTTACAAAATTATAATTCACCGAGCCTGTGTTATGCTTGATGAAAGTCAAATAACTGTATGGACCGCGATAAAATTAATCAGTTTCAAGCCTTGTTTATATTCAGAAACCTATATTTCACCCTTTTCCATCACATATACACATATAGGAAGAATTTCACTGAATTTTAAGGTGAATCAGCAGTGATATTCTTGGGCTGGTGATACCATGGAGAAAAACTGCCTCTAAGCTTTTTATTAGTGTACTATGCTAATGTCATTGTTCTTTTTGAGAACAATGGGTTTTAAGATCAGCTTTTCTGCACAGAATTGTTGCTCTGAGTTTTACAGTATCCCCTCCTTTGTGAAAGCATATTGGAAAATATGATTAGCCATTTTGCCACTAAAATTGGACACTATGATTAGAGGGTATAAATGTATGAACCATCCAACTACATTGTCAAATTTTAGTAGCACAATAGCCAAACATTGGTAGCAATGTTTATAGCATTGACATATAAATCTTAAAATAAAATAAAATAATCATAACACAGTGTTAGTGTTTCTATAAAAGCTTTGAAACATGCTCAAAGGAGAGAAAAAATTATTTGCCACTTATATCCATGCCACTTTGTGTAGTGTGTGTGTATGTATCAGCAAAAATTAACTAGCAAACTTTTAAAAAATACAACACCAAAATTAAATCAAATAGATGCAATCAAATACTAACATAACAAAGATAAAATAACACATAAAATTGTGGCATGTCTTGTTATAATGATGCATTAATTACCTGTGCAAATATCAATCTAAAATATTACAGACTATGAAGTAAAATATATATCATCTAAAAATGAGAGAGTATGTATTAAATCTAAAATGATAAATGAAACAGAAGTGATTGTTTCTGTAACCAGTTATGCCTTAATTTCATTGCAGCAACACAAAATCTGGCTACTGCACTGATAATAAACAGTTTCAAATCTTCTAGATGTTGGTTCACATAGAAATTGTCTGATCTTCTTGGAAATTTACATATTTGGGACAGAATATAAGCAGATCTGACATCCCTATAGAATTTACCATGTAGTAATTAATACATGTGAAATGGCTTCGATCTCCTTGTTATCACAAAGGCAGATAAGCTTGGCTAATGGGATTTTGGAATATCTGCCTTGCAGCAGTGTAGATGGTAAGATGTTATGCCCAACTGAAAAATGCTATTCTCAGCTTGAGGAAATTTAGATTTTGTGGCTCTCTTCCTGGTTCTCAAGGGCCCTTGTTTATCCGGTTTCCTCCATGTTGGGCAGCCTATTAACTTCAGTCTGAAACTCCGTATCCCTTGTCTTTAAGTGAACAGTTGTTTGGCTTGATCATATCCTAAAAAAAAAATAGGAATAGTGCAAAATGTTTATATAATGCCAATTTCTTCTCTATGGCCTGTTTCCAGGGAAAAGGTAAATTGTCTATTAAAACTAAAAGGGTCAGTCTATTGAATCAGGGGCATGTTTTGGGACAGAATATAAGCAATTCTGACATCCCTGTAGAATTGACCATGTAGTAATTAATACATGTAAAATGGCTTCAATCTCCTTGTTACCACAAAGACGGATAAGCTTGGCTAATGGGGTTTTGGAGTATCTGCCTTGCAGCAGTGTAGATGGTAAGATGTTATGCCTCGCTGAAAAATGTTATTCTCAGCTTGATGAATTTTAGATTTTGTGGTTATCTTCCTGGTTCCCAAGGGCCCTTATTTATTGCTTGGCTTTCACCCAATTCATTCTTCTCCAAGGCCTTAGTTTTAGACAAAGTTTTGGGCATTCTGTGTCATAGGTGTTTGGAGCTTTCCTGTTCCATTGGGTGCAGCAATTTGCACTGTTTCTAGTGAATCCTTCTTCACATAAATTCTTAGTTCTGCTTCATAAAGGATTTGGCCCCGGGGGTTTTAAATACCACAGGGATTATTTGTCCTCTGTTTGTATAAAAGAAGCACTTCATAACACTTATTAGACCTAAAAGCTACACTGTGTGACTCTGGTGCATGTTCCAGGTGCCTTTAGAGTGGAAAACCACCCCAAGAAATTTAAACGCGGTAATTTGCTCTAATCTTTGTCCTTCTACTCTCCAGGATTGTTGGGTGGGTCTCTTAGCAAAGACCAGAATTTTAGATTTCTCAAAATTAAGAACCAGATGATTTTGTCTGTGGTACTAAAACATTCCTGCTATTTTTTTCAGCCCTACAAGTACAAACAGCCCAACAGTTTGTGAAATTAGGGTGGCCTCATTAGTGTAAAGGAGTATAGGGATTCTGCATCGTGCTAGTTTAGATGTGTGAAAATGTGGATCATGAGGAGGTCCACCGCTGAATTGATGTGGAAGTTAAAAAGACAGGGGGCAGAATACATCCCTGTCTTATCCCTCTCTCAGAATACATGCCAGACAGGACTCTTGGAGACTTCACCTTGCTCGAATAAAGGCAAATATACCTTACCCAGCATAATGTTGCAGGATCCAACCTGGGTCAGTCATTGGGACCAGAGGTTTAGTCTTCTGAATTTTTGAACTAGGGCTGGAGACCATCCTCAGGGAACCTTTACTAGTATGTGTGCTTTGGGCTATTCTAGGCATAGTATTTATGTGGTGCTTGGTTGTGGGTGACTTTTTAATTGTTGATTGAGGTGTTGGCCTGTTATTAAGTTAAATTAAGGCAACCATACCTCCCCCTGCATACTATTGTGAAGATATGAGCTAAAGAGAAAATCTAAGTGAAAGGTGAATCAGACTTGACAGTTGATTTCTTGTACTGCCAAGTCCTAGGCTCCTAGGTAACTGATAAAGTGGTGGTAAATTAGCACTCTTGTTGACTATGACAAGGGGCCTATTTTCCAGGCTTTAATCATTTCACGTTGCTCTTTACATGGTGATGGGATAGAATTTCTGTGTCAGAAAGAGAGGGTGCCTCTGAATAGCTGTGTTTTTAATTTTTTTCCCAACAGCATTACTGGAAATTGAATCAAGGACATGTTTGAAAACTAGAAAGGCCACAGAGAAGGAGGATTTTTTTTGTGAGTGTATTTTTCTGCAAAATGGTAGAACACCAGAATGTGGCCTGCCATTAGCTTCCCTTCTTGAATCTTGCCTGCTCATCTTGGATTATACCCTCTGTCTCTATAAAGTCTTGGAGCTTGTGATTTAAATGTTTAGCATATAAAACTGAACGTTGTTATTGCCCTTTTAATAAATTGGGATTGTTATTGCTAGCCCCCAGTCTCTTGGAACATAACCAGTCTAATCTATGAATCTAAATAGGGATCTGAGCAGAGGTGCCCACCAGCTGGGATTCTTTCTAATAATGTCAGGCAAAACATAATCAACATGTGGAACTTTGTTCATCTTAAAGGGCTCAAACTATCCCTTGCACAGAGACAGGGAGCCACTTTTGAACTTGGTCCAGGTCAATCTCACTTTCATTTATATTACTAGCAAGGTCTACATACAACCCTCTAAAATTGAGCTTGAATAGGTATTAGATTCACTGGGGAGGGTAGCAATTTTCCTAGCATTCTGGTAGTATGCCAGAAGAGGGAAGAATCCCTCTTCC
This sequence comes from Crotalus tigris, assembly GCF_016545835.1. Lineage (NCBI taxonomy): Eukaryota > Metazoa > Chordata > Lepidosauria > Squamata > Viperidae > Crotalus > Crotalus tigris. Next base: position 106,996 of record NW_024098375.1, read on the forward strand.
TGACTGGTTGAATTAGTTTCTGCCAAGTCTCTTTCTTTACCAATCTTTTCTTTTAAGAGGATGTTGTATTGAGCCTTTAAATTCCATAGGGAGAGTAGTCTGTCCTCAGAAGGAGAATACTTCCTCTTTCAAAGGTCGTATATGAGTTTTCAGTTGTGCACAGTTCCGATCAAACCACTTTTTTTTTAAATGTTTTACACCACAGTTACTGGAGATTTGCTTTGGGGTTTTTTTTTTGTTTGTTTGTTTTTTGACAAAAGCAAATTTCAGATTAAAATTTAACAGATTCCAAAAGTCCAAGTAGGGCTTCTGAGACTTGTTGAGTAAATAGATGTGCACAGATTTCTAACTTTTCTGGGGCTGCCAGAAATGACTGCTTTTGCAGTATTTTCATTCCCTTTATTTCATACCTCTGTGCTGTTGTTTTCTAGAGCTGGAGCATTGACCCACTTTCTTTTCTTTCTATTTTGACCTCCCTCACCCTGTCAGGTGCTATCCTCAGTCATCAAGTTGCTGCTTACTTCTATGTTACACCATTATCTCCTCTATCAAGGTAGGTGTTCTGAACAAACAGGGGGAGCAAACACTCAAGATAAAAGAATCTATTTTGCATACAGTTTCAGTCCAAGAATATCCCGGTATGGCTTCTGCCTGAAATTGTAAAGACCCACAATGCAAATAAATACTGAGCTAGATGCAATAAGACCTATGCTTTTAATCTGGAGTTTTCACAATGCTTGCAAAAATGGGAAAGTAGTAGTTGCTTCTGTAGTACATATATATGCTGCATGTAGCAAAAGTATTTTTTCTAAAGCAAAAAATTGTAGGAAACAATAAGCATTTAGATGGGTTATCCAGTAGATATTGCCTATATCTATTTAATGCGTAGTTTCATTACTTAAATTATTTTCAGCAATCACACGATGCACTGAGCCATAAACCAACAAATGGCTTGAGTTCATGCAACAGACTAAGCCATTAAAAAACTAACCCGAATTAAAACAAACCAGTTTTGCACATTCTACAGACGAGATGCTTAATTTTTTTAATATTGTAATCTGGTTCCACATGTTGTGCAAATGCTTCCTTTGTCTCAGCCCCATCACCAGCCCTTCCCTGTTCAAGCCATTCCCATATACTTGGATCTAAATTCACATTACATCCACATTTTGCTATCACTATCTGCAGTTTAGGTGCCTTCTGCATGATGGAGCTTGAAGAAGTACATTCAAGCAATACTTGAAGATGAACTTGCCAGTTGCTCAGTTTGCTGTCCTCTCAGCTCTAAGAAGAAGCATGCTTTTTCTCCACTAACAGCAGTGATTTCTATTATAGTTTTTCTCTCCAAGCTGGTTTGAAGAACATGAAAAAAATTTAGGTTATTGTGTATGCAGTAGTCTCTCAAACAAAATATCCAAAGCATAGAAGAAATATCCTGAAGATCACATACTGTTATGATTTCTCGCCAGCCAGTGGACCCGGCAGAATCAGAGGAGGAGGAGTGGGAAATCAGAGGAGGAGGAGGAGGGGCCTGGAGTGCCATCAGAGTCAGAGGAAGGCTCTGATGAGCTCCAAGACTTACAATCTGATGAGGAGCCTGGCCCCTCCACTCGTGCTCAGGCTGAGTCACAGCTGTGCTAGGAAGCTGAGTCAGACTCTGAGGACTCACACCTGGCAGACATCATAGATGCTTGCAAACGCCGACAGGCAACGAGAGTTGGACAGAGGAAGGCAATGGGATGGCTCCAAAGGCAGAGTAGAAGGCATTAGGAAGCCATGCCTTTGGGGTTGCATAATAAAAAGGGAAGGTGTGGGAGATGCTGGTTGTGGAAGGCAACCATTTGTGAAGGAATCAAGTTTCACTGAATCTTTTGTTTGCCTGTGACTTTGGAACAATTTTCCATTTGAGAAAGAATCAAGTTTCATTGAATCATGTTTGTTTGGCCTTTGTCTTTGGACATTTTGCAGGTCTTTAAATAATAATAAAAGGGGTTTGTTTTTCCTATAGTCCCAGCCTACTTGTTGGAAGAGGGGTTTCTTCTTGTGAGTTAACAAGGACTCACGTAGGCTGGGACAGAACACATACTAGTTAGGTCTGAAGTGAAGATGGGGGGAATGCTATTTATCCATGGGAAGGCAAGAATGCAGTCTACCACTTGCAATTGATCATGGTAGACAATGGGCAATAATTGAGTTCATAGTAGTGGTGCAGTAAATTCATTGTGTAGTAGCATTAAGAGTGTTGCAGGATTTCAAAACAATAATAATGCCAAATCAGTTTTCTCAAGGCTTGCTGCCTAAATCCAGAGACTTATTTCTTTAACTATCTTTAATACTTCAATTAGAATACATATGAACATAATTTACCTTACTATAGCTTTGTGATGCAGAATCACCACAAAAAATGACGTTTTCCCTCATGCTTTCTTCTCTGTGGTTGCTAGTTATCTTCAGTACAACAACTAGAGCTGTTGTTTCTTCCTCAGTTCAACATGATAGTCTTTGCAAGTTATAGCACTTGCTCTTATGTGGAAATATCTTTGTTTTGCTTCAGATATGATCTATAAAGACTCACAATGTAGCCATGGTGGCACAGTGGTTAGAATGCAGAATTGCAGATTAATTCTACCCATTGCCAGCAGTTCGATTCTCACCAGCTCAAGGTTGACTCAGTCTTCCTTCCTTCTGAGTTTGGTAAAATGAGGACCCAGATTATTGGGGACAATATGCTTACTCTGTAAACCACTTAGAGAAAGCTGTAAAGTATATAAGTCTAAGTGCTATTGCTATTAAGTCATATGTGTATGTACAAGAGAAGTCAACATTTCACATCTTACAGACAAAAGCTTCAGATGTTCTGTGTAGAAGATATCAAGAAGAAACTGGGGCCAATTTTTATCCCTGTAATCTATTAATATATATAATGGAATCTGTTTAATTCTCAGTTCAGGGAATACGAACTACTTTGCTCTTTATTGAAGCTCTACTGTAGGTGAAAAGCTGTGTTTAAATTATTATTTTTTAAAAAAAAAAGTAAAAGAAAAAAGAAAGGTTGAACAGAGCCACTGTCAATGGGCTAGAATAGAAATATGACAAGCTGACATCATGTAAAATGAAAATTAGACAAAACTGGGATATCAGCCAAGGAGAACCTCCCACGTGGCTGATTAATGTTCTGTATCCCTTTTGAGAGAGTGTACCTGTGCTAAGCATGTAAATGATCTTTCATCCTCTCCAAGCTTACATGGTTTAGAGATGGGTGGATATGACTACCTATTGCACTCAGAATAGCTGTTGTTTTTCCCTGGCTTTATTCACTAACCTGATACCATTACTCTTAAGAATGGTCTCTGTTTGCAGATCACCAACATAGCAGATTGAATTGATTTGGTATTAAGTTAAAGGTTATGCCCAAAATAATTTAATTCTAATACAGTAGGATAACAGAATCATAAGAATGGAAAGTATGGAATTCACACTTTGGAACAGAGTTTAATCCTCTTTAGAGACATGTAGATAATGCAGTATGTCAGCCTCAAAATATGCCAAATATCCAAAATATCCCAAACCTACCCTTGAAATGCAGAATGAATTGTCTATGAATTCACAAGTAAGTTGCCTTTTGAAAGTTCTGAGAATTTATTTAAACTATTTAAAGGTTAAAAGGTAAGATTTTTCTTTTTGTTGCTATTCCTCACGGATGTGTGATATACAAAATTACGTCAATGATTCTCTATATAAAATATGTAAAATACTTTATTCAAAAACATAGGTTTGTACTCAACTTATTCTTAAGAGATCAAGCTACAGCCATGTTTGGGGGGGGGAGAGAAGATATTTAACATGGGTGCCAGATGGGTCTTCTTGGGAAGGCTTCACTTAAAAGAATTACAAAGTTAGACTTGAAGGTTGACTGAAGAACCAAATTAAATATATAATGGAGGATCCATTCTTTGCATACTTTTGTCATTGATTTATGGCTTTAAATCCAATACTATATGGACTTACACAAGGTATCATATGATCCTATTAAGCCAGTGGTTCTCAACCTGTGGGTCGGGACCCCATTTGGGGTTGAATGACCATTTCACGGGGGTTGCCAAACAATGCAGTCCGCCATTTTTTTCCCCTTTTCCTTAGCTGTGCTACTCCCTTTTATTCTATTGGCTTTTGAAAGCCAATAGAATAGACTTTGAATAGAGTCTAATTCTATTGGCTTTCAAAAGCCAATAGGAGTTGTCCAGGCTGTCTCTGCCCTGCTGAGCCCGCCAAAAGTCCCATTCTGCAAACGATGCTGCACCAGTTGAGTAGTCCTCGACTTACGACCAGTTGGGGGTTGCGGCATTAAAAAGGTTGAGAACCACTGTATTAGGCAGTCACGATTAATAAACTTCCCACTCTTAGAATGGCTGGATATTTTTCAAATTGCCTTCAAAGACAGCAGCTTCATGGACCATCCATTATCATATTCAAACTGTGTATCATTTGGTGTGTCAATGTAAATTGATAAAAAGAATTCCAGCATCCCCAGGCCCAGGAAGGTCTCCTGGAAGAGCACACCTGTGTACACACATATACACATTCCTGATCTTTCAAGGAGACATCATCCCAATCAAAAGAAATGAAAGTTTAGATATTATCACGTTATTTGTCCTTCAGGTAGAAACTCCTGGAGCTTTATCATGAGTTCAAAGAGAGTCTGGATATTTAAGAAGCATACAAATGAAACCTTCAGCCAGTATTTGGAAGAGACATGAGAATTTAAATTATTTTACCTTTTTAAAGGATTATGCCATGGGAAAAATCAATACATCAATAGTACACTTCTTTATACAATTTCAGAAGAACAAATGAGTTAAAAGCATTCTTGGGGCTCTCTCATGAATGTCGCCAATTGCCTTCACCTCTTCCCCTTCTTTCTGTCTTGTAATAAACTTAGTCATCTTATTGATTTGTTTTACCCCCAGTTGTTAAAGCAGCAAAAGTAGTTGTGACTCTCAATTTTACCAAGGTACATCACGCTGGCAGCATAGTGAAGCTTGAATCACAACATTCTGCTAAGTTTAAATGTCTTACGCTACAAAGTAATCAGCAGGAATAACGGTACAAGGAGAAGCTGCAATTATCTTTGCAATATGTATTCACAAGGCAACAGGCAGGCCTGTGGGATTTAAAACTGCCATTGTTATCTGAAATGTAGCAGCTGCAGCCTTCATTGAATGTTGCAGGTCTACAAATAGCATATTCTATTTTCATGGCTGTGACTAAAATGTACCACAGCTTTCTCATGTAGTGACAGCAATATTCCCAATCTGCTTTTGAGGACAGAAAGATGGGGCAGCTGGATTATAATAGTACTGAGGCTGAAGGAGACATTAGTAGTACACCATATACTACAATGTCTTCTCTTTTCCACCAGCAGTTTCAGCAGTTTCTCCTATACTCTTTGCCAGCTCCCTTCTGCTCTCTGGGACATGTTGTCAGATGTAGGAATCCTGAGATTTTTTGAATGATGTGGTTCGTTTGGTCTGAAACAAAACTTAAATCTAAAGCTTTCTTTCTTTGTGTGTATGATAGGAGGAGAAAATTGTTTTGTTTTGTTTCTATCTTTTCTACACTTTGTTTTATCCTTTGTACACTTGAAGCTTCTACATCGGAGACAAATTCCTTGTGTATCTAATCACAGCTGGACAAATAAGGTATTCTGTTCTGTTCTGTTCCGGTCCGGTCCATTCTATTTCTTTGGATTTTGGTCACTCCTATACAGTGGAAATATATGGCAGAATAGCAACTACTTATTTCCTAAATATGGGGGAAAGTTTTATTTTCACACTTTTTAAAATGCTATAAAATGTACCTCAACCCAGAATTTTGTGTTAGCAACAGATCTCAGTTCTCAGCAGTGAAGAGTGGTATTTAACCCTGTCAATTCTCTGGAAATGTCTCTGTAGTAACATCCCATGAACTGCTAGGAGGAAGAACAGGATGCCGTTGCCAGTATCATGCACATGCTTGTGTGTAGGGCGATTATGTAAGCTCTGTTGACACCAGTGTTTCTGATACAAATTCATCAACTGCTAACCTTAATCTTCTGCCTCTCCATTATTTCTCTTAAAATCATCTACGAAGCACCACTTCGTCTTCTAGATTTAGAGGAGAATTTGAAGGACTGTGTATTATTCAGGATCAGGAGTACTGTATTTGAATTTGGGGAAAAAAATAGTTTGACACACTGCCTATTATTCTGACAGAGAAATGTTATTTTAACACAGTGTTTATTATTCCAGAGCAGATCTTTTCTAATTTAGCTTGCAGTGCTGGGCATTGCTCTTACAATGTCTAATACAGGTAATCCTTTACTTATGGCCAAGTACTTAGATACCATTTGAAGTTACAAGGGAGCTCTCCAGGGTCACTTATGACCTGGATTCAAAGTTTTGATGGCTGGGCACCCCGTCCCCACAGTCACATGATCATAGTTTGGATTCTTAGCAACCAGCCTGCATTTATGGCCATTTGCAGCAATCTGTGACTATGGTTTACTATGCTTTTTGCCTAAAACAGCATTTACTTCTGGTATCTGACAAAAAAACCCCACCCATTGCAAACAATAGATTCACTTAATAACAATTACAAAAAAATTAATAATCATGAAATTCAGTGTAATCCTGTGGTGGCTCACTTAACAACTGGCATGACTTACAATCATAATTCCAGGCTCGATTATGGTCATAAAACAAGGACTACCCGTAGCCACCAAAGATAAAGACCTATTCGGGACAATTGCTCTCATCCAGAAAGCAGCCAACAGTTTCGAAATTATTACCTTTTGTTGAGTTCATTAAACTTATAAAAAAGAGATTCCTCGGAAATATTGAATACTTCCTACTGTTACCATCTCCAGGCAGAGAGGAGAATGCTTACTTGTTTGTGCTGTTGCAGTTTTTTTTGTTGTTGTTGTTGTTTTTAATTTATTTATTTTTTGTGGGACAGGAGCTGTCTAGTTCATCCCTGAAGTCTCATCATTTCAAAAAATTCCAGCCAGCACTTTGGCAGGGCTGAGAAAATGCACCATCTCTGGAGAGGAAAGACTTCTGTGCAGAACCACAAGTGAGTTCAGGATCATTTAATTCAAAATCTCCACATAATTTTCTTTTATTTAAACCATTATTAAGAGATATCCTTCAGCTTATCGCATGTGAAGCATAAGCTTCCCTCGGCATTAACTTTGACACATACCCAGCACTTCAGGGATTATATTAATTTAGCCAGGAGTACCTGATAGCAAGCATTTGATTGCACAAGATGCAGACAGATTTACTCTGTTATTGATTTGTTGGCAAATATACTGGGCAAAAATCCCTTGGTATCTCTGGAAACTCTGCATATTATTGGATCTGAGAACTATTTTCTTCTGTATTTAAACTTGGCGATAACTTTTTAAAAAGGAAGAAGTGGCCAGGTAGAAGATGGAAAGGGAAGATTTGCTGGGAGTTGTCATGAAAAAGAAAGCTTTGTATGTTTTCAGTGGGTCCCATTTAAAAAGAGATGTCCTGTCTGTGTACGTGGGGGCATGCTCCTTCCTTTCCTGGAGACCAAAGCAGAAATGAAAACACTATTCTAATGAAATAGGATAGGATGGAAGTTCCATGCCCTATGAACCTATTGCAAATTCAATCCAGATACATTTATTATTTATTTATTTATTAAGAAAATGTCTATGGCCATGCAATTAACTCACATAGACTCCAGGCGGCCTGCAGAAATAAAACCCCATCTTCAAAACCCAATGAAACCCACCCCCTTGGCAACAACAATCAGGCAAACCACTGGATGGGTTCTGTATCATCCTGGGGTCTCTAGACCTGCTGACAAAACCATGTCTTCGGGGCTTTTTGAAAAAGCATCAAGCTGGGGCCAAGCTTAACTCTGTCAGGATGATGTTGCTCAGGGAGGGAGCCATCATGGATAATGTTAAGTCCTTCGAACAATGGCGAATGATGAAGACACATTTTGCAGTAAACAGGTCTTTTATTCCTTTTCAGCCAAAACACCAACAACGAGCAAAGGCACGCAGGCCTCTTTTTATCTGCCCAAATCCCTGGCCAAAATGGCAACAAAACGGAGCACTTTCACGCCTCGCGCATGCGCGCGAGGCCGGCACCACTCAATCTGGTCCCGGGAAGCTTCTGCAATGCCCAGGACCTTTGCAACGTCCCGAGCCTGCTTTTGCAGGCTCAGGACACAACAGATAAGGCCCTTCTTTTTAGTCTTACTGAATGGATCTCCTTAAGGCTGATAACATAACAGACTTCCCTGCTCTGGTAAGTCAGGTATATAAAAATAGATGGTCCTTCAAATAATTTGGCCCCAAGTCATGGAGGGCTTTAAAACTGGCAACCAGCACCTTGATTTGGATCCAAAGGCAAATCAGCCACCAATGCAGCTCCTGAAAGAGAGGGGAAACCATGCAGGCCACCAGAGTTTTAATCAATTGAAGCTTCCAGATATTTTTCAAGGGTAGCCCCATGTAGAGCTCCTTGCAGTAATTAAGATGGGAGGTGACTAGAATGTGGGTGATTAGGACAGAATTTGATGATCTAGGAAAGGATCTAAATGATCCACAGCCTGGCTACAAATGCCATACATTCCTCCAATGGGTAGCCTGTCCTAGAAAATGGGCCAACTAGAAAATTGGTTATGTCCTTAATTCTTATATATGAGAGTGGGCAGTTTTTTGATATATAGAGCCTGAATGTTCAGATTATCCAATGCTCATAGTATATGGAATAATCCTGGAAAGTGGAAGAGTTAGGACATTCTGGCAATTTCTCTCTCAGAGTTTGTAGAAGGAATTTAGGAATATACTTTGGTTTTAAATATATGTCACAGTTATTTAACATAGTTAACAGGAAACTATCCACCATATTTTAGCAAATGTACCTAGAGATAGGACTGAGATCTGAGAGAAGTATATTGCCTGAGGCCTCAAATTGCCCAACATTGCAATACATTAATACTGTCCTTATTATATACTAATTAATTTCCCCTAAGGGTTTTGGCTGAGATTTCAGGGATAAAGAATCTTATTTTCTCCCCCAGGGATATGTTTAATCTAATAAATGCACACATGTATTCTAGAGAAGAGAGAAAGAAAGAAAGAAAGAAAGAAAGAAAGAAAGAAAGAAAGAAAGAAAGAAAGAAAGAAAGAAAGAGGGAGGAAAAGGGAAGGGAAGGGAAGGGAAGGAAAGGAAAGGAAAGGAAAGGAAAGGAAAGGAAAGGAAAGGAAAGGAAAGGAAAGGAAAGGAAAAGATGGGACTTTGTATATCTCTGCATGTGAATTTAGACCAGAGGTGTCAAACTCAATTTCATTGAGGGTCGCAGCAGCATTGCAGTTGCCCTTGGGGGGGTGGGGGTGTGTGGCCAGGGTGGGGGCAGCCTACTGGGTAGGTGTGGATGGAGTGGGTATGGCCTACTGGGTGAGCATGGCCAGCTCTACATCATTCGCGTCAAGGGTGCCTGTGGGGGCCTGGGCAAGAGTGGGACAGATCTGAGGGTCTCTGGCAGAAGGGGGTGGGACTGGGGCAAGCACCAAGGCATCATCCATTTCTTCATTCCTCACAAAGGGTGACACCTCCCCAGCATGCACCCAGGGGGCAGGGCCGGCACAGCAGGGGCTGGTTCCTCACTGTTTCTAGACAGCCTTGTGGAGCTAAGATTGAATGTGTTTCAGCATAGATGGCCACCACAAAATTGTACATTGGCTCCCAGCTGGCCTGGGGGCCAGGGCCAAGGCAGAGGGGGCTGTTCCCTCACTGTTTCCAGGATGGCTTCGTGGGCCACATGAAACCACTTCGCGGGCCGCATCTGGCCCCCGGGCCTTGTGTTTGACATGTCTGATTTAGACCAAACAGTAAAACTAATATGAATAAATCATGAAAAGCAACTTTTCTGCCCATTAAAAATTGGTATGTGAAGTAGAAAATAAAAACCTTCGGACCTGAGAGTAATTAAAAAGTAATGTTTGGTTTTTAAGAAAAATTAGTTCCCACCAATCTCTTGATTTTCCAATGCCTGAAATTGGCAGCCCAGCCGTTTTCCTTCCTCCCAGATGGTTTATATTTTTCTACTGCCATCTGTTTCTCATTTGTAGCACTTTTTTACGCCTTAGTCATCTGAGCCTCAGTTGCCCTTTACCTGTTTAAGCTTAACCTGGATGATTCAATTACACATTCCTCCTGCTGTTTTAAAGCTGATTTCACTGTTTGGAAGAATTTGCCAAAACATTAGAAACTCAACTCAAAACTTAACTTGAGTTACTTTTCTCATCTATAGATCACTTTCTGCTAAAGTCGTTTGGCCTTGCCTTTACCTATAGTTGATGATTATGAATATTTTCATGTATCTGCAGCAAGGTTTTTTCTATATCCCATGAAGAATGGGTCATTCAATGTCTTTGTGTGCCTTTGTTTTTATAAATTGGCATCAATATGCAGCACACTTGCCCAAGTACTGGGCCTTTTTATTCTGCTAGAGAGCAACATTTCTATAGCTGGACCTTTGGGTACAGATATACTTCCCTATAGCCCTAGAGGAGGTTCAACATTTTATGCTATAGACGTTATCTAAAATAAATTCAGAAGCAGTTCTGTTTTACCACATCCTTCCACAAGTCCCTCTGGGGAGTGAGGATACCAGCCATAACTGCAGTTTTGTCTGCAATGCACTCTGACTGAAAGGAAAAATAAAAGGTGCAAATGTTGCTTTTCTGATAAGGAAAGAAAACTGAGAGGGTTTTGCAGAATAAAAAATGGAGAACAAGATTAGGAGTGTTGCTGTCAGCCAGACCCGGTGATGAAGGATACTATGGCGAGCTCCTTATTGTTCCTCCCCCCCCCCCCCCGTTCATTTCATTCATCAGCAGCCAGGTGGATTTAGGAACCACCATTTTACTTTCCCAACACGTTCTGAGCACGTAATGTCAGAGACCTTTCTGGAAATCAAAAAAAAAATGGCAAACCTTAGATGCTTGATGCTAGTCCCAGTGCTGCTGCCAATGCTGCACTCATGTTGTCTGGAGAAGAAGCAGGATATCAGTGTCAGAAGAATCTCTGGAGGGCACTTTGTCACCGCCTTCTGATAAGCTGTCCCTGACCTGGACTTCTCTGTATGGAGCAAAGGTCAACAAAAAAAATTGGAAACATGAATTCAATGGCACTGACTCTTCAGCCCCTCATGACCTGCTGACTACATGAAGGCAGTGAGACATAGACAGACTTAAAGATTTATTCCCTGCCCCTTCTTTGTTTATCACTTTATCTGTTCTTTCTTTTATGAGATTTGCAGGTATAGCAAAAGGAAGGCATTTCTTATTCTTTTAACAAACTAAATGACACAACAAAGTCTGAGAAATGACAGTGATAGTTTTCCTGACTGCACCAATCTGTAGTATAGCAAATGGAGGCACCTGTAAAAAAAAAGAATTGATGGACATCTGCTGTATTCATGTCAGACCCACCAAGTTATCTCAAAACTGAAGCACTGAGGTGATATAAGGAACCCAGTTCCAAGGCTACTGAACTAATGTAGAGTAGTTGATGTTGTGTTTTTCTTCATTGATCTCTAGAACTTACCCTAGAATTTTGCCATTCTTGGTAAGTCCAGCAGTGCCATGAAACTGTCTTTCCAGTTGCATGCACTACAGAAGTTGCTAAAATGAGTCATATATATATATATATATATATATATATATATATATATATATATATATATATATATATATATAGAGAGAGAGAGAGAGAGAGAGAGAGAGAGAGAGAGAGTCTTTTATATATGTATATATGTATAATTGCAGGGGAAAAAACCTAAATTAAATAATCAAGAATTTAAGGACCTTACATTGAAAAAAAAAAAAAGCTAAATGAAAAAATGGATTGATGCAAGTGGGGAAGAGAAAACTCTGACAGATGTTTGAAAAACTAATGAGCAGGGTGAAGAAAGTAAAATGATAGATTTATTTTATTTTATTGCCCTCCTTCATAAACGTAGAACCTAGACGTCTGTTGACAAAGTCTGTTGACAGTAGATTCACGACTGACAGGAGAAAAGAAATGGCATTCAAGACCATCTGTGTGGTGATCACTGCAGGTTTAAAGGCCTTTAAAAGGGGATTACAAAAATTAATGGAGGATAGTCCTCTTGGTGGCTATCACCCAAAGTAAATAAATGGATCCTTAAATACTTAATACCAGAATGCTTCTGGGGACAAGCCACCTGGCCAGCTACTTTGTGAAAGAAGATGCCACATTAGATGGACCATTGATTCAATTCAGCAGGTCCCTTCTCAAGTTCTGAGGCTCCGTTTCTTGAAATGAAGCACAAACTATATCATATTACATTTTCAAGGCAGGTACCTAAAATAATGTTTCTCAACTTTACAAACTTTAAGATGTATGAACTTCAACTCCCAGAATTCCCCAGCTCCCATACCTTGAAGTTGCCAAGGTCAAGAAACACTAATCTAAAACATGTCAGAGACCTGAATGGCTTCTTAATTCTGACTTCAGACTATTAAAATAGACAGGGCTTTACAAGTTAGTTTGGTTGGCATTTGGGATCTCTGATAACTATTATAATTATGAATCACATATCTATAGGGAAACTTCTTTGCAGATTATTGTAATGAATGAATGAAATACAGTATTATTGTAGGTCACTACTATTGCTTTTAAGTGCAAGTCCTTTGAGAGAGCGATGGTATAAAAGTATAGCAAATAAATAAAAATGTAATAAATAAAAAAGGCTTGCTTTCATTAGTTGTGTGTGTAAATAAGCCACGATAATTGTGATCATGTGTATGTGTGTTGGAATTGGCTCTGAACGTTTTAATAATAACAAAGGATCACATTTAGATTTTGGATGATGGGCCAGGTTGCAGTCCAAACACAGGAGGGAAAAATGAATTAACCCAGGATAGGGTATACATATAATTTAACTTAAATGAATGAAATAAAGTTGAAGTGATTGCCCCTCCTATTTTGAACAATGTTTTCCATTTCATATGTTAAAAAAATTACAATTCAACAAGTCATACTGAAGATTTTGGATGGCAGAGATTGCATTCTCTTGCTTAAATATATCATAGTGCAGTGAATTTTAAGATTTTCTATTTAAAAATCATTGCAAGCAGGTTCAGTGTTATGTGAAACTAATATATCTGATCAGAGATAGGTGTCTCATATTTGTCTCAGATATTATTTTGAATTTCAGGCAGATAACACATATATTAACCTTTCTATTTCTGACTGGAACAATGCTATAGCAACTTTATGTATGTTGTGCAACATAGAGCAATCTGAGATAATACAGAACAGAGGAACTGTCTATTTAAATTCCCTTTTGTATTCTTCAGCAGCTTTTTGACATTTTTTTAGCGTGCTTGGAACACACAATCAGACAAAGCTAACAAATTCATAGAGGCCCTGCTTATATTTTCAAAAATATTAATTAATTGGGGGGGAAGCAATCTGTTTTTGCACAAGTTACAATAAGTAGCCATTAAAAGGATGTATGAAATTTAGGCCAAGACTCTCATACCTAAGTTTTCAATGAGTCCCTAGGGCATTAATTCATACCCAAATTACAATACTCATTATTTCAAAACAAGAAGATTGGCATTTGAGTTGGCTAATGAAAAAATATTGCTATTATAATAATTCCTCAGTTCCATCAAGTGCATGATTTCATCTCAGGAATAAGTCTAGAAAGATCAGAGCAAGTCGAGCCCTCTAGAAATTTAGAAAGTTCGCAACTAAATCTCTTCTGAACAGTGTCGATGGGACAAAAATCTCCCATTGTTCCCAGGAGCTGGAAGTTACTCTTGGGCACAGCCTAACTATAGGACATTTCCATATCTGCCCTTCAATAGTTTGCCTGAGATTTTGCTGCCTGAGGTAGCCATCTTACTCCACATGATATTAACACCAAACCTAAGTGATAGGTAGATGCCGGATTACTGTTAGGAAGATTATTGGACAGATTCTTAGAGAGAGGAAGTCTGAGCCAAACACAGTCTATGCTATAACAAGTTGTTCTTTTTGACTGAGAAAAAAATACAAGTCTAAAACAAAGACTAATTGTCCTCTCTTGGCTAATTGTGATGTTGTACAGAGAAAGGTGCCTGGTTCCCATTTGTATACCACAGGAGGGGAATCAAAGAAGGTAAGAGGGCTGTCACAGCTGTAAGACTGAAGCCTTTCTTTTGTCGTTTGGTTGTAACCACCATCTTGCCTTTTTTTACAATCAAATCTGTGGGTCCTGCTACATCACAATATAATACATCTTCATGAAAACCCATGAGAATAAAATCAGCAATAGTCAATTACCTCAGTTCAACATATTTGATCTTGATTTCATTCTTGGTGTAACTGAATTCTGTTTTTTTCTAATACACTATATATCAGTGATGGCGAACCTTTTAGAGACCAAGTGCCCAAACTGCAACCCAAAACCCACTTATGCATCATCAGGTGCCGGGGGGGGTTGGCCCATTGGGTGGGTGTGGCCCATTGGGTGGGCATGGCTGCAGTGTTAACGGCAGGCTGGGTGGGACTAAAAAGTTCAATCAATCAATCCCAACTTTACAAGATTTTTTTTTCCCCGCAAGAAGTTGAAATTGACTGATTGATTGAACCTTTTTTCTTTTTTGCACACGGTGGTGGAGGCCTAAAGCGAAAAGGTTTTATAAAACCCAGCTGAAGGCCTAGGACTGGGACAAAGGCGTGTGGGCCCACAGAGAGGGCTCTGAGTGCCACCTCTGGCACCTGTGCCATAGGTTCGCCACCACTGCTATACATACTGCTCACAAAAATAAAGGGAACACAAACGTATAGGATCCTAGAATGTTAACATAAATTGTAGTGTCCATTTTTTTATTTTAAAAAAAGCTTCTAGTGAATCACTTCCTTTCCCTTTTCTTTTTGCAGCTGGCAAAAAAAAAAGGTAAATGCAGCCTCAGTGAAAAGGGAGACATCTGTGATTTTTCTTTTCTGCAAATGAACATTAAAATTTTATTTAAATTTAGCATTGTTGTTCTGGTATAAGTTGTTAGAAAGAGGTTGACATGAGTCAAGACTGTAACATGCTCAATGCTTTGCAAGAAAGCTCTGGAGCATTAATAAGTTATTTCCATATATTCCATAAATTATTATTTTTGTGCTATTTAAGAAATGGCTTTTTGAAAAGAAAAGGGAATTGTATGTAAAAATAAAGCACTGAAGGGTCTAATAAAGCAAGGCTGCAAGCTGTAAATCTGTAATGGCTATTGGAAATTGAGAAATCTGGCCTCAGTTCCTGGGATCAAAATTTTTCTGGTCATAGGCTGAACTGCTATACTGTTACAGACTGTTCATGCACATTCCAACTGCTTAAAAATTAAACACTGCAGGAAGAGATTTATTACTGGAAAGAGAACAGATACCAATACTGAATTGATAAACTTTAGAGCAGCAGGCCACACTGAGCTCTCTCTTTCCAAAATAAAAATAAAAATCTGATTCCCCAAAACTTTTGTTTTATTGAAAATTTTTAAAAGCTTTTACAAAAACAAAAAAACAATAACAATAACAACCACAACAACAAAAAAACAAAACAATACAAACCTCCCCCAACCCCTCCCAAACCACCCCCTCCCTCCCCCCCCCGAGCTTCCCAGAGCAGAATATAGGCTTAATTAAAAAAAATTAAAGAAATTATAAAATGATTAACAATAAGATATATATAGAAAAGGAAATATAAACCTTAGAAAAGAAAAGGTGTTTAAAAAAAAAGCAAAGAGAAAAAAAAAGCAGAGTTTATATACCGGTTATAAAAAAGCTAAATAATATTTTTTCATATCTAATTTAAATTGTATAAAATTTATCCATTTTTCTCTTGCGATTGCTCTTTTAGGAAAGCCGAAATCTTTGCCATTTCCGCCAAGTAAGATACTTTAAAAAACCACTCTTGCAAAGTAGGCAAAGATTCCTTCTTCCAATATTGACCTACTAACAGCCTTGCGGCTGTAATCAAATTCAACATCAGTATAACCTCCTTAGCATCACAATCAGTAACAATACCAAGCAGAAACAATTGTGGAGTAAATTTTACCCTCTTTCTAAAAATTCTCTGAATATTCCACCATATCTTTATCCAGAAAACTTTTATATTTTTACATGACCACCAAATATGATAGTAAGTGGCATCCAGACAGCCACATCTCCAACATTTAGGCTGTAAGTCAGGATACATAAGAGACATTTTTTTTGGATCAAGGTGCCATCTGTAAAACATTTTGTAAAAATTCTCCCTTAAATTCTGGGCTTGTGTAAATTTAACATTCCTCACCCAGATAGTTTCCCAGGTATCCAGTAGAACTGGTTCACCAAAATTCTGCGCCCATTTAATCATACAATCTTTAATTAATTCTGATTCTGAATCCAGTTCCACTAGAGCCCCATAAATTCTCTTAATATGAGTTTGTCTTTGATCCTTTACTTGCTTAAAAAGATTTTCATCTTCTCTAAGCAAGCCCACATTACAGTCCATCTTCCATCTATCTGCTAATTGTCTATATTGAAACCAAGAATAGGTAATATTTTCATGTAATAAATCTTCCAAAGATTTTAACTGCCAATTTTGACCATCCCATCTGAGTAATTGTATATAAGACACCGTATCCATTTTAACACCTCTCTTTATCCCCTCTATCGCATGCCAAGGTATAGCCCATAATGGTATTTTAAAATCACTCTTATAATATTTCCTCCAAACCCTAAGTAAAGAAATCCTTATAATATGAGATTTAAAAGCCCAATCCACTTTTTTGTTAAATATTAAATAGGCATGCCAACCAAAAAGTAAATCCCATCCCTCCAAATAGAGTATCTCCAAATTTGTTAAATTTACCCAATCACTAATTAATGTTAGAACCACAGCATCATAATATAATTTCAAATTCGGTACCTTGAGTCCACCTCTCTCACGGAAGTCCTGCATAATTTTAAACTTTACCCTTGGTTTTTTCCCTGCCCAAATAAATTTATTGACACCTTTCTGCCATTCATTTAAATTAACCTCATTCTTTAAAATGGGTAACATTTGGAACAAAAAAAGAAATTTGGGTAGGACATTCATTTTAATCACTGCAATTCGTCCCATGAGAGATAACTGTAGCTTCTCCCAATTCCTCAGGTCCTTCTGTACTCTGACCCACAACCTTTCATAATTATTCTTAAACAATTTTGCATTAGAAACAGATAGAATAACCCCCAGATATTTTATCTTATCAACAATTTCAAAACCAGTCAGATTAGCCAAAATCTGTTTATCACAAGTAGTCATATTTTTAGATAATATTTTAGTCTTATTATTATTAATTTTAAAACCCAAAACCAATCCATATTGATATATCAACTGTAATAACTTCACTACAGAATAAGTAGGTTGAGACAAAGTAACCACCAAGTCATCTGCAAAAGCTCTTAGCTTATATTCTTTTTTGTTAACTTCTATTCCTTTTATTTCCTGCGACTCTCGAATTTTACTCAGCAAAATTTCCAATGTTAAAACAAACAACAACAGTGACAAAGGGCATCCCTGTCTAGTACCTTTTTCTATTATAAAAACCTCTGACAAACCCCCATTAACAATAAGTTGTGCCGTTTGTTTTTGATATATAGCAGTAAAAGCTTGTAATATTTTTTCTCCAAAATTCATCTCCTCAATTACTCTTAACATAAAATGCCAATTCAGTTGATCAAAAGCTTTTTCAGCATCTAAAAATATCAGCCCTGCAGGGACTTGGTTGTTCTTATCTAAATATTCTAATATATTAATAATTTGCCTAACATTATTTTTCATATACCTGCCAGTTATAAAACCTGATTGGTCCTTATGTATAAGCTGATGCACAACCATCATAAGCCTATTAGCTAAAATTTTTGCAAAAATCTTATAATCTACATTTAAAAGAGATATAGGTCTATAATTCTTTGGTAAGGTAAGATCTTGATCCTCTTTTGGAATCAAGGATATGAAAGCACTGCGCCATGACGGAGGAATCTCTGAACCCTGTAATATATTATTAAAAAGCTCACCTAAAGGTTGAGTCATCTCTTCTAGTAAAGTTTTATAATAAATAGACGTCAAACCATCCGTACCTGGCGCTTTACCTAGTTTTAATTGCTTAATAACTGTCACAATTTCCTCATTAGTAATTGGACCATTAATTTCTTGTTTCTGACCTTCTGTCAATTTAGGAAAGTTAGCCTCCCTTAAATATTTATTTATATCTAAAATTTGTACATTAGTAGTCTTATATAATTTTTGATAATAATCTAAAAAAGATTTCTTAATCAATTCCTTCTGATACACTAATTTACCATTATAATTTATTTTATCTATTATTCTCTGTCTCTGTTTCTTTCTTAATTGATAGGCCAACCATCTCCCTGGTTTATTGGCATTACAGAATGTATTTTGTTTCATAAACAAAAAATTAGTTGCAGATTGATCAGCCATCAACATATTAAATTGTGTTCTTAACAACTTTATAGATTCCTTAGCTTTTTCATCTGAAGGATTTAAAATCAAAAACTTTTCTTTTAATTTAATCTCATCTTCCAGTTCCTTACGTTTCTGAGTCTGCTTTTGTCTATGAACATTATTCATTTTTATCAGAATCCCACGCATAAAAGCTTTACCTGCATCCCATACCATTGATATTGATGTCCCCTTGTACATATTCAAAGCAAAATAATCCTTTAAACACTCCTTTAGCTTTTGAACATTCTTTTCTTGTCTAAATAAGTTCTCATTCACCCTCCAGGATCTCCTCTCCTCTTTTTCATGAATCAGCTCCATCCAGACTGGACTATGATCCGTCAATGATCTAGGAAAAATTTTTACATTCTTTACCCTATTATATAAGTCAGTTGTGATATAAAAAAAAATCGATTTTTGAAAGAGATTGATGTCTATCTGAAAAAAAGGTAAAGTCTCTCTCCTCTTGGTTACGTTCATGCCAATAATCTCTCAGTTCCCAATCCTCTTTCAGATCAAAAAAGGCTTTAGGTAATTTAGCCTGTTTAAAAAGGGTAGAAGAACCTTTTTTGTCCCTTTGTGTATCTAAAACACCATTCCAGTCCCCCATTAATATCACAGATCTATAGTCCGGCGAGGTTATTTTCTGATGTAACAGTCTATAAAATTGTTCCTGTTGCTGGTTTGGTGCATACAATCCCACTATAGGTATTTTCTTACCATATAAGCCAAGTTCAATCATTACATATCTTCCTTGAGAATCTGATTCTACCAGACAAACTGGTAGATTTTGCTTAACATAAATAACCACTCCCCCTTTTTTCCCAGGAGCAGGAGATACAAAATGAGATCCCAGACGAACATTAGCTAAATATTTTTGATCTTTAAGTAAAATATGAGTTTCCTGCAAACAGATAATATCATCCCCAAAACTTTTGAAAGTTGAGATTGACTTGCAGTTATGACCATGACAGAAAGGAAACATAATTTCTGAATTTTGTTTAAATGGAACTGAATCAAAGGAAAAGAGGACGGTTTTTTTTATGCTACTCAATCGTTTGTCCTGAGCACTTCTTTGGTTTTGCACTGTAGCCTCAGGAATGAGAAATATTCACTCTTAAGTCTACTATTAGGTTAGGATAGAATGATATGATGATAAGAGGCTCTTGTAGTATTTTAAAATACCATTTATGGGCATCAACTTGGATTAGAGAGGCAGAATCAGAGGAGGAAAGTCATACTTTTTCTCTTCATGATTTTTCAGATTTATTGGTACTGTGGTTCTGCAGTTTTTCCCTCTTGTATATTTGTACTTTTTCAATTGATATAAAAATCTGGGGTGATTTTATCACTTAATTTGAAGCCCATGTCTGGCATAAAGACTTCTTTTTATCACATCATAGAAGAGGTATGCATTATGTAAAGAAATACAAAGAAAATACCATGTTCTGCTCTTTTATTGTACTCTCTATTTTTTTTTTTTTAGTTGCAAGGCAGTTTTTAAAAGGTTTATTTCTCCATCCTAGGGATGAAAAAAATATCTTTGGAATCACTTAAACATTTTATATATCATTTTTATCACTCCAAAGCAGTGTTTCTGAACCTTGGCAACTTTAATCTGTGAGTATGGACTTCAATTCCCAGAATACCCCAGCCAACATGCTCTAAACTGCTCTAACATTTACTCACAGATATGGAACATTTTATTTATCACCCATATCTTTCCACATGGCAGGCTGGGGGAGAAATACCTAAATCAATATCTGACCATGGGCTGAGTCGTGTCACTTCATTAGCCTTTCCATTCACAAATCTTCCCCTGCATGCTTTAAAACAGCCTGAGCTTTAAACCTCAGTTTCCTTATTATCTGCACATAAAATGCCATCAGATTCCTAGCACAAGCTGTGGCAGCCAAGTCTTATTCAGCCCTGAAATTAGCCAATAGCTAAACACAAATTAGTATATTATCTTAAATGCTTCCCCATTCTCCGTGGAACACAAAGAGAAGCACCTTCTGTTCATCATAGGCTATTCAGCAAGCCTGTGGAAAGTCCCATTCTGATAACAACTCACCCATATTCTGTTTTTTTTCTCAAGCTGAGCTGAGTTCAACAGGGAGGACAACTGGGGAGAAGTGGGATATATGGCCAGCAGTCTGTCCAACGAAAAAGAAAACCCTCCAAATGTCATCTGCTGCTGAATCATGGAAAGAAAAGGGAAATAGACAGCTTTTCATAGAGTGACAAGGACCTAATATTTTAGGAGATTGCAGCATGTACCTGCTAATTTGCTGACATCGTGTGATAGACAAGGACATGTATAGGGGCCAAATTTTGGGATAATAGGCTATTTAATGGAATAAATACAATTTAATCTTGGCTTTATGCTCCTTTAAAAGAAGAATGTTTCTTTTGTAAAAAAAACAGATTCCTAGTTTATTAAGAAATATGTGTTTATGCTAACAGTATAGCAATAAGTGCCTACAATAACTGCAGCATGTAATTACCAGAAACTTTAACTGAGCAAATCCAACCAATGAAAAAACTGTGATGTATCTTTATGGGTTATAAAAGAAGTTTTACTCCTCTTCCTTCCCCAATTTTGTGGACCTGTGTGTGATTGCTTGCAGAACTTGGCTTAAATAACTTGCAAGGCACTCTCCACTTCCAAGGCTGAAGCAATTCACACATTGGCTATTTTTGTATTATATTTATCTGCATCTTGAATAATATCTTAATTTGTCCAGAAAATCAGAGGCATCTTTAGTTACCATGTCCTCACCTGAAGTCCCACTCCATAAAATTGTGCTTGCTCATGTTTAACTTTCTCATTTTGTGTTCAAGATGTAAAATGATTTAATTTAGGCCATAGGAAGATGGGATACTATCCTCATGAGGATAACTGTGTGTTCTAGTTAGAATTCGTTTGGGACTAAGGCTGAGGATCAGTGGTGGGATTCAAATATGTGAACAACCAATTCTCTGTGTGGATGCCACTTCTGGAAGTCCATTGTGGCTGGGCAACAAAAAAGTAGCTACCAGTTCTGCCGAAGTGGTGCGAACCGGCTGAATCCCACCACTGTCTTATATCCCTACCTAGCCATAAATTAATGCAGTTGGCATGAGTAAATCTTAGCTTTGAGATAAATTATTGTATAGATGGTGATTAATTCGTATTGCTTTTATTAATTTATCACCATATATACAATAATTTATCTCAAACCTAAGATTTATTCATGCCAACTGCATTAGTTCATGACTAGGTAGGGATATAGCCCTCAGCCTTACCCCAAAACCAATTTGTGTTGCTTTTACTGGAGCGGCACGGTGGCATAGAGTTGAAAATGCTAATCTCCCACTTGGAAGGTTGAGAGTTCAATCCTAGGCAGTGACAGATATTTCTCTATCATGGCTTAAAGAGAAAATATGTGCTGTGAAAACTCTGTAGGTGACAGGAAGGGCATCCGGCCAATAAACGCTCAGCTTTATTCAGCCGCCCTGACTCTATCCCAAATCGAGGGATTACAGGGTTATAAGAAGAAAAAAAATGGTATTGTTTTTACTGCTACCATTGGCATGGTAGGATGCTATGGACAAAAAAAAATCTTTATGGCAAAAGTAAGTTAGTAAATAAATAAAGCAAGTATTACACCACAGATGTAATACTACTCTACTGAAAATAAGGTTAAGCTACACCAGGGATCTGCAACCTTGACAACTTTAAGACTTGTGGACTTCAGCTGGCTGAGGAATTCTGGGAACTAAAGTCCACAAGTCTTAAAGTTGACAAGGTTGCAGATCCCTGAGCTAGACTATCAGGCTGCTTGGTATGGAGGTTCTCGTTGGTTTGTTTAATGGAAGTTGTGAATTCATCTTTGTCTTTACAGGACTTTGACCAAAATTTAGGAATTTGACCTTCTCAACTTTTCTCCCATTACCAATTGGTCTGCTCTTTACACTTTTATGTTTCCAAAAAAAAACCCCACACCCTGATATATAAAGAGAAATCTCTATTTATGCCATTTATTATTTTGTTTCTAGATATCAATGCAAATTTTAAAAATATTACAAAATGCATTTGGAGATTCTGAGGAAGAGGCGGAGGAAACTATGATTACATGAGTTCTGCATACATAGCAGCAGCAACACATAGAACTTGTGTTAATTTGGGATTTCTGTCCGCGCTTTAGCTTAGAAAGGAACAGCTATTGAAGGGAGGAAAGTCACTACAAAGTTGAATCCACCATTTTATAACGAATGGAAAATGTTAATGATTTCCTCTCTACTCTTGAATTATGTCCAATACGTTTATTAAAGACTTATCTAGATCTAGAAAAGTAGAATTATTGTAAGAGAATTTTTCTCCCCAAAAGATTATCCCACATAATGCTATTTTTATTGAAAGTCTATAATTACCACAGATGATCCTCACCTATGGCATTAGGTAAAGAAGGAGAAATAATTCTGAATGCACTACAGTATTTACTCATGCAACAGATACACAGTTGGATCAAATCTGACAGAAATTTAGTAGAATTATTTTGGGTTTAAAAGTTTTTACCACCACAGACTGGGAGCAGCGATTGCCTGTTACTATGAAAATATCACAAGTGTTCTAGCAAAAATATCTGATGATATCAGCTTTGATTACTTTGGGCTTCTGCTCCAGAGAATTCCTGCATAAAGTAAATGTCTGACACGCACATTCTTGGCCAGAAGTGCCAATAATTATGACCTATTTACTAAATAGAGGTGATCATCACAACATTGCTGGAACGTGCTACTGGGAATGATGATAATTAACTAGCAGTATGTTCGAGGCATACAGCCAAAGTCCTTACTATTTTAATGGGAACTTTCTTTTCCCAAAAGAAATGTCCTCATTCCCCAATAACCTTATTTTAAATCTTAGAAAAATGCCTCATACATTTTTATTACTTTAGAGTTCATACTGAATGAATCCTAGAATTTATTACAGCACAAAAATGGTCCCTTCTAAAGCCTGGAAGTAATGCCCTACTGGTTATTTGGTGAGAAAGTAAGGAAAACTAAAGGCATCTCCACACAAGCAAGTTGCTCCATCATGAGTGCCAATTACTATTTCTGATGGTATGAGCACAGATTATATACCCCAAACCCTCCACAAATACAATATCTGCCATGTTTTCCTTTTCAATGTTTAAATGATGTTTTCTGGCTTCAAGTGCTGCCATCTGCTTTGCTTGCTGTTTTACTTCCTTCTAGACAACACCTGGGAGCCCAATGCCTCAGAGGTTAGAGATGCTGAGCTTGTCAACTGGACATATGATAGCCCGGGTTCGAAACCCAAGTGCTATGCAACAGAGTGAGTTCCCTTTACTTGGTCCAGCCCCTGCCCACCTAGCAGTTTGAAAGCATGCAATGCAAGTAGATTAATAGGTACCACTTCAGTGGGAAGGTAACAACATTTTGTGCACCTTTGGCAAATAGCCATGCTGGCCACATGACCCTGGAAAGTGTCTTTGGACAACATTGTCTCCATGGCCAAGAAATGGAGATGCACGCCAAACCCTAGAGTTGGACACAACTCTACTTGGGCAGGGAAACCTTTATCTTTAGACAACACCCTCTATTTTGACTGGATACTGCATGCAATGGTAGGCACACATACACCCTCCAAGATCATATACTCCCTATCACCTTGCACCACTATCCTTGCCATCTTCCTTGGACTTTCCAAGAGACGAGGACACTCACCCTCATCTCTGCTGCAGCTAATAGTGTACCCCAATAGTGCAGCAGTTGTAACACTTGCCCAATATTAAGCAATCATCCATTTAAAACCCACTGATTTTGGGGAAAAAACTATTAAAAGGATTACTATTTTTCTTAAAACCAATTCTGAAAGTATTTATGTACTGTGTTTTTCCTGCACCACAAAAACACATGCCAACCCAATTGCAGATCATGTTCTTCTAAGTAAAGAAGTCTTTTATTTCTCAATGTAATCCATTCTTTGAGCCAAAGCAGGATGGCTGCTCGGTAATAAAGTCTCCAATCCAGAAGTCCAACCCCCCCACCACCACTATCTTTCGATTCTTGTAACATTTTAGTTTTAATTTGTGCTTTCTTCCCTTACCATATAAATCTCAATATTGTTGCATTTAGATTGTCAAATAATTTCTTGCCCAGTTTTACAGGAGCTGTTTGAAATAGAAGCTTCAGTAAGATCTTCACAGTTGCTATTCTTCCTAAATACTTTCAAAACCATGCTATAAGCCGTACTGCTCTTAGAGTGGGAGAGAGTTAAACATAAAATTTATACTAAAATACTCGAGTGGCTTTCAACAATGGAAGCATTTGCTTACCCAAACTTAATTAACTATGATAAACTTGTTACCTATAAAGACATTTTGGACAAGGACAGAAAACCTAAAGACAGGCAAGATCTTCAACAACAAGGTATCGATTTAACATGGTGGTCTTATTTGCAAATTCAAACAAGATATGAAAAAGATGTAAAATCAATGGGATTCTACAAAGAACAGATACAACTTGATAAAATACTTTTGAAAACAGATGAAAACTTGATTAAGAAACTTTATAAATTTCTTTTAAACTGGAAGATGGAAGAAGAACAAGTAAAACAAACAATGATAGTGTGGGCAAAATTTTTTGGATACTCTATAGATTTAGAAGACTGGCAAAAACTTTGGGATAGAAATATTAAACTTAATAAAGCAGCCTCATATAAAGAAAACTTATACAAGATGTTTTATAGATGGCATATGACACCAGTTAGATTAGCGAAAATGTTTAAAAATGTATCAAATAATTGCTGGAAATGTAAACAAAAACCAGGCACTTCTTGTCATGTCTGGTGGGTATGTCCTAATGCAAAGAAATTTTGGTTTAAGATTCATATATGGCTAGAAAAGATGACCAAAATACAGATAGAATTTAAACCAGAATTGTTCTTGCTAGGAATATTTGGACTTAATTATGGAAAAGAAAACAAATATTTAATATTACATGTATTGACAGCTGCTAGAATAGCAGTTGCCCAATTTTGGAAAAATGAAAATTTACCATCTGACCAGATTATAATTACAAAAATTCTAGAATGTGCAGAAATGGATAGACTAACGTTAGAGATTAAAGAGAAAGAAGACTCAGTATATTTTAAAACATGGAAAAATTTTTATCAATGGTTAACAATATGATCTAGTGAGAAAAGAATGTGAAATTTAATAGGCTGAATGATATTTACTGATTAACTATTATCTCAAGATTATTGGTACTTTTGGTGATTATAATTGTTTAGTATTATATTAATTACTGTTACTTAATATTTGTACCCGGATGATGGTCTGCTTGCTACAGCGTTGAATGATTGTTGGGGGTAACACCATTATTGTACCTACCCTAACCCTATTCCTCAACTCTACCCAATACCCATACCAATCCTATCCCTTCCTTATCCTTATAAAATCTAATAAAATATTAATAAAAAATACAATTCTGAATATCCTTTAGAGCACTGGTGTCAAACTCATTGCGTCACGTGACGTGTTGCAACATATTGTGACTTGTTTTACATTGCCAGAGCTGGGGTGGGTGTGGCCTCCATATGATGCAACCAGCCTGCGGGCCGGCAGTTTGACACCCCTGCTTTAGAGTATTGTAGGGGCTTTGACCTAGAGAGTATAGCAAGCAAGCAAATTCAATATACCTATTGCAAAATTCTATAAGATCTATATGAATGCATTTACTGTATTTTGGCTTTTAAAACAGTCCTAGTATTTAAGAAGATAAAAACAACATTTAATGTGAACTATGGAAGGAGCAACATACTCATAGAACAGTACGTGATCCCAAAGAAAATCACTGCAATGCAACTGTAGGTAGCATTGCAAGGGCAACTTCCATTGGCACTAATAGGAACTTCTCTTATGGAAGTAATAGCAGCTTCAGTCAAAAGGCAGCTTTCATCTGGGACCATCATATGAATGAAACACATTCAGTGTACAAGCATCTCAAACCAGCTAATCTGCAAGGAATAATCAAAAATAATGAACTATGTGAACCCAATGAGCACACTGAAAATTGCTTTTGTACTACACTATCATAATCTCTGGTAAAATTAAGACAACTAATTCTTGATTGAAAATTATCAGAAATGATAATGACATATTGTATAAAATGTAAAATTTGATCATGAGCACTTTAGCTAACCTCCTTATTCCTAATAATCAAAGTATAATGAAATATATTTAAAACGGAATGGCAACTTATTTTTTAATTCCTGGAAAATGTTAGTAGAACATCCTAATATCTTGCACCAGCCAAGACGAACAACCCCATCTTAATCTGATAGAGTAGAATTGAAAGTCCATCATAGAAATTAAACCATTTCCCCAAGTTCTTACTTAATTGTTACTTTACATATTTTGATGAATAGTTAGTATGATTCAATCTTATTTTTTTGTGCTTCAAATCCTTTAATCTCAGTCTTTTGCAATTATTAATTGGCTGCAGTTCGTAGCTGGCATCAGGTTTTATTTAATAACTGATAGCTTCGATATTCAATGCTGTGTATACATTTGGCTATATGTACGAGGAGAGATCCCAGTGGTTCTTAGCAGCTGATTTTATTTTAGCATCTGCTGAAATAACACAAAAGTATTTGACTAGACGCTAGCGCTGAAGCACTCTCTGTGTGTGAAGTTCCAAATTCAATATACCTATTGCAAAATGCTATAAGATCTGTATGCATGCATTTATTTCAGCTTTTAAAACAGTCCTGGTAGTTAAGAAGATAAAAACAGCATCTAACACAAACTACACCTTTCACCTTATGGAAGGAGCAACATACTCATGGAACACAGGATAGTTCAGAATAATAAATAATAGATGTGAATCTATAACACATTGCACATTTATACTTCCAAATTCTATGTCCGTAGGCAACTGCGAAGTTGGGGGAAATGTTATGAAACGTGTATTTCAATGCAAATGCTGTAAATTATATACATCATGTATCTGGAATGCAAGTATGAAAGGTCCTCGTTTAACTATAACGCACAATTTATTATTTCTCATCTCTATGATTTGTTATGGACATTCCTGTCTACATTGTAGTTCTTTAGTATAAATTTAGATTGCAGATGCTTATATCAGAAAAGAAAAGAAGCCAGACATTTTCTTGCTAAACAATAGCTCTCTCCGAGTAAACTTCACAATGAATGATGCACTCTTATATCCTTCCTAACACAAATTGTATTGATTTTCCAGCCCATGCCTATGTATTGCAATATTTTGTGACAATGAATTTCACATGAAAAAGAATGATGGCAGCCAGGACCTATATCTGTTTGGCAAAAGAGACACAGGACAGAAGCCGTGATTAATTAAATCTTCCAAACGATTGACTCAAATTCAACCCCCTTGGATGAAGAGATAATATTTCACTTGGAGAAAAAGATGAGCTTCATTTTCAAAGTATTGGGAAATAATCTATTTCAATAGAGGCTTCCTTCTAGCAACCCACTGATTTTTGGCTTTAACTCCAATATCTCAGGGAATTCAAGTAATGTTCCTACTCAAGCAGGATTTTAAAACGAGGCTTCTGTGATCAGGTTGTTCCCAATTCTGTGGTCCTTTAGATTCATAGAACAGTACAGTTTCATGTCTGATGGTGGATGTGCAGATTACATTTTTTCCTTTTGTCATTAAAAATGAATGTCTGTGGGAAAAAAATTGTATTGAAGATTAAGTTGATTTTTAGAGAAAGCATATGATAAACTGAGTAGGCTTGAATTATGGAATCTTTTCTTTCTGAGCTCCAAGACCACCGCAGATGGGGACTGCAGCCAAGAAATTAAAAGACACTCCTGGGGTGGAAAGCTATGGCAAATCTAGACAGCATACTAAAAAGCAGAGACATCACCCTGCCAACAAAAGTATGTATAGTCAAGGCCATGGTTTTTCCAGTTGCAATGTATGGCTGTGAAAGTTGGACCATAAGAAAGGCTGAGCACCAAAGAATTGAGGCCTTTGAACTCTGGTGCTGGAGAAGACTCCTGCAAGTCCCCTGGACTGCAAGGCGATCAAATCAGTCAGTCCTAGAGGAGATCAACCCTGACTGCTCTTTAGAAGGCCAGATCCTGAAGTTGAAACTCAAGTACTTTGGCCACCTAATGAGAAGGAAGGACTCATTGGAGAAGAGCCTAATGCTGGGAAAGATTTAGTGCAATAGAAGAAGGGGACAACAGAGAATGAGGTGGCTGGATGGAGTCACTGAAGCAGTAGGCGTGAGCTTAAATGGACTCCAGAAGATGGTAGAGGACAGGAAGGCCTGGAGGAACGTTGTTCATGGGGGTCGTGATGGGTCAGATACAACTTCGCCATTAACAATAACAAAGAGTTGAAGATTGATTCCTGAATGTAATAAGAGTATTAAATGATGGATGAATGAAGGATGTGTAAGACTAAAGGGACTGCTTAGTGAATGGTTCAACACTGAGCAAGAAGGAAGACATTATTTCCCTTTGGTTTTTTTTATCCATTTTATGGATAAGTACAGGTAGTCCTCAACTTACAGCAGTTTGTTTAGTGACCATTCAAAGTTACAATGTCACTGAAAATAATGACCTATGACCATTTTTCATACTTACGACCATTCCAGCATCCCTGTGGTCATGTGATTTACATTCAGATGCTTGACAACTGACTCATATTTATGACAGTTGCAATGTCCCGGAGTCACATGATCCTTTCTTGTGAACTTCTGACAAGTTAAGTCAATGTGGGAAGCCAGATTTACTTAACAACCACATTACTAATTTAACAGTGATTCACTTAACAAATGTGGCAAGAAAAATAGTAAAATGGGGCAAAACTCACTTAACAAATTTCTCACCTACCAACATAAATTTTGGGCTCAATTGTGGTGGTACATTAAGGACCATCTGTACTTAAGGAATATTTGTGATAATGTCAGAGGTATGTTTGGGAACAGAAATGTACATATGCTTTTGTATGCAGATGCTGCCATGCTCTTGACTGAGAACTCAAATGATTTGCAGAGAGCATTATGCCAACTCTACAATGAGCCTAGCTACAGC
Organism: Crotalus tigris; assembly: GCF_016545835.1. NCBI lineage: Eukaryota > Metazoa > Chordata > Lepidosauria > Squamata > Viperidae > Crotalus > Crotalus tigris. The sequence goes on from NW_024098375.1 coordinate 136,680, forward strand.
CATCTTTCTCTGTCTCATTCTAGGTTGCCATATGGAAAGGAGGGAGGGGGTTTCACAGGTTCTTCACTAATCTAAACAATATTCTGTCCTGTGGAAACCAAGGTCATCTTTTGCTCCCAGAGCTAGAGATAGGGCCAGTGGTGGGATTCAGCCAGTTTGCACCACTTCAGCAGAACTGGTAGCTAATTTTTTGTTGCCCAGGCCCAGAATGAACTTCCAAAAGTGGCATCCACACAGAGAAATGGTTGTTCATGTATTTGAATCCCATCACTGGACAGGGCGTTGTGTTAGAAAGCCCACCAAACACTTCTATTGGAAAACGTAGTAAATTGCATATTTTGAGGGTTTGACATTATACTTTGTAATTGGGTAATTTTTAATGGGAAATTCATACTTGGTTTCACTTTTGACCATGCCGATACTTTGTAACCAACAAACATGTTCTTTGAGGAAGTTACAAGCCTCATAGTTCTGCTTTATTCATCTCTTGTCTATCGGAACCATGACATTGGTTGATGCAATGAGTTGGATGTGCAAACCAAGTCAATGGCATTTGACAGGAAAATGGAGTGCACAATTTCAAAGTTATGCATAAATGGCTAACAACTTGAGCAAATGGAAATATGTGTATTTTTTGGCAAAATGATTTACTAAAGAAGTGGAAATTATTTTAAAAAATCTAGAAAGCTTCATTTTTCATCTCCATACATAGTGCATGTTTCCTCAAAAGAAATAAATTGAAATCAAATAAGGTTCAGATGGCCATTACCCATTTGGGTGGAACAATAAAATAAAAAGTTGAACCCAGAATATGTACTTAGCATAGTCTGAATGTGTTAAAAATGATCTACAATGAAGGAGTGATGCATGTGTTTATTTCCATTTGAATTAATGGAATTAAAAGTGGTAGTTAATGATTTGTTCCTTATTTCAGTGACTGAAATTTCAGCATGGCTGATCTTACCTGAACCCACTCTTTTAAATCCAGTGGAAAAAAATCGACTCGACAGACAGAATTTCAACGTGAAGGGAGCAAAGACTTACATCAATTAATAATGCTATTTGTTTGTTTATATTTGTCAAAAAGTGTGGAATGGCAACATTTTTATTTGAATCATATTTTGATATCTATCTACTTACTGGTGGTCTTAAACATTCTTGTACTACAGGATTAAAAATTCTTCACAAAATAATAAGCCTATAATATAAAATTGTTTATAAATGGTTGCTAAATCCTTAATAAGATGTTCAACAATATAGGAAGGCTCAGAAAATACACCTAAAATGTTTGGTACTTGAATAATTTTGACTTCTTTTAGCAACCTATACCACATTTAATTTACTAGGGCAAAACTTATTGGTTGTTTATTAGAAAGATATTGTTTATTAGAAATATGTTTATTAGAAGATACTCCAAATCTTTTATTTTGATTCCTTTTAATCCTCCTCCTAAGAACTGGGAGAAATCCTTTCAAGGCAGTGAAAAGAAACCTAGGGAAAAAAAAAAAAAAACCTACATGCTTCAACCAAGCTGAAACATTTGAGATGTCCCCTTGGACCTTTGTTTTGATGATGCAAGCAGGATTCATAGTGTACATGTCACACCTAAGAGTACAGAAAAATGCAAGGGTAGAACTCTTCAGCTCAACGAATGAAAAAGTCTCCATGACCTACTTACTAAATATAGCTCTGCTACTTTGTCTGTAACCTTCTTTGCTTCCAGATTCCACATATTGAAAAATATTGGGACGGACTTATTTTCCATTATGTGGAGAAGGAAGGAAGGAAGGAAGGAAGGAAGGAAGGAAGGAAGGAAGGAAGGAAGGAAGGAAGGAAAGAAGGAAGGAAGGAAGGAAGGAAGGATTTTTTTATTAATTGACATAGTCACTTTTTGTGATTATGGGAAAAGCTTTTTGAAAACTGAATGCCAATATATTGTGCTTAATTGGATTAGGAATTAAGTCAGGTCCATTAGAAGAAACTAATTTTATTGAAGCAGCTTTTCAGGAGGAATCATTGGTGCTTTAAGGAGGCATCGAGGAGAAATTAGGTTTACTGACCTTATCAGAAACCTACATCATATAATGGCAGATTATATTATTATAATGGCAGTAGCATGGAGGACCTACTCGTACAAAATTAACCTAATAAAGATGGATCATCTACTGATGATTTCACAGGTCAGCAACCAGGGAATCACTATTATAATTAAAGGAGCCTTTTGCCTTGCAGAAGTCTTGTGATTCATATATCGTACAATATTATATGCTAATTCCAAGGAGAACTTCCTTCCTTCCTTTCTCTCACTCTCTTGCTCTCTCTCTCTCTCTTTCTTTCATATCTTTACTGCCCTTTATCTCATGTAAATTAAATAGTTTTAAGATGGTGGCGCCTGGATCGGCTGCGGCTGCATTGACTCTCGAAGGTGAAAAGTTTTTGGAGGGATATAAGGGTTATAGGCCACATGATCAGGAAGGTTTTAATGTGTTTGAACAACATGGTGGGACTAAGGCAGGGGTAGGCAACCTTGACTCTTTGATGACTCGTGGACTTCAACTCCCAGAATTCCTGAGCCAGCTGGCTCAGGAATTCTGGGAGTTGAAGTCCACGAGTCATAAAAGAGCCAAGGTTGCCTATCCCTGGACTAAGATAACATACGACTGACAATTTTTGCTGGTATGGTGAGTTTTTAGCTGTTTCAGAACTGTTGGTGAGACCATTAAAAGTCGTTTGCGCTGTTTGAAATTGTTCTGCCAGCAGCAAGATCTGACTTCTGGCACAGCGATGGATTCTATTGCAAATCAGAGCTGTTTCCAAAGGAGGCAGAAGAGGAGAGGTCTCGGGACTTATGGAGCAAAGGAACTGGATGAAGCTGTTGGCAGGCCAGAGGAAAAGAGAGAGGCTTTTGGAGAAGTTGGAGGAGGAGGAGGCAGCGTGCTCCAGGGGCAAAAAAGGAACAAGGCTCCTTTAAGGGAAAGGTGGAAGACAGGATCAGAAAAAGGAAAGGAGGGGAGGAGGTTGCCGTGCAGGAATACAAGCTAATTTAAGGGCTAATCCACATGGAGCTCTATTTCCATCTGACCTGTTTGCCATTGTTCGCTCCCTAGAGACTAAAATGGACGTTCTGACACTTGAGCTGGCCACAAACAAGGAGTGTATCACAGGTGGTGACCCTCTGAGAGCTGTATGCAATGAAATTTCATTTTTATGTATGCCAATTTGTGTACATTCAAAATGACAATAAAGTTAGAAGAAGAAGGAGGAGGAGGAGGAGGAGGAGGAGGAGGAGGAGGAGGAGGAGGAGAAGAAGAAGAAGAAGAAGAAGAAGAAGAAGAAGAAGAAGAAGAAGAAGAAGAAGAAGAAGAAGAAGAAGAAGAAGAAGAAGAAGAAGAAGAAGAAGAAGAAGAAGAAGAAGAAGAAGAAGAAGAAGAAGAAGAAGAAGAAGAAGAAGAAGAAAACTATTATTGTAGCAGCAAGGTTCTCTGCAGGTTGATGATCAGACAAATACAGGCAGTCCTCTACTTATGACTACAATTAAGCCCAAAATTTCTGTTGTTCAGTGAGACAGTTGTTAAATGAATTTTGCCCCATTTTACAATCTTTCTTGTCATGGTTGTTAAGTGAATCGTTGCAGTTTTTAAGTTACTAACACAGTCGTTAAACTGGCTCCCCCATTGACTTTGCTTGTCAGAAGGTCACAAAAAGGGGATTACATGACCCCAGGACACTGCAACTGTCATAAATATGAGTCAGTTGCCTGGTGCCTGAATTTGATCACATGACCACAGGGATGCTGTAATGGTGATAAGTGTGAAAAATGGTCATATATCTCTGTTTTCAGTGCCGTTGTAACTTTGAATTCTCACTAAATGAACTGTTGTAAGTTGAAGACTACTTATACAAATGGGAAGGGATCTGGAAGAGCAAGAGTATAATGGCATCTAGTAGCTCTAAACCCTATCTCTATGCATTTGAGTTTCCAATTGCTTTTGTCAGTCTATAACTTTCAAAAATGGAAGCCAATTAAAAAAGCCTAATGGGATTGGTTGGAAACTTTCATCTAGGATTCAAAGCATGTTCCAGCAAGTTTAATTCCAATCTATCAGCCCCATGTTTATTTCTGTAAAGGTAGACTCAATAGCTTTGTTTTAAAACTGACCAGAATCAGACTTGGCTTGTACTTGAATTAAAGACCATCATGAAGAACAGAACTGCAGCCTAGACTCAGCATAAAACTATGGAAAATCATTTCTGCTTTGTTACCAAGAATGAAGTCATCAGAAGTCAAGCTCAATTTAAAGACAACTTTAATTTTAGTAATATATGGTTGGAAAACCAATAGTCTTGATTTCCGAGTGAATGTTGGTTAAACTTCCAAGCAAATGCCTAGTCAACAGAATTGCTGAATGCTTCCCTCTTTGCTTCAGATATCATGTCTGTAAGTGTATCACAACCAATATGAGATGAGCTTATCCAATGAAATGCACTTCAAAAGGACCATCATAGTTGGGTTGAAACTCCATGCCACCTCAAGAGGATGCCCCACACTGCTCAACTCAAAAACAAAGGAACTCTTTAGCAGATAAGATATGGCTGCTGTCTGTGACAGGATTGTAGATTTATTTCTAATATTGGATTGGTCTTTTTCTTTAGCCTCTTCTTTAAATTTGGGGCAGCTGCCCTTGTATTAACACTAACTTTTTTCTCTGATCCATGAAAGATCACATTCATATCTAGTAAATAACAAAAAACAAAAACACATTTGAGGTAATTTTAGGGAGAACAACATGGGGATCAAATGAAAGAAAATTTCCAGGGAGTTTGGAAGGGAATTTCTAGTGGCAACAGCTCATAGTCCTGTTGTGATATCATATCATTTATATTCTAGGTATAGGTTCTCCTGCTTGAGCAGGGGGATGAACTAGAAGATCTCCAAGGTCCCTTCCAGCTCTATTCTATTCTATTCTATTCTATTCTATTCTATTCTATTCTATTCTATTCTATTCTATTCTATTCTATTCTATTCTATTCTATTCCATTCTACTCTACTCTATTCCATTCCATTCCATTCCATTCTAGACAAGACTCTCCAAACTTGGCAACCTTAATACTTGTGGACTTCAACTTCCAGAAATCCTCTGCCAGCCTGGGGAATTTAGGGAGTTGAAGTCCACAAGTCATAAAGTTGCCAAGTTTGAAGATCCCTGCTCTAGGGCATGGGGGGGAAAAAAACAGGAAATTGTGAAAACACAAATAGTAGACCAGTCTCCCCTCTGATTTCTAGAAATTTCAACAACACATGTCACTAGCCACCAGGCTAATGCATTTGGTTTATTTTATTTTCTCTCTATTTTAAAAGGTAAGACAAAGCTCAGATCTTTTTTAATCATATCGGGTTGATTTTCCCATCCCATCTTTTACTCAACTCACATATAAAAGGAAAGCATGGATAACAATTCGAAATGCTGAAAAGCCATAACCTCTGTATTATTTCATCCTCAAATTACAGATTCATATCTGAAGCTGGGCAAGAGTGCCTAATGTCATGCCATTTGGTGCATTAAATATGCCAAATAGATTGAGAAAGAGAGAGAGCTCTTTCTCCTCGGAGTAAACCCAAAGCACTGAAACTTTGGTTTCATTAAATCTGGCGTGGTAAAGCTGTCAGGTCAGATTTCTCAAGTTCTATATAAATAGTTATGTAGTTATGATTAAGGCTGGTTTCATTTTTTTAATATACAAAAAAAAAGAAAAGCTTTTTTGATACCTATACTTCTTTTAAACATTTTAGCTGAATTCTTGGAAATTAAATAACATCTGTTGGAGAATTAGGTGATGCATTGCCTGGATTTCTACAATGTCTTCTCTTTGGAGGGATAGAGAGATCACTATATCCTAGTGCTGCAATGAATATGGGAGTCACAGTTTCTAGTAACTTCAATATGGGATATCCAATGCAAGAATATTATCAATCCAATAATGTTTAGGATTCACACACAAAAACCCTCTGGGAGAATTCACTCACGTCAGAACTCTTTAATAATAATCAGAAACAGAAATGAATATTCAAGGAACAAGACATTTTGATTAGTACAATTTCTTTTTAAAAAGCTGAAAAGAATTCCAGAGAATACTTTGGTTTCAGACATAAACCTTAAAAGCAATTCAAAAGTGTTAGCTTTCTTTCTTTCTTTCTTTCTTTCTTTCTTTCTTTCTTTCTTTCTTTCTTTCTTTCTTTCTTTCTTTCATTCATTCTTTATTTTTTTCTTTCATTCTTTCTTTCTTTCTTTCCATTCATTCCTACTTTTGCCTAGTCTGTCTCTGGATATTATTTGCAAATCAGTTACTAGCTTCAATAACAATGTGAGAATCCAATCTTACATTTCAGAAGTTTGAAGCACAAGTTATACTGCTGATAATGCAGACTTTAACTTCCTATTTTCTCTCTTCTGCTACAAGGGAGATGACCAACTACTATATGGGGGAGTCAGTCTTGGCCTGAATGGATATTTAATCTAATTGGATGTGTAATATACCAAAATTATAGGTCCATTAATCTGCTGCATGAAGCAAGTAAGTGGTGGGACAGTCTTTCACCATAGGACACATAAAGCCCCATACTAATTCTCAGTTTCTTCAGGAGCACATGTCAACAATTGAAACAACAACAACAAAAGTAAGGTAAGTGTGTGCTGTCAAACTCAACACACTTAACTTGCTATTTGGAATCCCAACACAAATATAAATACAAAACCAGACCCAAAGTAATAGAAATAATTTGAAACCGTTTCATAGGAATTGTTTAGTTTGGCTATGTGGTTATGCTTTCACCCTGGCTTAAGAGCCAACTCAGATTTAAATCAAAAGCACAAAGAAAAGAGGGGACATGAGAACAAGAAAACAAAAGCCATGGAGCTGACATTCTCCAGTGCAGTTGATCTTCTAAAGGCATACAGCATGAAAAAGCATGTTTTATTCTAGAATGTTTTAATGCAGTCTGGTCTTCAGTTATATCAGTAGAATCAGAAGCTTTTTGTTTTCAAAATGATAATGACAACATCATACAGTAATAACCAGTGCTTTTTTGTAAGAAAAAAGGTGCCGGAACTCACATCTTGTTAATCTTTTATTTAAAAAAAATATATATTCAGTTTTTAGCAGGACCGGTGGTTGAGAAGTAATTAGTATTTTTTTTTTCATTTTTAAATTTGGGGTCACACTTTTACACTAAAAATTTTAAAAAGATTTTCAATTCACCAACATTTTTTTAAAATAAAGAAATTATTTACCTTTCGCATGTGGTCAATTAATGTACACACACCCACACATGTCAGTTATGTAATGAAACATAACAGTCAACGCCCACAGTAAGCACTCAGCGTGCAACCACATGACCAATCACAAGCCGAGCAGCGCCACAAGCTGAGCAGCGCCATCACAACCAGCACGGACGAAGTACACATGCACCGGACTCGACACACAAGCAGCCTGCATACACTGTTTTAATGATTTTGCTGCCAACCTACTATGCTCGACAGGGCAATTCAAATCCACATGGATCAAACATAAAATTTTCAAAAGTTACTTTTAAAACTTGGAAAATCCATCGAAAAAAAGGTGCTGGAACTCTGTTCCGGTGTGTTCTATGACAAGAAAAGCACTGGCAATAACAAAAACTGAATGTTTCTGAAACTGTGTAGAACAACAGGGATGGAGTTTGCATCACAACACAGATTCCACATTTGTCCTCCTGTTTTTGACTCTCCCTGAAATTGTCCATCAAGTCCTTTTTATTGGAAAATTTTAACTGGAGAATGCTCCTTTTTCTTTGCTTTAATTGTGACATATCTCATAGCTGGCACAAGATGGAGGATGGTATTGTGAGCCTACAGCTTTTGTATTATTCATCAATATTTTAATGTAATTAATAGTGTATTTTTGTTGTTGGTCAGTCCATCAGTTGCTTCTGAGACTTCAGGCCCTGGCCAATGTCATTTCACCATCATTTTATGGTAATCAGAGTTTCTTTGAGTTCTTAGAAATTTACACTTGGATTATCAAAGACATATTTTTAAAGGTTGTAACAAAAGTGCAACAAAAGAGTGATCGGATTTTTCAAAAAATAAACAGCCCTTGGGGTTGACTTTTGAAACAATAATCAGTGTTGCCACTACTATATTTATTTACTTATTTATTAAACAGATTTATATAGCTGCCCAGTCCTCAGAGAAGCTGACTCCAGGGTACCATTATGTATTTCTATTGATATAACAATAGGACAGTATAGTAACAATATGGTAATTATCTTCTCATTTGCTAGTAAAAAAAAACTAGTTCCATAAAAGCCCAAATTCGGGACACCATTACAAATTCTATACTCTTCTCGATCAAAATCTCTCAGGATGCAAATAGAAACAGCTTCAGCACAGCCTTAGTGTATTAAGTTTCATCCTCTTTCAAGGCTGAAACACCTTGCTTGAAGTATTGCGACCTACTCATTGCAAATTTAAACGTTAATGTTGCCAATTTTATATTTATTACCAAAGCACACAAATTAGAGCCAATTTAGAATATGTGTGTGTTTAAATGAGAGATGTAAAGATATAGTTTTAAAAAAAAGTCCCTGCAGATTTTACTCCGCTAATCGTTGCCGACTATCAGGGGCAGTGCTCATCCCATTTCAAGGTCATCAAGCCAGCACTGTCAGCAGAGATTTCCATGGTCATGGTGGCCGGTATGACATCACGGAACACTGTTACCTTCCCTTTGAAGTGGTACCTGTTTATCTACTTATATTTGTATGCTTTCAAACTGTTAGGTTGACAGGAGCTGGGGCGAGGACAGGAACTCACCCTGTCACTTGTAGCTCGGGTCTCGAACCTGGACTGCTAGCTTTCCAACCAATAAGCCCAGCATCCTAACCCAGCACTGAGCCACCACACTGCCTGTAAAGATATAGACATAAACACATATGCTGTTCACATTCTCCAGAGCTCATCTAATAATCATAGGCGACTTAAAGGGTTGAATCGGGAACTATTAAATTATATTATTAATTAAATAACCCCAGCTTAGTGGTTTAGACATAGATTGGCTCCCTGGTCTACGATTACCAAAAGATAATATGTTAAACTATGCAGGTTCAATTGTTCAATGACACAAAGCAGGTTAAATACAACCTATGTGTATTTTCCAGGGACAGATTTAGTGAGCTTATCTTTACCAATTAGAATGGGTTCCAAGATTCTTTCTTGTCAGCTACTGATATTGTCCTTTTTTTCAGTACTTTCATTTCATATTAGCATTCAGACAAATAGTGTCCAGTAACTTTTAACATGAAAGATTCTAATTTCTGAGAAAGATGTCTGCCAAACTCAATGTTTCCATTAAGAAAGCAACTCTGGTGGCTGCATAAAGTTAGGATAGTACAGTCAAAATACCTCAACAAATTTATGGCATGGTTACTGAATTCAAATGAGGTATATTTCTTTAGGTCAGTCATAACTGAGGGCAATTATAAAGGAACTGGGTGATCTTTCTATTTTAATTAAAAATGTTCTGATGTTAGGGACTAATGATTTTAGATTGTGGAGCCAAAAGAGGCAAAAACTATTTAAAATATAGTGATTATGCTCCTAAGAGGAATATTATGCTGGGGAGAGGAAACTAAGAGAAGCATGCTGACCAACCTGATTCTCCCTCTAGCTAAAGTACTTCATAAACTGGAAGTGGTATATTAGTTTATAATGTACCACTTCCATTTTATGAAGTACTTTTTTACCTTTGAAGGAAACAAAAGGAAGGTTTGGAGATATGATTAATTCTAATTAATGTTTTCTTAAAGCTACTACTATAGTATACTACTTTGGAAGCTGGATCTTTTGGACCACCTTCCAAAGGTTGTTTTATTTTAGCAGATATCTTGGATTGATTCATTCATTCATTCATTCATTCATTGACTGGTTATTTGAGATACAGGGGATAATGCTGAGTTAACATTTACTGGTCTTACATAAGAGAACTGGAAGTCTATAAAAAATTACTTGCAAGATACTTTGGTAGTGTAAAATTATTATTTTATGCCTCAAGGCCCAATTTTTTTCATTTCCAGTTCAGTAGGCCACCCAGAATGAGTGTTGTGATATGCAGGAATGGGAAACAGAAGTGGGGAAAGTCCCTTTCTGCTTCTCATTCCTGTATACCATAACACTCAGAGATGCAGCCTATAGAACAATCAGATAAGAGGAGGTGTAGCCTGTAGCTGTATAATGGGCAGAGTAACAAGCTCGGAAAGAAACCTCTCTAACTTATCAGGCTGAAAAAAAGATGACAGGAGATTGGACTTGCAAGATTCTGTTAATGTAGTCTTACAGTAATGTAGAATTAGCTCATCTCATGTTCTCTGTCTGGTCTACCTGGGAAGGCTGACAGTGGATCAACAGCATCAAATTGGTGTGCATGGCCTAGTATTTGAAGCCCTACCTTTCTTCAACATGTGTTGTATGCTTCACATGCACATAAAAAAAATATGTGTTGCATAAATACATCAGCACTGGACTTTATAAACTACAGATACTGCACCATTCCACAGAACAATTTCAGCATGAGAGGCAATCTAAAATGGAGAACAGAACCTGTCCCAAATACCTGGAGATTTAATGAAGATATTTCATGAAGCATTAATCTGTTGCTGAATTGTGTAGAATTTTATTGGCTAAAGGAAAAGTCATGGATATACAGTAAAGTGATTATATGGTATGAACTCTGGGTTCAGTTGGGTTTACTCTCAGAAAAAAAGAGGTTTAGGTGCATTCTTATATCCATTTTCTTAGAAGTAAGCCTTTCTGAACACATTGAGTATCTGCAGAAGTCATCCATAGAATCATAGTCCTATTAGAGTATTTATGTAGGTCAAGAACTAACCTTCTGCAAAAATAAGGTTGACCTAGCAGGAGAACTGGTTGACCAATTCCATCATGCAACCTTTTGTGTCAATTCCATCACTCCAGACAGTGAGCTTTAAGCAGAATTGAAAATAATATTAATTTAAAAAAACTTAAAGCCCATATGGAAGTGGACTTTATTTGGACAGTTTAGTAAACAGAGGAATTAACATTCAAATTCCCTTTTAGATTATCCATCAATAAATATCGGTCTAGAAGGAATCTAGATGTCTCTAAAGAGATACCAAAATATCTGTATAGTATTGTCAGATTTCTGAAGCCCTAATAAGGTAACCCTATTAATTTTTGGAGTTTAGTGAATGCTTACACTGTGGTGGAAATGTTAGATCTTCTTATAGTTAAGCAAAATCTGATAGTGACTTGTTAAGAAAAGAGAAGCTGATATTTCTGGTTTAAAATGGATCTCATTTAATAACTTGATGGATTCAGAGTTTTGGCAAATATAGTCTACATGGATCTATAAATATAAATGCCAAGAAACAGCCCAATGTCATCATAGAATATTTCTTAAGTTGTACATTTTAAATGTAAGACAGTAAATTAAAAAAGATGAATTAAATATTGGCACGAATTGGCTGCAAGCCTATTTTTGAAACTAGAAAGTTTCCTGAAATGGAAAAAAAAATATTTGCTCCCGTACATTCCCAAATTATAGCTGCTATATAAATTTATTTCCAAATATCCTAGCCTCATATAATGATGAATGTATCAAAACTTTGCTATTAAATTATCTCATTGATTTTGTTTGAAAGTACAGTCCCCAGCCTTACTCCATCTGGATACAACATACATTTGATTAAAATCCAAACTTAGATTTCAATCAGCAATTTAATACTGTAGTGATAGCTTGGATGTAAATTTGGTTCAATTATAGAACTGTTTTGCTGTCCAACTTCACCTATTCACTGTCTTGGCTAGGACAACTCCTGGCAGTTTCATTTGATATAACTCTCCAAAGGACAACTCTTGACAAGCAATCTTTCCTGGAATGACAATACAACTTTAGGCAATCAGCAAATCCCGAAACAACAATCCTTTTTCCTGACCACTTTAATTCTGGTGCTGAGTTTCAAGTTGCACATCAAATGTTTATAGATAGGAAACTATGCCAATTTCTTGTGAAATCTTTATGAAGATGTACGTTCCCATTTCTAGGCAAACATATAGGAAAGAAGACAAATTACAGTGGAAATGTGTGTGCGTCTGTCTGTATGTGTGTGTGTGTGATACTACTTCCAGAACTGGAACTTTCATGAATTTCCTTAACCAGCTTCTATTTGACTTCTCTTTCCTAAAATTGTAATCTTCATGTAAAATTACTCAAAGAGTCTGCAACAGCCAAATAACAATGAACATTCTTAATTTTTTGTGGTAGTTTTTTGGTTATGCTTAACCTTAACCTAATGATTTAACATTAATTACTAAGATGAAAGAATGACACTGCCTATAATTAAGGAGACTGTATTTTATTTATCCATTCTTATTAGTGCTTTTACACTACTTTCAGTTATATTACAAAGGCAGTTTATTACAAGACAGATCAATTAATATGTAAATACAAAACAAATTATAAGCCCCAATATGCAAAATTATAACCATATAAACTGACAGAAAGAGAAAAAAATGAATGTAAAAATTGCATCAGAAAAAATAGGTCTAGGGGAAACCCTTTCTGGAGAGATTTTTTTCACTGTTAGAGCATTTTCTTAGAAAAGGACTTTATTTTCATATCCATTCTCCTGGAAAGGGGTCCTCACAGAAAATATTTCCAATTCACTCTTTAATGTACAAGTAGACATAAATAAATAGAACAGCTTTCTGGTGTGTTGGTCCTAAACTATCAAACCTGTAAAAGTAATTTCAATCAGACCGAAAAGATCCTGGAAATCAAGGTTAGCAATTAGCATAGCATAGTTTTTCTTCAATTAAAACAGTCAGATTGAACTAATTCATAAACTAACAGCCATCTGAAAGATCTCAAAGACATCCTTCATGTTCACTTGAAGGCTATTACAATAATCCAATGGCATAATATTCAAATTGAAATGAAATAAAGAGTTAATTGGTTTATTTACAGTACGCGCATTAACTTAATTGTTTATCTAATGGTCCCCTTTGGCTCAAAGTGGAAAGAGGTTACCAATGATGGCACATCCAGGATTATAACAGAAAATAACAGAATAACGGAAGGAACCTTGGATGTGTTCTAGTCCAACCCTCTGCTCAAGCAAATTTGGTTACAACCAAATTATTCAGCCCTCCTTTTTGAGTTTACTTTTTTTTTTTCCTTTTGAGGAAGGATGAGGCATGAAGATAATAACCCCACCTATTGTGCCTCCTTGAGACACTAATGCTTGTTTGGCCTCTGCAAATGATGAGTTTGGGGGCTTTTTGCTCATGCTGGCTAGGAATTCTGGGAGTTGGTCCGCACATGTTAAAGCTTCCAGGGTAAAAAATATTGCTTTAGACTAGAGCTATATTATAGAAAAGGAAGAACAATGAAAAAAAAAACATAATTACAAAACACAGTGGCAAAGGAACAGTCTCATGGAAAAAAGGACCTTAGAGGAGAAGGGTGCCTTCAGCCACACGAGAAGTATTTACAGAAATATTTCTCTGAAACAGTCTTCAGACAACTGGTAGAAGTAAACATCCTCCACATCTGAAGCTTCAGAAGATGAATCCAGCAACTTAAAAGACTAGAGAACATATTAGATGTATCCATTCTAAGTGGCAATTCAAAAATCATCATTTTTTTTAAAAAAAAAGACTGCATACACATATTTTCCCATTGTGAAATGTTCCCTTTTAAAATAAGCAGGTTAATGTGAGGCATTAAGAGAAATTGTGAGCAAAGGTGGGGGGAGAAGAGAAAGAAAAAAAAAAGGGAAGAAATCCAAATGTCATTTACACAATTACTGTTCACTATATATCTTTCTTGCCTTGGAAACAATGTTTGATTCTATTGTGCTAAACATAGATTTTATACAGTGGCTTTTGTTCTTCAACTTCTCACCTCTCATTTTCAGGATGTCATCAGCTCCATCCAACAACAACATTGTTAGTCTGCCCCTTTCTCTCAACCCATTCACTCCTTTATGCTGCTTTAGTTACAGTGGCTTGCATAGCTTTCTACCACCAGAAAGTAGGAAAAGAAAAACAAATAATAGCAACAAAAATCAGAAGAAAGAAAGAAAGAAAGAAAGAAAGAAAGAAAGAAAGAAAGAAAGAAAGAAAGAAAGAAAGAAAGAAAGAGGGGGGGAGGAGAAAGGGAGGGAGGGAAGGAAAGGGAGGAAGGAAGGAAGGAAGGAAGGAAGGAAGGAAGGAAGGAAGGACCTTCATTCATGAGAAATAGGAAAACACAAAATACATTCCCAGAACAGAGGGAATCTCCAATCACAACAGATCTCTCCCCAAACCCATGTAGCATTAAAGCAGGGGTGTCAAACTCGCAATGTCGCGTGACGTGTCGCAACGTATCTCAACTTTTTCTCCATTGAGGCAATGGGGTGGGCGTGGTTTTGGCATGACTCATCTGGCCCGTGGGCTGGCAGTTTGACACCCCTGCTCTAAGGTCTCTATCCACTAAAACCAATGTGATGGACTACTGGCCCAAAAATTAGTTGATTAAATTTTAATAAGATGAAAACAATAAAATATCAGGAAAAATACCAAAGAAAATTTGTTGTTGTTGTTAGTTGTGAAGTCATGTCCGACCCATCACGACCCCATAGACAACGTTCCTCCGAGCATTCCTGTCCTTTACCATCTTCTGGACTCCATTTAAGCTCATGCCTACTGCTTCAGTGACTCCATCCAGCCACCTCATTCTCTGTCGTCCCCTTCTTCTATTGCCCTAATAAACTTTTATTGATTGTAATATTTCTGAATATGAAATGCCTCTTTCATATACATATACAGACACACATTAACACACATGCTTCTGTTTCATTTGATGTTGCATTCATGAAGGATGGAAGGGCATATATGAATTTATTTTGAATGGATTCCTTCTTTGGAATGGTTAATCTGCTAGAGAATAAAATTGCAATATTTTATTTTTTTATTTTTATATATTTGTTTATTGGATTATTGTGTAAAGCTTTGTCAATTCCATGTTAACAGGAGATTTTCTAATTGCAAAGCATGATGATACAAACAAGTTTTTATTAATCGCATACATAATTCTTCCCATGCACATTTTTTATAACAACGTGTGCAGGAATATACATGCATGCAATACATATAAATAAATGCATGTGCATATTTCTAAAGGCCAAATTTCATATCTGAAGATCTTTTTTCTTCTGATTTGGAGGTCATCTAGCTATTGAACAGTGAATTAAAAGGTTGCCATATATCCCATCTTGCTTCTTATTGCAAAAATCTTTTGTTCTGGAAGGCTTCATTTTTAATTTAGCAGACAAAAAATAATGAATAATGCAGATGAACAACTAGTGCTCCAGCACTGAGTATGACAGAAAGCTGATGTTTACACAGGAGAATGAAATATCATTTCATTAAACTGCACGGAGTGGTGCTATGTGTGCACTGCACTGATTCGCTTTTTTTAAAAAAATGGGTATTCTATCCTGTAATCATAAATATTTCTATATTAAGCTTCTGCATTGTAGGTTTAGCCCTTGTCTATTTCTTTCAAGTGACAGCAATTATTAACATGATAGCTAACCAATAGAGGTGGTTATCTGATATCATTTAATAACAGTAGATATCTTACAACCATCAATTAAAACTCTGTATAAAAGGACTTACAAGAAGATAAACCGGGAGAGAAGGGTGGCCTTAATCTTCCTTCCTTCCTTCCTTCCTTCCTTCCTTCCTTCCTTCCTTCCTTCCTTCCTTCCTTCCTTCCTCCTTCCTTCCTTCCTTCCTCCTTCCTTCCCTCCCTCCCTCCCTCCCTCCCTCTAGATGTAAATTTGAAATTCATTAGCATTTTTAGGAAAGGAAGACCAGGACTATATGTGATTAGAGATCACTGCAAGCCCTTGATTTGTTTTATATATATCTATATCTATCTATATCTATATCTATATCTATATCTATATCTATATCTATATCTATATCTATCTATCTATCTATCTATCTATCTATCTATCTATCTATCTATCTATCTATCTATGAATAAAAACATTAGATAATGCTCTGGTTACAGTGTTTGGGTCACACTTTAAGCAAGGAAATAAAATCTAGTTTAGATAATATTGTTATATTTTAATCTTTATTGCCATCTTGTGGCTAAATCAAATTCTATTTTAATGGCATTTAATTGCATTGGCTGCAAATGCTTCAGCATAGTAAGCTGTATATATAAAAAACAGTTTTTATATATATATATATATATATATATATATATATATATATATATATATATATATACAGGAAGTTTTTCAGACAGATGTCTAATTGATTACACCTTGACATCTTTTTAACTGCTATACTGCAGTTTTACTTTTTACAATCTCTTTTGCCTTGCAGCCCCCAACTAGGGGCGTTAAGCAGGCTCAAGTCGCAACTGCGAAACATTACAAATCCAAATTTCTTTTTCTGACAAAGAATTAAAGAATTAAATTGGGAGACTAAGATGGCCATTTCGAGCTCATTCTGCTCTCTTTGGTTAGCCACACCCTTTATGGGATTCGAACCTGGGCAGTTTACATACTAGGCAGTGATTTAATCACCATATATATATAAGAGAGAGAGAGAGAGGGAGGGAGGGAGAGAGAGAGAGAGAGAGAATTTCAAGACTCCGACATTTAATGGGTTCCTTGTCCATTGTGTTGTTTTAGTCATTGATACTATCTGATTGCCTTCTTCCGGTGCCAAAGTACCCAGATTGCTGTGTTAACTAATAAGGATCCATCTTATTTATGCATGAATATAAACTAACATCTGCCAAATTCTATCTGATTATTCTAATTCTTTTTTCCTCTCCTGCCCCAAACAAAGATGACCATCTGTTCTGTCATCAGCACTGATCTTGGTCTAAAAATTAAATCTAAATATCACCTGCCTTACATGCATTGTTCTCACTTAAACAGTCAAAACTTTGACTGCTTCCATCTATTACTTATGAATACTAACCTGAAATGTTTTATCAGTCACCGTAGCCATAGATCCAGATGGGTGGGGGGGATGACAATTAAAACATTTTTTTCCTTATAAACAAAATAAAAGGCTGGAAAAGAGTTATAATCTATTCAAAGAAGTCTGAGATGGTAAAATGCTAAGAGGGCTTTCAGCATGTAATCTGATTTTATATAGCCTCCTCTGGGAAAGAAAACTTTTGAAATTATGTCAGTGATGCTAAGTTACAACTCCATGGTAGCTGAAACCACGGATGAACAATTCAAGTAAGCCATATTGCATTTTTAGTCTCAGACTCCAATTCTGCTTCATATACAAGAATTTGAGCAAGTTGCTTAGCCAGACTTGTCCTGCAATACGAGATTTTAAGTCTGCCAAATTTAACCCATGCTGAGAGTTTTCAGTACAACTCAGCCTGAATGTTGTAAGGTTCATGTGAGATGTTTATAGCACATATCTTTTATGCTATAATTTCAGAATTTTTCTTTTTAGTTTGTTGGTTACAATTACCTCTCTCCGTAAGCAATTTGACTCTCAGCAGTTGTAATAATAGGACTAGTTGTGATTATAAGACTAGGAAAAAAAATGGGTTTTTGTTCTGGGAGTTTGGCTCCAACTTTGTTACATTCAGTTTGGAAGGAACATTAATCTTAGCCTCACCAGTTTATTCTTCAGTGAAATGTTTAATTACTGGGTATGCCTGCCGCTGAAAATCTTTTTTCATAGTACTCATAATATTTTCTCAATGATCCTAGTATGCCATCTCATCCAAAGACTGAAAGTCAGAATCTACACTGGAGCTGGAAGTGTGTGGCTGTTGTTTTTCTCATTATCCCGATTTGCTAATAGGCCATGATAACCTTATTTTACATTTGAACACACTTCTATTTCTAAGTAAAAGAGAAAAGAAGGTAATTTGAGGAGCAGAAGTTTAGGTCAGAGAAACATTATGGTAACTCAGTGGTAAGGAGTGGAACCATGGCAACTCAGAGTTACAATATTTCAGGAAAGATATTATCAAATTATGGACATATCTTTTTATTCTGCAGCATTTCATCCAGCCAGGCACATACCGGGGAAACTAAAGGCAGTTCAACTAAAATCTTGAATATTAATTTTGCTACATCCTTGAGAGGTTTCTTTCTGCAACTTTTAGAATAATGAAGCCAATAAGACCAACTAAACAAACCTGAAAAACCAGGATTCTAGAAATCATGTGCTAGGTCTTTGTTCTCAACTCAAAACAGCATATTCTTATCTATTTCTTAGGTAACATAGAAGTAAGACATCATACTGGGCCTTTACCTCAAGACCTGTTTCATTATTGTTAAAAGAGGACCTTTATTTTTAGGGCATAAATAAACTTTTGGTATAAAATTGTGCTTTCACTTTTTAGCAGCAACACATCCTGTTCTGTAATTCTTGAATTTGGCTCCCTATGACTGAATCTGGACTGAACTTATTTACCAGTTCTGTTAGGGAATTAGCATTTCCTGTTATTAGCTTGAAGGAGCTTTGAGCTTTGACATATTTTTCTTACAACAAAATTCTAGAGAATAATTTATTGTGCCTAATACTTGACTTTAATCTATTTCCTGTTACTGATCTCCCACTGATCTGATCACATCTGAACTATAACATCATTTCTTTTCATCTTTCTAAAAACTTGTCTCCATGTGCTGTGAATTAAGTTTAGGTCACACAGTTAGAGCACTTGTGTTTGGAAGAAACCATCTGAGCAATCCAAGTTGCACTGTTATTACCAGCTTATCATTTCTTCTAATCTTTTAAGTATCTCATTTTTCACTCCAGAAATAAGTTGTGGATGCCTGGGTAACTTTTCTGCTTTGAAAAACTATTCTGGTAATATATCTTAAAATTTTTTAAAAAAGCACATTGAATTTACAATGACTATAATCTTCCCTTATTTTATCGTTTCCTTATTATTTGAGAAACATGTATAGTGTTTAAAAAAAATTATAGTTCTTGAGAAAATAAGAGAGCAGTTTGGGATGGACTAAAATAAGCATCCTTTCTCAGCAATGATGAAATGCTCATTGTGGTTTTTGGTTATTTTCAGAAATGGGTCCATTAAAGAGCAAGCTTGATACTAACAAGTGCAATAGTCCCACACCATTTACTTAATTTAAAAGTAATGTGATTTTTTTTTCAGAAAATCCTACTCCATTTCCCAATCTGGATTTCCCATTATATTAAGATAATGGCTCTCAAAGTTTGGGGCACCATAGTTATAGAGGTGAGAGACAGGCAAAGGTCGTGTATAGAAAACTGCCCCCCCCAATGCTTGTATGTCTTCTCTGCATCTATCTCTCCCCCCCTCACATCACCATAGTGATGTGAAAGTATGCAGGTCTGTGACCTTGCCAGTTTGATACGGCTGGCTTGCAAACAACAATTTATGGCTTCTGGCCTTTTTATTCTTGAGGATTGGTTAGGAGCTTAACCAATGAAATGCTATTGCCATGCAGAATTTTTGCTGCTTGTAAAATACTATATAAACAATAAACTGCTATGTATGAGTGGCCATCTTTTTGCACCCTTCAATGACCAAGGACTGATTACTACACATAGTCATTGGTCAAAGGTGCAAAAGATGTTCCAGAGATCCTTTGTAACCTTCTGGTGGAATTACTACCAGATCCTGTTTCTGAGATGGCATAATTTTATAGGAGGGACACCTTTTCTGCTTTTAAAGAACTATTTGGAGAAAATATATAAATACAGGTAGTCCTTGACTTACAATAGTTTATTTAGTGACGGTTCAAAGTTACAGCACTGAAAAAATGTGACTTATGAGTATTTTTCATAGTTACGACCTTTGCAGCATCCCATGATCATGTGATCAGAATTCAGATGCTTGGCAAATCATTTGTTTTTATGACCTTTGCTGTGTCCCAAGGTCATGTGATCACTTTTGCAACCTTCTGACAAGCAAGGTCAATGGCGAAGCCAGATTCACTTAACAACCATGCTACTAACTTAACAACTGCAGTAATTCACTGAACAACTGGGGCAAGAAAAATCATAAGAATGGGACAAAATTCACTTAACAAATGTCTTATTTAACAACATAAATGTTGGGCTCAATTGTGGTCGTAAGTCAAGGAATACCTGTATATTGCACCAGTGACTTGATAACTGATTTCTGGAAGAACTATTTTCAGCAGGTTAATAGAATATAAACTTTGCAGGACTAGAAGATTAGCTTCTTGAAAGTTTAAACAAAAGTAACCCCCTCATGTTCAATACTTTTATTGTGGTACATGTCTCTTTCTGCACGAATTCCAGGAAAGGTGTGCTAGGTTATAAATAATACAAAGAAAGCTGTGCGGTTGATTCTCACCCAATATATTAATTTCAATTCTTCACTAAGTTAAGGTTCTCATATTTTATATATTGCAAAAGAGCCACTTTTCTGAATTCAGTTTCTATGAAAAGCAAAGATGTGATTACAATAAAGGCAGGAAGCACTTGCTATCATCAGAATCCTCTTATTCACACCTAACATTCTTAGTCATACAGCCTCGTCCAGAATAAATGACTTAGGGAATAAATTGTTAGGGAGAGATCAACTCTTTCAAAAGAAAGACATAGGCATGTTCCAAAACCATCACGAATAAACTTCTTGGTAATAAAAACTGGGTAGAGTAGAACAGAAGACGGGAGTAGAGGAAGGTCACCTTTAATAAAAGAGCTGGAGCAAAATTACATGTTTATGCAGACAATTGGGAATTGTGGTGAATTTTTAAGTATCATGTTGGGTTCTTTTTTGACAACCTAAACAGTAACAGTAACTCAAGGCGACAAACATATCCAACACACCTTTTTCCTGTTATATTTCCCACAACAACAACCCAGTGAGATGAGTTGGGCTGAGAGAGAGGGACTCGCCCAAGGTCACCCAGCTGGCTTTCATGGTTAAGGTGGGACTAGAATGCGCGGTCTATATAACTCAGAGCCACCCAAGAGTTATTTTGAGGTAAGATAGGTGGCTTATAGATTTTATAAATAAATAAAACTCAAGTTGAGGGGTCAACCTCTAGGATGGATTGCAGAGGATAAAATTCAGAATACAGCCAATTGTCATTTAAATATAATCTTATGTTAAAACTGAATTCAAATTCAAATTTGTTTATTACAAACCCAAGGCCAGATATAAAGAAGGTATTGGCTAACAAAAAATATTACATCCTTCTATAGATGTATACTATATATTTGCTTCTATTTTTTTGATCTCTCTTCTAAGCCGTTTTAATCATTTTAGTTAGGGTAGTTTTACTGTTGTTAGTCACTGTTAGTTTTATTGAGAAAAAGCAGGACATAAGTGGATTTACCAAACAGGTAACTGTAAAGAGAAAGGCTTGACATACAATTAATCAACATTTTAGATAACTAAGTGAGACTCCTTTTCTAGGTTTCTTCAGAGATTTGGTAGAAAAGGGAGTGTTCAAAGATGAGATCTTCTGCTTGCATTTGAATCCCAGATCAAGTCCATCTTTAAACATAGAAGTTCAGTAGGTTACTTTAGGTGAGTCTATCTCTCCCTTCTCTCCCTCTCCCTCCCTCTCTCTCTCTCTCTCTCTCTCTCTCTCCCCCCTCACAATATTATTGTAGCAGGAAAAAATTGGAGGATTGTGAAGGAATATATATGTAGATTATGGGTCCCTCTTTAGCCTTCTCTATTTCACCTCCAGTACCAACTCTGTGAATAAACCAGTATGTGTTCAATGTAATGGTATCCCAGTTCAAAGGTACCTTCTTCTTGAAGAAACAAAATAAGTAAATGGCAATAAAACTTGGTATGTGAAAACAGTATTGTTGAGTGTGTCGATGTTTCACGCACTGGAATGATGGGCTTGTAGAAGGCTGTCAGACACATTGTACAACTTTGCCGAAATCCCTTCCTACCAACTGGCAGGAATTTTCCCATTCTCCTCCTTCCTCTCAAGAAGAATGTACTATATTTCTCTGACTTTGCTATTGTGCAGAGGCAGCAGTGGTCACAGTGATTTACTCAGCTGTGTTCTTCTCCATTAAAACAGAATTTTGAGCCATCAAGAAACCAGAAAAAAAAGCACCTGGACCTGCAGATCACAGTAGTAAGTTGGAAAAAGTAAATAAATATTACTACCATGAACAAGTCCACTTGCTTGGTCCATGTTTCTACTGCTGTAGCATGTTAATGTTTGACCATTAGGATAGTACACCGAAGGTATAAATTCTGATATATTTAGCCTGCTGTGTTTTAAGGACACCCCTGCATTGGGGGGGGGGCTCCAAACATCTTGCAGAAAGAATCTTTCTGAGCAAACTAAGATTAGATATGTGACAATCATTTTCTCCATTTATCAAACAGGAAATATCCTAATCTACTCAAAGCAAAATTGCCCCTTGACAAAATCAAGAGGAGACACTCATCCTTCAGAATCACTCCTTCTTGATTGATTGCATTATCAACAATTCTTATCACAACAGGCATCTGGTAGTAAAGGACATTCTTCCATTCTTGGCAAAAACCATCTTCAAGCAAGGAGGACCTTGGCACAGTTGCCATGTTTTTGTACCCTGGTAAGAATACAAATAAAAATCATTCTGAGAAACCTGAATATGGATGACACCTGCAAAATCTAGGAAAATCAATGGTTTTTTTCTTCAGGGTGTTGAAAAACACCAAGAAGAGAAGCTAAACATTCATCTGCATGTGGTGTCATTGTTGGCATCATTCCTACATCTTGGCTCATGCCTAACAGGATAATTTCAAAGAGCACAGGCTCAGGAGCTCCATTTACCTCAGAGATTTCTCTAGTTAGCCTGCTTCTTGAAAATTCTAGTAATTGGTTTTGACAAAGACTTATGGCTTATATAATCCTCCCGCAACTGATATTATTGCTGGAGCATAGAAATCCTCCTCTCGCCACAGTCAAGCAATTATAATGAATGTGATAAATGCGCAGAGCAGGGAAGTTGTATTTTGGAGAATAAAAACAGAAAAGTGAGATCACTTCAGTGGGACGTCAGTTCTTGAACTCTGTACTTGCTCAGGAGTTTCTCACCAAAATGGAACACTTATTTCAGATGCCTTTGGGGAGGGGCATTGACTAATTGATCCACGTCTACAAAGCACAAGTGCTTGGACCAGTGGTGGGATTCAAATATGTGAACAACCAGTTCTCTGTGTGGATGCCACTTCCAGAAGACCATTCTGGGCCTGGGCAACAAAAATTAGTTACCGGTTCTGCCAAAGTGGTGCAAACTGGCTGAAATCCACCACTGGCTTGGATAGGTCTTTGAGACAGCTTTCTAACCTTAATTCCAACATGGTTTGAAACAAGAGTTGACAGTGGAATTCATTGCTGGCTGGACTGCTTAATATCACCTTCTTTTGTTGAACTATTGCTGTATTCCTCATTCAAGTGTTTTCTCTTCTCTTCCCCACCCCCACCCCCATAAATGCTTAGATGCAAAGGGAAGAATACATAATAGCAGTTGGAAATGTGTGGCTTTCTGGATGCTGCTAAACTGTAGCCTAGACTGCCAGAATGAACAGGATATGAAATTGTATTTCAGCAACATCAGAAATGTCTGTTTCACCATTCCTGATGTTGAGGCATCTTTTTATCTCTCCAAGTAACAGATTCTGCAGGCTGGGAAGTGATCAGGCCTACCATGCAAGGCAGAAGGATCTGGAGTATCTTTCCCTGTAATGTGAATTCTGCCCCAAATCAAGACACTATGAGTTGTATTTGGAGGCAAGGTATAAGGGAAGAATGATAGCTAATTCATTCATGATCTCTTCTTATCTGGACCTTACTTGCTTAAGAAGGAGTTTGATAAAAAAAATTGACACATGCTATAGTCAGCCTTGCAAGATAGTTCAGACAGGAAGCCCACACAAATAAACTAATTCTACTTTATTGTAAATTAACAGTATCTTGCAAGTCTGAAAACACTTTTTTGCAGCCCAAGAATCTAAGGAGGGTTTTTTTCTGAGAAATTTGCCTTATTCACATTCCTGCTGGGGCTAGGTTACCTTTTATCCAACCATTGCCTTGCCTGTGGCTATTTTCCCTGTCTTGCAAGGTCATTTCCATGTACCATTACAGATATGATTCTGTAATGGCATTATATGGCAAATGTTACACATGCTCCAAGTTTGGCATGTGAATTGTCCACCATACTGGATAATTTTCATTCAGTATCCCACTTCCCTTTTCTGGGAAAGCTGCTAAAAAAGATGGGCACACAACAGCATCAGAGGGCCTTGGAGAAAGCAGATTACCTGGGGCCTTTTCAATCAGGATTCAGACCTAGGTATGGGATGAAAATGGAATTGATCACGTTTTTGGATGGGATGGAGTAATCTTTATCTACTTGACCTCTTGGTGGTTTTTGATACCATCAACCATGGTATCTTTCTGGAACGGCTCAAAGGAATGGCCATTGGTGGGACAGTGTTGTGCTCATTTGCCTCCTTCCTTTGCAATCAATTCCAGTTTGTGATGACTGGGGAGAGAGGTCCTACCTTTGGCCCCTACATTGTGCTCAGTGCTTTCTCCTCTTTTATCCTCCTGATTTCAGTGTTACAGGAAACAATAGAGAGCACAGTTTGAGCGACAGCTGGGCATAAAATGCAATGCTGTGTGTTTATGAATTGGCAGTTTGGGAAAACATCCAGATAGCAGTGGCCAGTCAAGAAAAAGCAAAGTATATTTGGAAAAGTATAGCGCAGGAAGGGTCCTTTAGCCATTTAATCCAATGCCATGCATTCTGATCAACTGCATGTCCATTTATAGTGTCACCTCCAATTCCTCTGTGCAAGGATCCAAATTAAAGAAGCCCAAACAAATGGACATCTAACTCCTGATTGAATATACCCAAGAACAGCCTACTACCTCTCAAGTTATTGATACCGTTGTTGAACCATCCTTATTGTTAGGATGTTTATTATAATAGATTTTTTCTTTCTGCACTCTATATTTTTGCACCCTACAATTTTTCATACTCCATATCTGGAAAGAGTGTTTAAAGAGTGCTATCGTATCACCTTGGCCATCTTGTCTCAAGGCTAAACAGCTCTTTCAATCTCTCTTTGTAGAGCTTATTTTCTAATCTTCTGATCACCTTTATTATCTTTCTCTGAATCTGTTCTTTGTCACATTTTGCCTTCTTCATTGAGCGGCTAGTATGTTATTTTTCTTTTTCCTTTTATTTTGAGCATATCCAGGGGAGCCATTTTTTGTTATTCTTATCATCCTTCGCTAGCCTCAGCTTACTTTGACCTTTTACTTTCTTGAACCCATCTCTACAACTCTCCCTGTCTACCCTCTTTTTTTGTAAGCTAGTTCTCTTTCCTTTTCCTGTATATGTCCTTTTTTCTGGTTCAGATCTTCAGTAGTTTTTTGTATTGTAAAGTTTTTATTGGCTTCATTTGCTCTCCTTCTCTTCCAATTGTGCTTTAAAGTTTTTCTTCTTTAGAAACTTCCATCAATCTTGAGCATCTTTTCCAATTACTTTCTCCTGCTGTGGAATGTTGCTTCTCATTTCTCTAAGATTATTAGAATCCAAGGCATGTATTTGACTATAGTTTTATTTTCCCTTTAAATCAAGAACTGCAGCATGACATCACTGTATGTTTCCCATGTTTTGCTGTTTCTGCTTCTTTAACTAAATTTTCCCTATTATTAATCAGAATAATAGAGTTGGGAGGGACTTCTTCAAGTTCAACTCCCTGCTTATAACCATTTCAGACAAATGGCTGTCCAATCTCTTCTTTAAAATCTCCAGTGTTGGAGCACCCACAACCTCTGAAGAAAAGCCATTCCATTGGTTAATTATTCTCACTGTCAAGAAATTTCCCCTTAGTTCAAAGAGAACTTAGTTCTCCTTGAACTTAATTGTTCCAAGGATGCTTTTTTAAAAAGACAACTGGACTTTGTTTTTCCCTGAGGATATCTTTAAGGAAAAACAAAATCCAGTTGCCTTTTTAAAAAAGCACCTTTGGGACAACCATGACCTGGATGACAGAGAATCTCTATAGACACTTGAACTTAATCCTTAATCAAGGATACTTGACTTTTTTGCACCTTCTTCCTACCTCTGAAAGAGATTTTTTTCAACAAGCTAAGCAAGAATTTCCTGGAATGTCTCCCAAAAGAAGTCAGTTAATTAAGCCTCCCATCCTTGTGACACCTGATGTATTTGAAACAGCTTTGAGCTGCTTTCAAAAATCACCACGCGCCTCTTCCCCTTTACTGAGAGGATGATAGCAGACACCAACAACAGCCCTGTTTTTTTTTTTTTTTGTTCTTCACACACACAGAGACACACACACTCCCACCACCCCCTTTTTAACACAGATATCCTCTTCAGCACTGCAGATTCATTCATTTGGATTTCTGAGCACAAATTGGTATTTTTAGCATTTCTAGTTAATTAGGCTGCATTTGAAGACCTTCGTCAAGAGAAGGTCACTGTCCCCTGTGGAAGTGCTATAGTTGTCAAGACAACATTTCTCCTGATGTTCAAATGATATCTATTATGACTAGGCATGCCTCAGAGATGATTCAGAAGAAGTACTTCAGAGTTCACATAAGAATGGGCCACCTCTCTTATTCATTATAATACTCTTTTTCTACATGAGCCTGGGGAAGAGGTGCTGATACTTTAAAAAAAATCCATTCACTAATAAACTGAAAAAAGTCCTAAAATAGTCAGAGAATAGCAATAGCAATAGACTTATATACTGCTTCACAGTGCTTTGCAGCCCTCTTTAAGCAGTTTGCAGCGTCGGCATTATTGCCCCCAACAATCTGGCTCCTCATTTTACCTACCTCAGAAGGATGGAAGGCTGAGTCAATGTTGAGCTGGTCAGGATCGAACTCCTGGCAGTGGGCTGAATTAGCCTGCAATACTGCATTCTAACCACTGCGCCACCAGAATAGTAAAGCCATGGTATAGAGAACCACAGAAAGACCTTGGAGAAATTATGCAGAAATAGTTACCAAAAAGAAAGAAAGAAAGAAAGAAAGGAAGGAAGGAAGGAAGGAAGGAAGGAAGGAAGGAAGGAAGGAAGGAAGGAAGGAAGGAAGGAAGGAAGGAAGGAAGCTAGTTAGCTTTAGGCTTGGAAATAGAGAAAGTATAAGAAGAAGCTCTGAGTGACTCCACTCTCATTCATGGGTATAAGAGGCAGGAAAGGAAAAACACAGTCAAGCTTTCAAAACTGTATTACTAGAACCTATTTCAATAAGTCCATTCAAGCTTATGGCATCTGTTCCTGATCTGGTCCTCCTGAAAAAGCTAGCAGTTATTTACTTTGCTTGGGGTTTGCAAATATTTCTTCCAATTCCAAATCACTTTTTAAAGTACTACAGGCCTCAAAAATCTACCTTCTTGTCATTTGATCCCATCCCATTAAAAACTAACCTCTTGGGTGGAACAAAGCAAGAATTTTCCTCTTCCATGTGAAATTTCTCCTGCAAATAGAACTTTTAAAACTTTTCCTCAGATGATTTGTTTTCTATCATCCAAGCATGTTTGATGATGATGATGATGGCAGCAAAGGTGCCAGCCTTATCATAAATAAGGATAAAGTATTAAAGGCTGGAGGAATCAAGATATCCTATGGAAATGGGATTAAGAATCTAAATGAAAAAGGTAACTCCAAATTTCAGTGCATCATTCAAGGTGACAGCATCAAGCACAATGAAGTCAAGACAAATGGTAGAAATGAATATATTGTATAAAAAGAAGATCTTAAAGCCCAAACTCAGTACAGGAAATACCATCAAGGCAATTAGCACTTTGGCAATTCCAGTTATTAGATGAACAGCTTGAATAGTGGATTGGACTCTAACTGAATTATAAGTCCTTGATGGGAAGACCAGGAAAAAAAAAATGACAATGAATCACGTTCTTCATCCACACAGCAATGTTGACAGATTTCACTTGTTAGATCCTCCGTTCACGTGCGAATGATGAATACTCATGGTGAAGTTAAACAGTTCATTATTCTCCTTACAGCAACACCCAAACAAAAACAAAGGCTCGCAGGCCCCCTTTTTATAGCCAGGACCTGAACAATGACAAGTAACAGTAACAGAGCATTTTTGTACCTTGCGCATGCACACAAGGCTAGCGCCGCTCTGTCTGGTCCCAGGCAGCAACCGCCTTGCACATACGCACAAGGCTGGTGCTGCTCTGTCTGGTCCCGGGCAGCTTTTGGAATGCCCGGGACCATTGCAATGTCCTGAGCCTGCTTTTGCAGGCTCGGGACAAAACACCACTTAGGTGAGCATGGAATGTTGCAGGTACCAGACAGCTGGAGAAATAAAAAAAGAACACCTGAAAAAATATCTGAAGGATAGTGAAGAAGATGCACTGATGTACTCCATGAATACTGAAAAGACCAAACTGTACAAATAAGATCAAATAAAGAATAGAAATAAGACATGGCTAGGCAAAGTATTACATGGCCAATACCGTATGTATAAAACTAGCAGGCAAGCAGATAGCAACAAGGCCTGGCAATAGCTAAGAGCAGGAAGGTTGAAGAAAGAAAGTGAATTGGTATAGTGAAGTAGATGATATAAACTCTGAGATCATTAAAGGATGAACTATCGATTTCAATAAGCTGAATGAAATTTCTCAGGACGGTCTGCGATCTTGAAAGGAATTAAAATTTTCTCTGAACTTATTCTGGTGAGGGCACAAAACAATATTTCAAACCTGGGCAGAAAATGCTTCTTACCATAGACTAGCCTATGGTTTATTCACTATTTTTAATACATGAATAAAAGCAAGTCATTCCTACAAAGAATATTTGGTTTCAACGTGAGTTGGCGGGTAGGAGGAGGAGCAGCATAATTATCTTCATTTTTAACCCAGGACATGCTATTATTAATCTGGTCCGTTTAATGATTCTTCTGCCTTGCGTGGGTTATAATGAATGTTTGCTCCTGAAATTTAATGTGTAAATTAGAGTGTGAAACAGGAGAAACCTAATCAATGAGTTTATCATAGGCACAAGCGGTAAGCAGTATTGGGATGGGTATTTTTAAATCCAACCATTAATTGACTGTCAAGAATCTCTTAATCTCACATTCGGTTTGATCATTTCAGGATCTCAGGATTAAGTTGCAGTTGCAGTCCCTAAAACCCAAGTGCTCAAAACTTTTGTGTAGAAAGCCTGCTATGGTTACTATTCTAAGAGAAAGTATTGCAGTACACATATTTATCAAGGGTATATGAATTCATTATGTTTTAAATAACCTTTTCCTCCCAAGTCATTTTAATGACAAACAACTGAAAGAAGTGGGGTGCAATCTGTCCAACTGCAAAGGGAAGGGACATATGGATGTCAGAAGTAGTTGCAGCAACTTGATGGGGTGGAGAGATGGGTTGCATTTTATTTTACATTTGATTGAAAAAAGGTTATGTATTTTCTCAGGTAGGTGCATGGGTATAGAAATAGAATTTCAATCCATTTGCATAGCCAAATGTAATAGTATAAAATTCCCTGCATGGAGGGACCCAGGGACATCTGCAGGGTAAGTAAAAAACAGACAAGATAATGGCTAACATTACATGATTGAAGCCCCATCCTTTTTTTTACATGCCTCACACATTAAAGAAGGGCTTTGATCATACCGTTGTAGCTGCCATCTTCATGTTTCTGACATGAAGATTCATACACACACACATACACACACACAGAGAGAGACACAGACACATCCTCTGTGATGTTAGAATGGTTAGAATGCAGTATTTCAGGCTAATTCCGCCGAATGCCGACTGTCAACAGTTCAGGTTGACTCAGCCTTCCATCCTTCTAATGTTGATAAAATGAGGACCCAGATTGTTGGGGGCAATAGGCTGACTCTGTTAATCTCCTAGAGAGGGCTGCAAAGCACTGTGAAGCAGCACATAAGCCTAAATGCTATTGCTATCCCTTAAAAGAGTCCATAATGGATCTGAGTGCCATGCAGCTGATGAAGAGGAAGTACGTGTGGAGAAAAAAATTGAAAACAGCTTTACTCAGATGATTGGACATACACGGATGCTAAACATTCAAAGTTCACAGTTTCAATTAAGACATTTGTCAGTTTGGTTTCTTCCCACATTTGATATTTTTTTTAAAAAAAATCTCAACTTTTATTTCTGAACAGTTTGGGGAATAACAAAGGGCCCAAACAAAAGGAGGAAGAAAAGGAGGAAGGAAGGGGGAGGAGGAGAAGGAAGGTAGGTAGAAGAGGTGGAGGGGAGGGGAGAGGAGGGGAAGGGGAGGAGAATTAAGAGAGGAGGAATGGGAGGGGAGGAAGAGGAGAAGGAGAAGAGGAGAAAGAGGAGGGGAAGGGGAGAACAGGGAGGAGAAGGAGGAGAGAAGGGGAGGAGGTGATGGATGGATGAAAGAGAAAGAGGAGGAAGAGAGGGAAGAAGGGAGAGTAGGGGAGGAGAAGGAGGGGACAGGGATGGGGATGAGCAGGAGCAAGAAGAGAGGGAGGAGAGAAGGGCAAAAGGGAGGAGGAGATGGAGGAACAGGAGGAGGGGGGAGGAACAGAGGGGAGGAGGGTGGAGGAGGGAGGAGTGGGTGGAGTCAAAGAAGGGAATTCACAACAATCCTTTTTTGTTTTCCCAATTCCTAGAGGAATGTTCAGGCCAAGGAACAATAGTATCGCTAGCTGAAAGAAGATGAGCACTAGAGGTTACTGAAGTGGTACCTGACATTAGTAGTTAGCAATCTGTTTAGTACAAGAGATAAGCAACTTTACTACAAATGGGGGAACCTTTCTTGTTTTAAAATTCAGCCTTTGAGGGATGCAGGGAGCATGAGTTGATACTACTACAAAAGACTTTCAGCCCCCCCCCCATGTGCATTTTTTAGAGCGGTCCCTTTTGTTTTTAGTATACCGTTACATGCATTAAGACCAGTGGCAGGATTCAAATATGTGAACAACCGGTTCTCTGGGTGGATGCCACTTCCGGAAGCCCATTCTGGGCCTGGGCAACAAAAAATTAGCCACCGGTTTTGCCGAAGTGGTGCGAATCAGCTGAATCCCACCACTGATTAAGACTGTAGCTATTTTGTATGCTTATTATGCTTAAACCTATTTTGTATGCTTTTTGTGCTTACAAAATAAGGGACAAAAGGAGCAACTGTGTAAAATCTAGATTTGCTATTAAATGTCAGAGATGTGATCTAGGGAGACTCCAGAGGGCTGCAAAACGGGGGCTGGAATTTAAAAAAGCAGCCAAGAATGAAGATCCCAAAGTTCAAATAAGTCTCTTCGCTGTTTTAGCAAAGTCATTCCACGTTTCAGACAGTTGCCAGATGGCCAGTTGCTTTGTGTCCCAAACAACTGGACTTGAATTTTCATCAGGTGCTCTGGCTCTGCTTCCTTGGCATTTTGAGGCTGGATGGAGATTTACAAAAAGATGTTATGTAAACTAGCAAATATCGAACACACACACACACACACACACACACACACACACACACACACACACAGATGCCAGTTTTATTTTTATAGATAACCTACTGAGGGCACTTTGATATGCTAACACCAAAGCAGCATTGGAGATCTTTGAGCCCAGGGCATCAGCTGTGCTGAAAAGTTAAATTGATATATTTCTGCCTTAGCTGCAGCTTATTTGAATACAGAATTTCAAAAGCTTGTTGTGTGTGTGTGAGAGAGAGAGAGAGAGGGAGGGAGGGAGGGAGAGAGAGAGAGAGAGAGAGAGGGAGAGAGAGAGAGAGAGAGAGAGAGAGAGAAATTTTGTGGCTTTGTGGAGCTCAGAGACAGCACAGGTAGTCCTCGACTTTCAACCTTTCATTTAGTGACTGCTTGAAGTTACAACAGCACTGAAAAAAAGTGGCCTTATGGACTGTTTTTCATGCAACCATTGCAGCATCTTGGTGGTCACGTGATCAAATTTCAGAAGCTTGGCAACTGGCAGGTATTTAGGAAGATTGCAGTGTCCCGGGGTCACGTGATCACCTTCTGAAACCTTCTGTTAAGGAAAGTCAATGGAGAAATCACATCCGCTTAACAACTGTGTAACTTGCTTAACAACTGCAGTGGTTCCCTTAGCAACTGTGGCAAGAAAGGTTGTGAAATGGGACAAAACTCACTGAACAACTGTTTCGCTTAGTGACAGAAATTTTGGGCTCAATTATGGTCCTGAGTCAAGGACTAACTGCAGCTCTAATTTTTGTTTGTTTTGTTTTGTTTTTTTCAAAGAAATGCTAGGTTTTGTAGTGGTATTTTATTTTCTGAGTAAAGCAACAGCATTTGCTGCTAGGGCTCAGGATCATGAAATTGGAAGATTTGAAGATGATGGTGAACTATTTTCAGGTTGCATCAGATAAATGGTGAGTGCAAATTCTGATGTTCTAGCCTTGCATTTAATCTAAGCCCTCGCTTTTAAATACATTTCTAATGAATAAGTAAAGCTCCACTAATTTTAATCCATAGTAGGAAAGTACATATTGACGGAACAGCATGAAATCAGAGTGTTGGAAGCATTAACACTCTCTGATTTCATGCTGTTCCATCAATATGTATATTGACGAGATTAATTAGTGTTTGTGTTTCCCCTGCTCTAGAGGAAAAAAAAAAAAAACAAGCCCTGAACTTTTAAAATGCCATAAGAATAGCTCCCAACTTTGACACATGTCGACTAGTATCTAAATTAATGGAATATTGTCACAAGAAATAATTTTGTATTTGAGGTTTGTTACAAATAGTATCTGGAATCTTTGGGAGTGTGCTGACCCCTTCATAGACAATTTGTTGCTGATTGTTTTTACTGCAAGCCATTCTGAAGAGTTTTAAATTTTAAATAAATATTTTTTATTTAGTTTTAAATAAATGCATTTAAGCTTCCTGGTTTTAATTAAAAAAAATATATTGTGTAGCATGTAACACACAGAGCTTCAGATGAGTGACAATCTAGCACAGGGGTCCCTAACCCCCGGGTCTCAGCCCACTAGCAAGTTGTGAGCTGTTCAGAACCAGACTGTGGAAGTGGCGGGTGATTGTGTACACACCTGCATCCCCACTAACACAAGCAGTAGGCGAGTGTGTATGTGCACATGCTCCATTTGCATGAGCGGTGGGCGTGGTTGCTTACCCACTGCTTGAGCGGAACCAACCCCTCTCCCCCCCCCCCAGCCAGCCCACAAATCCAGAAAGTTTGGAGAACTCTGATCTACCACTTCCAAAAAAGTGCAGTACTTTCTACAAAAAACAAAAGCTAAAAATAAAACTTGAATTGTAATTTCAAATATTTTATTAGGATTTGTTTCAGAACATATAAACAAGAAATTATCAAAATTTATTTAAATTCAAGTTGATGTCTACAAGGACAAACCTGGTATATTATAGTAAAAGAGATACTTTGCCAACTCCAGATTGGGAAACTAAATTTGGAATACATGCAGCAGTGGCAAAATTAGCAGCCCTACCAGCTTGCCCTACTCAGCCCATAAAACTTACTCAAAGATCTTTTGGCCTTGTTTGGGGGGTCCTTGGTGCTCTCTGAGATAGTCTAGCACTAGCTGAGATGATGTTACCTAGTTTGTGTAATGAACCATTTGCAAGAAAACAACCAAACTCAGAGAGCACCAAGGACCCCCTCATTTCAACCCTGAACTACAAATATTCTCCTTTATTGGGACTTATTTTGGCTGAAACCTGGAATAAGAAAAATGTTCCAGGGTTTGTTCCAGCAAGATTTTGGGAATATGATGTGTTTGTTTCAGGTATGAAACAAACCATTTTTTTTCCTGTTTTTTGCAGACTTCTATACTATAGCATGTTGCTTTCATCTTCTGATTTGCTCTTAGATTAACATTTGCTTTAACATTTTTCACTGCTTTTGATCTTATTATTTCTGAATCAAGTCAAATTTGTCAAGTTCTTAATTCACTAACTGTAATCTTATTCAGGGGTGTTCTATTGGCAATAACCTCTCTAAAGTGTTGTTTTCTTTAGTTGTGTCTACTGCACCATGAATTAGTGCAGGGCTTTTCAACCAGTGGTACAAGTACCACTTGTGGTCCATTGGCACCTGGCAGGTGGTACGCAACCATCCTAGAAAAGTGATAGTGGGGGAGGGGAATGAGCTGAACCAGTGGCAGCACCGCACAAGCCTGAGCGAGAGATGGCTGGAACTTCAGGGCTGTCAGGGTTCAGTGGAAGCGCCAGGATCAGCGCCAGGCTCCAGCTGGAGCTCGGTGCTGATCCTGGTGCTTCTGTTGAGCCCAGAAGAAGCGCCAATCAGCTGGAATGTTGCAGCATCTCCAGGGTCTTGTGATTTACATTCAGATGCTTGGCAACTGATTCATATTTATGATGGTCACAGTGTCCAGGGTCATGTGAAGTGACCAAAACCTGCTGCAGACGGGGGGAATAAAAACCAAACACCCCCACCCCCTACCCTGCTGCCAATCCTCAACAGAAATGCTCACAACAATGAAAACCTCAGAGAGGAGGAAGAACACTGCTGGGTGGGCAGACATGTGTCTTGCTCGGCTGTGGCTTGGGGGGCACTTTTTTCAGTGCCATTGTAACTTCGAACAGTCACTAAGCGAACTGTTGTAAGTCGAGGACTACCTGTACTTTATCACTTTTTTCCTTTTTTTTGGGTCATCAAGTTTTTGACACCTTGCTAGGCGACTGGTGGTACTCGGATATTGTCATATCCTAAAAGTGGAACAATGGGTGAAACGGTTGAAAAGCCCTGAACTAGTGATTCAATAAATCAGCAGCATTGCCAGAGGTTTTTTATATATAACAATAATCAGGTACCAATAAAAAAGTATATTTGCAATAAGCATCCTGTTCCAGTTAATTGTAGTCCCATTTTCTGTGGTAAAAATGAACATCTAGATCCAGATCCCTTTTCAATCAGCACAGAATATTTCTATTTTCTACCTTGGCTCAATTAAAGCACCTTATTGCATTAGTTATTTACAAAGGAAAGCACACAGTTTTATTTATAACACAATTAAACCCTGGTAAATTTACCAAAGTGGGGGAAGAAACCTTATCGTTACAATAAATTATTCCTAATAGACTTTATTAGTCAGTAAACTGTTATTAAGTGGGCGTAAGTCTTCATTCCAATTCCGCCATAATATACAGATGATGTTGTCTTTAATGAAAAAGTCTTATATATATTTTAATGCCAAATAAAACAAAGCATCCCAAACTATTGCACGGCAATAAACACAACTATGTTTCTTTCTGAGCTTACATGTTGCCTGTGTACTTAGGAAAATAGGATAAATATCTTGCTCCATTTTCCCTTCTGGTGAAATTCTATAGGACGTATGATCCAAACACATTAACAGTTTTGTCCAAGTATCATTGGGCAAACCACTAAGAGGCATTTCATCATATATTTTTTTTCAGTCAACCTTGAAACTCAGAAGCCTATTCAAAACAGAATCTTAAAGCAGTGGTTCTCAACCTTTTCTTCACCATGGACCCTCTTTAAATACCTTTTGTGGACATGGACCACAGCCAAGTCACCAAGACTTAAGATTTAAATCATAACATTTTTTCAAGCATTGTGATAACATTGTGCCCCCCCCCCCAGGGTCTGCAGACAATAGGTTGAGAACTACGGTCTTAAAGCTTTATATAAAGATCATAACAATGTTTAGCTTTTATATTTAACCCTTTAAAAGGAGATGTATCCCATTTCATCTTTGAGTGGTGTGCCAAGGACAGCCCTGCCTAAAACTCAATATATTCCAGACAAAAGCTAAACTGAGTTTAAGTTTATATGAAATAATTTGATGCAGTTAATATGACTGCCCCATACATTTAGCAATCTGGAAATGTTTCATATTAAAAATCAAACAGTAGCAGAAACCTTTGGAATAGCTGTTAACACGGAACCCAAGAGGTTGGACCTTCTGATCGCATAGCTCTGCTTTGGACACTTTTAATCAGCATGCAGTGAAGGAAAAACAACAGCCACAGCTCCAACCACAATAGTCTATTGGCTGGCTAAGCTTAAAGATTGCTCTGCTGAAAGGGCAGGAGCAGGCAGACGATATATTGGAAATGACCTTTATCAAGGCCTGTATAAACAGAGTCTCCCACCCATTTATGCCAGCAACCTGGCTCATTTTTCAGGCTCTGATTGGAAAGACCTAGGAGAAGAAAGGAAGGGGCCAGAGAGTTTGCCTCCATTGAGACTTTTAGTGTGAAGGAGGAGAATAAGCCTCAAACTGATGCTGCCTATTCCATTTTCTCCCTCAGTTTAATACCTTTTTTTGAGAGAGAATGTTCTTTTAAGTTCTTGGTTTGCTAGCACTCTAAAGAACCTGTTTTTGTTTTCAACCCTTGATGCTGAAAGCTGAAGGGTCTGGGAAGAATAAACTGCAGCAAGTACCTCTTTGTTTGCTGGTACTTGCAAGTCAGCTCCCTGCCCTGCGTGACTTTGCTACACAGGGCTTGGCTGTAAGTAGCAGGCTATTCCCTTTTGAATTAGCCTCTTCCTTTTAAATCCAGTGGTGTAGCTAGAAGTAGACAGTGTAGGCCTTACAATAATGAGGGCCTCAAATATGAATCCAGAGAGTGACCTGTGGACAGAGTAGAGGCCAGCAGCCCAACAACAGTTGATTTGGTTAGCCTTTTTTATTTTTATTTTTTAAAAGTTTATGATCAGGTAGTGAGTAGCACAACTCATGTCCAAGATGCTCATTTTCTCTGGAAAACTACTGGTAGGTATGATTACCAATAGTAGATATGCATACACCATGGAAGTGACATAAAATAAGGCATTATTACATACATATTCTCTAAACTGTCATTCCATTTATTTTCCATTGCAGTTCACTTTCCCCAATGCCCCCATATGTTGCACAGTTCAGGATGAACCAACTTTGGATAGCATTCTGATTCCAAGTTGCTGTTTGCTCTGAATGTGTTGATATTGGCAACATCCTTGTTGTTGTTAGTTGCGAAGTCATGTCCGACCCATCGTGACCCCATGGACAATGTTCCTCCAGGCCTTCCTGTCCTCTACCATCTTCTGGAGTCCATTTAAGCTCATGCCTACTGCTTCAGTGACTCTCTCCAGCCCCCTCATTCTCTGTCGTCCCCTTCTTCTATTGCCCTCAATCTTTCCCAGCATTAGGCTCTTCTCCAGTGAGTCCTTCCTTCTCATTAGGTGGCCAAAGTATTTGAGTTTCAACCCCCCTACCCAAGGATTTATTTCATACTTGAACTTTGATTTGTTTTTTTACTATTTAATGTTTAAAACAATCCATAAGAAGGAACAGTTGACAAAACGATTGAATTATCACGTCCATATTCAGATCCACCTTCACCCATGGAAACTCACTGGCTGACTTTGGGCAAGTCACTATTTCTCAGCCTAATATATCCCACTCATTTGTTGTACTGGAGAAAAATAGAAAAATTCGTATAATTTCTCATTCTATTTGCAACTATTATATTCAAATTCACTTCATCTTACAAAACATTGAGATAGTTAAATGTAGATCTGGATATAGAATGGACAGCTTAAAAAAAACAGGATACACATTTATCATGGTTTTCTTAAAATCAGATAGTACACAGGAATGAAAACTCAGTATTTCTTGCTTCTTGTCTCTCCTCTCACTGGAACTAAAAATGCCATGGGTTTTGTTTTTCTCCAGCTGCTTCTTAGTTTAGCAGCTCAAGTCTGAAGAGGATTTACAAATTTAGATTAACAAGCTTCTTCTTGTTATTTGCTTTTCTGGTGATGGTCTCATGAGAGACAAAGGATAATTCAACACCAGATGGAAACAAAGATATAGTTTACCAGTAGGAGATAAAAAGCAGAAAATAAGCCCGCTGGGCCTCCCACCTCTTTATTGCACTGGTAACATGTAGTAAAGCAAAATGTATAGGACACGACCAGCATGCACTTACGATCCTTTCTTCAATATACTTGCATTTTGCTTCACAGTGGAGAAAATCAGCAGTGCAGTGATATCCTGCAGTCCCTTTAGCCTGTGAGAAAGACAAAGGTTTCTTCCAGAATTCATTAGGAATTTAAATCTTATTGTATAGAATACAGTCAGAGACCTGAAAGAAAATTGAAGAGGGGGAAAGGAATATACAAATACCTTCCAGCTACATTCACCTCAGACCCAGCATCCCTCATTCACTCACATGCCAGAAGAAATTCACACTGCCCAGATCTCAACCGATGAAATAAAACAGAGGATGCATTGCAATTGACCTTAGCTTGCTGTCCATATTCACTAGCTGCTGCCCTTGCTACCTAACAATTTCAGCTTCACCTTGTTTTCATTCAGTCTTGAAGGAGAAACACGTAGGCCCTTCACCCTCCGAAGAAAACCAAAATACAAAATGAAAGCTGCTCTTTTTTTTTAGAAAAAACCACCTGAGAAGTGAAACTCACTCTCCTGATGGGCTCTGTGTTGTTGGATTGCTCGTGGTTCAGTTGTTTTCATCAGTTGCCTGGATGAATAGATCAAGCTAATCTTTTTTACTTATTCAGGATCTGAATCTCTTGAAAAGGAGATTCCCCACATTCCCCACAGGAAATTAATAATTCTGTCTTCTGAGATGGGGAACCCAGACCTGAATATGTTGTCACCTGAGGATTGTCTGGATAAATACAATTAGGCTGTACATTGTCTAAATTTGTTTATTTTTTATTTATTAAATTTATATGCCACACATCTTGCTATTCAAAAAAAAAAAATCTCCTCCATACCAAAGTCAGAGGCTGTCACTGAAAAAGGCCTATTCTATGTAATTCCAATAATTCTCTGGTGTGCTTCCGATAAGGAAGGTACTTGGCCAGTTGGAACTGCAACAAAGTAGTGCAGCATAAAATATCTAGTTTCTTATAATCGGTTAACACTTGCATTTTATTTCTCTTCCTGTTCTGTCTCCTCATTCTCATCCTCCTCCCTCCTTCCTTCTTCTTTTTCCTTCTCCTCCTTCCCCCCCTCCTCTTCCTCTTCCTCCCCCTGTAAAAACTCTACAAAAAAGCTTCTTTCAACATGTGAAAAACAAGAAAAAAGTGAAGGAAACGATTGGTCCATTAGTGGGTGAAAGTGGCAAGAAGGTGACAGCAACAGGGAGAAAGCTGAACTATTTAACTCGTTTTTTTGCATCTGTCTTTACACAAAGGGAAAAAACAGACCAACCTATCCAAAATAGTGCCATAAATAATGCCATAAAAAACAGAATAGAAACACAAGTTAAGATAGGCAAGAAAATGGTAAGTGAGCACCTGTCCAGCCTAGATGAGTTCAAATTACCAGGACCAGATGGATTACACCCCAAGGTTCTCAAAGAACTGGCAGATGTGATCCCAGAACCACTGAACTATATTTTTCAAAGATCCTGGAGCACTGGGGAACTGGAAAAGAGCTGATGTAGTTCCCATCTTCAAAAAAGGAAAAAAAATGGATCCCAGAAATAACAGACCTATCAGCCTGACCTTAATACCTGGGAAGATTCTGGAAAAGATAATCAAACAACGAATCAGCAAACACCTACAGACAAACAAAGTCATTACTAAAAGCCAACACAGGTTTGTCAAAAACAGATCATGCCAGACAAATCTTATTGCATTCTTTGACCAAGTGACAAAATTAGTGGACCAGAGGAATGCTGTGAATATAATTTACCTGGACTTCAGTAAGGCATTTGACAAAGTAGATAACAATCTACTACTTGATAAGATAGAAAATGCGGGTTAAACAGCATCCCCACCAGATGGATCCGTAGCTGGCTGACCGGCCATATTCAGTGTGTGGTCCTCAATGGAACCACATCTACATGGAGGGAAGTGTGTAGTGGGGGCCCCAGGGCTCTGTTCTGGGCCCAGTGCTCTTCAACATCTTCATCAATGATTTGGACGAGGGGATAGATGGGAAACTCATCAAATCTGCAGACGACACCAAGCTGGCAGGAATAGCCAACACTCCAGAAGACAGGCTTAGGATACAGGAGGATCTGGACAGACTTGAACACTGGCGCTATCTACAAAATGAAATTCAATGGTGAAAAAAGTAAGGTTCTACATGTAGGCAAGAAAAACCAAATGTACAGGTATAGTATAAGGGGTACCTTGCTCAACAGTAGTAACTGTGAGAGGGATCTCGGGGTCCTAGTGGACAATCATTTAAATATGAGCCAGCAGTGTGCTGCAGCTGCCAAAAAAGCCAACACAGTGCTTGGCTGCATTAACAGAGGGATAGAATCAAGATCATGTGAAGTATTAATACCACTTTACAATGCCTTGGTAAGGCCACACTTGGAATACTGCATCCAGTTTTGGTCACCACGATGTAAAAAATATGTTGAGACTCTAGAAAGAGTACAGAGAAGAGCAACAAAGATGATTAGGGGACTGGAGGCTAAAACATATGAGGAACGGTTGCTGGAATTGGGTATGTCTAGTTTAATGAAGAGAAGAACGAGGGGGACATTTATTTATGAGACTTATTTATTTATTTATGAGACTTATATACCGCTTTAAGTGCAAGCACTCTCTAAGCGGTGTACACCAGTAAGCAATGTATTTACATTTACAATGTATTTATATTTACATGGTAGCAGTGTTCCAATATCTCAGGAGCTGCAACAAAGAAGAGGGAGTCGAGCTATTTTCCAAGGCGCCTGAAGGCAGGACAAGAAGAAACGGATGGAAACTAATCAAGGAGAAAGACAACCTAGAACTAAGGAGAAACTTCCTGACAGTTAGAACAATTAACCAGTGGAACAACCTGCCTCCAGAAGCGGTGAATGCTCCAACACTGGAAGTTTTTAAGAAACTGGACAGCCATTTGTCCGAAATAGTATAGGGTTACCTGCCTAAGAAGGGGGTTGGACTTGATGACCTCCAAGGTCCCTTCCAACTTTATTATTATTATTATTATTATTATTATTATTATTATTATTATTATTATTAATAATAATAATAATTATTATTATTACATTGACTAACATGGGGAATGCCCACCAAATTATGCACCAAAAGTATTACAAACATTCCTAGGAAAGAATCCTGCACAATCCGGCATCCATTTTGTTATATGAAATGTTCTTGTTGTAAAGATTCTTTCTAAAAATGATGGTTATAGAACTGTATGACAGAAATCTTTGTTGGGGGGAGGGAGGGAGGGAGGGGGAGAGAGAGAGAGAGAGAGAGAGAGAGAGAGAGAGAGAGAGAGAGAGAGAGAGAGAGAGAGAGAACACACCTGGATGCTTTTAAAAAAATAGTAATCTTAAAAAATGTATGGTTTTAAAGAATTATCAGTCACACAGTGCAGGCGTTAAAAAAGACAGATACCGCATCACCAATTTTTACTGTGTATCTTGTACTTGTGCATACTTGCAGTAGCAAATATCTCATTCCAAAATAAGCTGGATCACACAAACACACAAACTTCCTTTTTCCCCAGAATTTATATTCAAGGACAGAAAGAAGAAACAGACTGCATGGTTTCCCCATCTGTTCCTTTCCTAATCAAAGATCTTTGAAGGTTCTCTTTTATGCCTGTGAGATCCCATTACATTTGCCCCCCCCTTTTATTTTCAGCCTGACAAACATCAGTCTGCCTTTTTACAGCTGTATGGAGGCAAAGAGGGGTATTTTTTTTACAGCTGTATTTATCCTTTGTGGATTATTTTTAGAATGAAAAGCAAAACTGTCACCTTCCAATGGCTCCACAGAGAACCTTTCTTCATTGGCTATCACCAAGAACAGATTGGCCCCCTTTATCCCCAGGATGCTGGCATTTTGTCCCTGAGCTGTGATGTAAGCCACGTTACTACATTATTTTCCACTCAGCAAAATACATCACAAATCGCTTGCAAATCGCTTAAGAAAATGAAGAAAATCAGATGGGATTGTCATGACCCAAGCTCATTTTACTGTGCCACAATAAAGACTGGGGCCCACTAAGAAAGGCTCAGAAGTGTTT
Source organism: Crotalus tigris (assembly GCF_016545835.1). NCBI lineage: Eukaryota > Metazoa > Chordata > Lepidosauria > Squamata > Viperidae > Crotalus > Crotalus tigris. The sequence continues at coordinate 178,743 of NW_024098375.1, forward strand.
TGTCTAGTATGCTGAAAGAATTATACAATCGTAGATTTGGAGGTGTTTTACAGAGCAGAAGCATTTCTCAGATTTATTTATTAAATTTATATGCCACCCATCTCAGTGTCCAGATAACTATGGAGCCTCTCCATGTGTATTTCAACTCCTATAATTCCCAGGAAACATGGCGAAGAGAAAGGCATGGTGGGAATTGCGGTTCAAAGCTCAGCATGGCTGGCTCAGGAATTCTGAGAGTTGAAGTCCACGAGTCATAAAAGAGCCAAGGTTGCCCACCCCTGGCCTAGTGCCATGAACTAATTATTTGCCTGTTATTGAATTAAAACATTAATCCCGTAGTTGAGCTTTGTGTGAGTGTTGTGTTCCTTTCTAGAGGGACCCCCGCCTATATATCCAGCTGCCTCCTTCTCCATCTTCTGTCAATGATTTTATTCTGATTGTACTGCGATTTTATTGAGTGCATATTTATATTTCATAATTTTATTTTTTTTATGCCATAAGCCACTCAGAGCTGCTGTGAAACGAAATGGGTGGCAAATAAATTTAATAAGTAAAATAAAATAAATAAAAATAACACAGGCTCCAGTTTGTTGTATTTTTACTATGTAATAATCACAGACATTTGACACTCTTTCAGTTCCCAATTTTGTCTCTCACTTACACACACTCCTTCATTTTGCAAAGTCTCCTGGAATTCATAGTCTTACACGACAAAGAAATTCCATCTACTGTTCAATTTAAATCATCTCTCTTTATACCAAGGTCCATTAGCTTATATTCTGCTGCTCAGATGGCAAATCTTTGGTCTCTTTCTGATAACTTTTCAGATTTTTGAAATACATTTCATCACCCTGTTTGGTCAAATGTATGGGGATCAAAGATGATATTTCAACTTCCACAGCAATTAGGACATAAAGTTAATTTACCATGGTTAATGCATTTACAAATAATTTTTTTTAAAAAAAAAAAAAAACATAATCTCAAAGAGGGACTTTGAGAAAGATGACAAAATGTGAAATTCTTATAATTCCAGATACCATACATGAAAAATACTGAATTTAGTAAGAAACAATTTACTAAGATTGAAGCAAGAATAAATCTAGCACAATACTGGAAAAGAGATACCTTGCCTATAATATCAGACTGGGGGACTAAAATTGGATATATATCATAATAGCAATATTGACTGTACATATCCACAAAAAAAGTTTAGTTAAGTTGAAGCAGAAATGGCTCTCTTATATAAAACATAAGGCAGATTTAGACATCTGGAATGAATGAATATAAATATAAATATATATATATATGTTTTCTGAGGTTTTCGCAGGTGTTTGTATGTAGGTCTTTGGTTGTTCGGGTTTTCTCCCGCGTAAAATTGGAAGTGTCTTGGCAACGTTTCGACGAAGTCACATTCGTCATCTTCAGGATGGTGTTTTTAGCTTCTTGCTTTGAGCAGCAATGTGTGGTTTTAGCTGTTTCTTCCTTTTAACTGCCAGTGGGGGTATGAACTGATTGGGTGGGAGCTTGGCTGTGTTCTGATTGGGTGGAGGTGTGTTCTGATTGGTTAGGGGCTTGGCTGTGCTCTGATTGGCTGGGGGGGTTGGCTGTGCTCTGATTGGCTGGGGGGTTGGCTGTGCTCTGATTGGCTGGGGGAGTGTTCTGTTTGGTTGTGCTCAGGTTAGTCTGAGTTGCAGGGGGGTTTAAGATTTTGGGCTGCCTTGCTATTTTTTGGCTTCGCGTTCGTGGTCGTGCCTCATCTTCATGGAGGGTGTCAGTTTGCTTCATGTATGAATTGGAGGGGTTTAAAGTGGCTAATGATGCAGCTGTGGTCTGGCTTCTGGTTTGTGGTCGTGCCTCATCATCGGTGTGGCTTTGGGTTTGTTTTTTGCGTGGATGTGTGGTGGTGACATCCTGTGTGGTTTTTGTGAGTGTGGGTCTGGTATCATATTATATTACAAACTGAAAATAAGACAAGACACAGCTTTAAGTTAAGTTGTTCTATAATACTTCCTAATATTTACAACCATTTTTAAACGTATCTTTGGCAATGGTAAGGATATGTGTGTGTAGCTTTGAGTGTGTGTGTATCCAGCAATATTTTATGTTAATAATGTATATAACAGTGTTGTACGCTAAGTAAAATAATTACAGAAATACATATGTCTCGGAATGGCAAATACTTTTCACATCCTGTTACATTTGGCATTGCGCCAACTGCAGACTTTTGAGCTTGGTTGCTTAAGGAGGGTTCATCCTCTTTTATTATCCAATCCCACTTTGTTCCTATTTTTGTTTCTGGAAAATGCCTTGCTAGAATTGACCTTCTTCAACATCTAGCTACCTCCCATGCTCTCCATCAGTTAAATATAGGAAGAATTGCAATTCAATGCAAATCTCACTTACAGCTTAAGCTACAGCTTAAGCTACCTCTCTCTATGCAAAGCTGGTGGGAAACTGTAATGGCATGTGCGAATGATCTTGCAAGACGAAAGAGGTGGAGAGAGGAAGGGAGAGGGAGAGGGAGGGAGGGAGGGGGGGAGAGGGAGAGGGAGGGAGGGAGGGGGGGAGAGGGAGAGACCGAGACCCAGACTGGCCAACTGGCATGTAAAAGGTAGCATTCTAGCAGTCTATCTTTCTCCTGCCATGCAACTCCTTTTGTTGTGAGGACAAAATATCGGAGTAAGTTGATTGAACTGGGAAAAAATGAATCTAGGCCAAGGATAAATCCATGCACCGTTGTTATCCATGCAGACGATTGTCTGAAACCACTTCTGTACAGTGGTTATTCTGTGATGAGTTAGTATGTATAGCAGGATCCTCAACCCCTTGTCCCAGGTGCTTGTGGGAAACCATCCTCTCTCCCACCCTACTGCTGCCACTGCAGCTGCTGATCCACGAAGCTAGAAAGATTGGGACTGCTGATATGGAAAGAGAGACCCCACAGTGCAGAGGTCAGAGCTAGCTACTGTGGGATGAAGAACAACGTGTTGACAAGACAGTAAATGTGACTATTTTATACATTATTATGCTCTCTCCCAGAATTGGCCATCTGAAGTTATCTGAAATAAGGACAGCAGGCTAAATGTAATAAAAGCCCAGAGACAAAACAAAGAGCAAAGACCTTCTCTCAGTAAAGCAAATGGAAAAACTATTGGAAGACAAAAACACTTTTAGAGGGGTCCAAAATTATTTTGGAAAACAAAATTGCTAAAATAAGTTTCTCTTGCTGAGATTATAATTTAGCTTTGATGTGAATGGCAACAAATGGATCCTCAGCAAAATGGCTAATGTTAAAATTAGCAGTGCCATCTCCATGGACCTGGATTTTAATTCCGGTACAGTTATTACCCTCCTTCTGTCCAGATATAATATCACAGTAAATTCCTTCAGGAAGGCCGGTCTGCAAAGTGGCAATCAGGTTCCTATTAATAAAGAAAAGTTTTCAAATTAGGTAAACACAGTGGTTTTTATATCATACACTTTTTATTCCCTAGATTTAATTGTGTTGCTTTGAGACTATATTCTGTAATACAGTGCCAAACATTTATGTCCAATTTCCCAGTCCCAAATCAAAGTGTTGGCTTTTAGCTTTTAAAGTCCCAAAGTATGTCAGGCTTTTCTGACAGGCTTTTTTTGACGATATCTAAAATCCTTCCTATAGATATGTATTTCATCTTTTCATGTAAAATAGGTTTAAGAATGTTTTGAGCTGAAATGATAAGAATGGAGGCCCAATTGCATTGCAAAATAGTTTGTACACTTCTGTCGCTATCGGTTTGTGAGTTGTGTGCAGCCATATTCTTATTTCACTTTGCACTGGTCAAAGTGCAAAGCCAAAGATCAGCCAAAAGCTGGCCAAAGTTGTTAAAGGTCTACAGCATACTAATTGATTAATTAATCATCATTTTAAATAAATAAACAAAGTGAAATAAACACTTTCCTGAGAGTATCTGAATCTGACTGTTTGTTTGAGACACATAAGAGTTTATGGAGTCTGTAGTCGCAGAACTGAAAGGCATTTGGTTGGGAGATGCTGCAGTGTACTCCCAAGTTCCAGCAAGATGTCTGCTTCCTTTAAGTAAAATCTCTGTTTACTTACCAGTCATCATTATTGAAGACAATAAATCCTTGGTTGCCACGACCGAATGCCACTTGATTGCTATTATTGTCCCACCAATTGATGAATGGCTGCCCATCCACAACATTGCGGAAAATAACCATATTCCTTGGAAAAGAGAAGGGAAAATAGTTGGTTCAAAATCTTGACTTGCATTAGCTTTTTCCCAGCCACATGTTCTGATTGGAAATAATGGGAACTGATCTGCAAGATGACAGGCTCCGGGGAGCATGCATATCTTGCTGTTGGAATAGGAATTGTGAAATGTTCTTACCTTATTTGACGCCATCGATGTTCACAGATCCAGCCATTGCCACAGGTTGTATCTGGATTAATTGTTACAGGCTTAACTGACCCATCTTCATAACTTGGAGGACCAACCCAGTCATTAATATCCTGGTTGTTAAAAACAAATTGGAGATGAAAAGAAAATATAAAAAATAAATAAATAAAAGAAGAGAGATTAAAATATATAAACTAGACTAGGCTGCCTGACGATCATAAATTCATTTTTTTTCTTTGATGCCAAAAGTCCATAAAGGCTTTCCAATCAGCAATAAATGTCGATCTTGTCTTTTCTCTAATCAAATGTCAGTTTGGCCATCTCAGTAAATTCTATCACGTGCATCAACCATTCCTGTGTTTGTTTGCTTGTTTGTTTTACTAAGTTTATTTGCTGCACTTCTCCCAAATCTTTCTACCTTTGTGCGTACAGTAATTTCACTGCGGCAATCAGATACAAAAACAAAATCCCATCACTTTTTTCCAACTATTTATCTCTCAGTCCCAAGAGGAAGACTTATATCGGCAAATCACTTAGTCATGTAAGAGAATCAGAATTTATCTTCTAGATCAACACCCTACTCAAGCAAGAAACTATTTGTCTGAAATGGTATAGGGCAGGGGTAGGCAACCTTGGCTCTTTTATGACTTGTGGACTTCAACTCCCAGAATTTCTGAGCCAGCCATGCTGAGGGGAAAGTGAGAAGTTTCCATGCTGAGCCATGCTGGCTCAGGAATTCTAGGAGTTGAAGTCCACGAGTCATAAAAGAGCCAAGGTTGCCTACCCCTGGTATAGGGTATTCTGCTTGAGCAGGGGGTTGGACTGGAAGACCTTCAAGGTCCTTTCCAACTTTGTTATTCTGTTTTCTTCTGTTGAGTAGCTCTTGTCCAGCCATTTACTGAGTTCAGATATGATTCAGCTTCTGCACAGCCCTTAGAGCTGTAGACTAGGTACCAACTAAGCATGCTTTCATTTATTTATGCCTCCTAACATTCCATGGTAACTTCAGCTATAGGCTTCATGTAGGGATGGCAACCTTTCTCAGCTATGTTCTGCTTCTTGATCACTTTAATAATCACAGCAGCTGATTTCAAACTGGCAGGATTGAAATTTGGGGATCTTCTGAAGTTTGGGTTGGGTTGGTTAACAAAAAAAAAAAAAATTTCTAAAGCTTTGAAGAGAGGATAGTTCGTTCTTCAAATCCATCTAAAATGCTCACGTCCCTAAAAGGGGATTCAAAATGTCCTGCCTGGCAATTCTACAGGCTTTTGGGAATCATAAACAGTATGTTAGGAATGTCTGTGTCTGGTATAAATATTGAACAGTAAAGGATATAAGATGTGGACTAAAGCAAAACTCCCTCCCATGTTACTTTCAGGTACTGATAAAGAATGAATCTTTTAATCTACTGAGTCAATCCAGAAAACTAACACAGACAATATTATGAAAAAACTGTCAAGAATGAAGAGGAATCAGTCTGGGCACATCATTTTCCTAATAAAAATCACCCATCAGGGCACCCAAGATACCCTCTTTCTTGTGGAGAGGTGAGGTGCAACTACTTTATGCTGAATACATAATTAATAGATGCCATGCATTTCCCCAAGCTGTTTGTTAAGTTTACAAAACAGACACTGACCTTTCCATTTTCAAAATGTCTTGGCCAGCTGAAACTTGACATGACCCTTGTAAAGCCATATGGATGCGCAAGCATGAAGCCAACTCCCATTTTATAGAGCCTAAATATGGAACAAAAAAGCAGAGAAACTCAAATTTGTATTTCTCTAGCCAGAGGAGGGTTCAGTCATGCCTTCTGGACCCAATGATTTTGGTGTCTGAAATCAAAAGAAAAAGATACCTAACTTCATTCCATACACACAGAAGCAACTGGATTGACAGTTAAATCTTTGTTTGGCACAGGTATTTTAATGGGACTTGAGAGCTAGCTGGCTAGTTTAAGGGATGAATAGGCTGCATGGTATACACAATTCTGCCTACCAAAACAGAGAAAGAACTACAAAACTCAGTAAAAACAATTCTGAGGAATTGTTGCTACCAACCCAAATCCTCCTACTTGAGGCAGTTGCCTCAGTTAGTCTAAAAAACATCTGGCACAGACTTCAGCAGTGCTTCTCACCTGGAATCCCAGAAGGTCAAAATAGCAGCTCCACCAGCTCCATGCCCTCTCTGGTTATCATGATTGTCTACAAAGACAACAGCTTTATCAGAAGGCATAAAACTCCAGCCTTCACCCCAGTTCCTAAAAAGAAGACAGCAAGAGTCAGATTAACTGAATACAGTATGTCAATGTGTTAGGAATCTTTTTTAAAAAGGGGAAAAAGCAAAATTACTTCAAATAAGTCATCTTTTCTCCATGCCACTTGCGAATGACTGTCCCTAGTTTGGCACCATATTTGAACTCAGTTACTCGACCGTTTCCAAAGTACTCACTGGATGTAATGGGCTCCCCACCTAGATCAATCACCTGGTAGAAATCAAAAGAAAAGTTATTGTGGCATAAAACTTTAAATGGATATCTATATCTATGTATACATACATATACATATATCTTTAAATGGATATCTATCTATCTATCTATCTACACACACACACACACACACACACACACGTGTGTGTATATGTATGTGTGTGTGTGTATATATATATATATATATATATATATATATATATATATATATATATATATATATATATATATATATAATGTATTTGAAAGCAGGAGTCATCTCCTGATAAAATAAAGCAATGGAGACATCCAATATGCAGTCTGTGTTGAACAAGATCCTCCTTCTCACTATGCTAAATACATTTTGCTTGTCTGTAGTTTAGCTTGTTGTAAGAATGCTGTCAATGAGGTTTCTAAACCAGGATTTAATATGAACCTAACCAACTTAGTGAACGCAGGCATAATAATTCAGCTCCAGCTTTGCCTGCAGGCTAATCGCATAGGATTGCCTGGTTCACACATAAAGGCATGACTTGATGTTAACTTTCAAGAAATACAAAATCACTTCATATCACTTGCTTTTCAGTGGAGCCAGTTCACATATGTAATTAGAAACCATCAAATAAATTTATGGATATATTGGCCAGAATAGCTTAGCAGAAATATGTTTAGTGCAAAAAAATTAAGAAGTTACAAGGTTTTTATCTACAGCAAGCTAAGAAACTCTTCTCTTTTTTTAAAAAAAAAAGGTCCCTCCAAACACTAAGCTATCAGTGTTACGTTTATGACATAAATTAAAGTTGAGATATATTCCACACCAGCACTGTAATTATGAACTTTTAATCTATTGTTTTTAAATTATTTTCATTGGGTGGTTTATTATAACAAATAAGATTATGTTCTCAAGTTGTTCTACTACTTTCAACTATGGCTTTTATCTGGAGCTGGAGGCCTAGGAAAATGTTCAACTTTGCCATTTTCCCAATCTCTGTTATGTATTTGATATTGATCCTCGGTATAAAATAGATATGTAGGCAGTTTACCTCTTGGAAGATGAATGGCCTTGTCCCTTCAGCAAACCACTTCGCGTTGAGATTTTTTAGTTTGTCTAAAAAGGCTTTCATATCCCCAGGCCACATGTGCTTGGAAGCATCGATGCGAAATCCTGCTACACCAATGTCAATTAGTTGATTCATATATTCTGCAACTTTGGAACGCACGTAGTCCTTCTCTAGTGCAAGATCAAGAAGACTAACAAGGCGACAGTCCCGAACCTGTTCAGAAAGTCCATTTAAAGAAATCAACATATCCAACACACCTTTCCCAACATAAACAGACTCTAAAGTCTCCAACGTTGTTCTTGAACTCTGGCAACCACAGAAGAGTTCAGTTTGTATCCTGCTTTTATTGTTTCTACAAGGCGACAAACATATCTAACACACCTTCCTGTTATATTTCCCACAACAACAACCCAGTGAGGTGAGTTGGGCTGAGAGAGAGGGACTGGCCCAAGGTCACCCAGCTGGTTTTCATGGTTAAGGTGGGACTAGAATGCATGGTTTTTAGAACTCAGAGCCGCCCAAGAGTTACCTTGAGGTAAGATGGGTGGCTTATAAATTTTTATAAATAAATAAAATAAATAAAACTCAAGTTGAGGGGTCAACTTCTAGGATGGATTGCAGAGGGTAAAAATCAGAATACAGCAGATTGTCATTTAAATATAATCTTATGTTAAGATTCCCAGCTATGGCACAAGCTGAGCCCCAAACTTTAAAAGACCAATCTACAGGCCAAGAAGAAGCTTATATGCAACAGTGTACACAATTTGAGATGGAAGAATTCACTGATCAATTGAACTTTGGAAAAATTCTGGACCCAAAATCCCAGATTGAGACCTTAAATAACTACTCTATAAATCAACTATCTACTACAGAGGAGGATATTTCACAAGTCTATATACAAATGGAGAAGATCAAAAAATGACTATAAGTGAAGTTCTCCCATTGCCAAAATTAACAGGAATTGACAGCCAGACGCGATCGATTGAAAGTTTTGACAATCTGGATAAGCAAGCTGAATTTATAATATGGAATAAAATGGATTATACTGTGTATATGATACTGGAAGAAGGGGAAGAGAACTTTGATCAGATTGATTTGTTGATAAACATTAGTACTCAAATACTGAGATTTGATGACATAGAAGCGACAGTACGGAAACCAGCTTGGTATAGAAAAAAAGCCAGAGTTAGATTTAAAAATGTGATTTAAAATTTTAATTATTGGGTCAAAAAGGCTTTAGAAATTTGGACTGATTGGACAATCTAATCAAGTAAATGAAATCAGTAAGATAATAATTGGTGTAATAATATGTCTGTCTTAGACACGACATTTAATTTGATTGAGAGTTAAATTTTACTTAACACGTCGAAATGATTATTTTTTTTGTTTTTTTTTTACTTTGTTTATATAGAAAACTATTTTGTAATAGCAGAAGAATTAGAGAGATCTACGATAAGAGAAGAAAGGGTATTAATTAATGATATATCAAATTCAGAGATGGAATATATGTGAAAATATTAGAAAATTATTCTTGGAATATTATGTGTTTAGAAGGGATATCCAAAATTTTATTAATATGTTTGTTTAAGATCAATTGGAATATTTTAATTGAAATTAGTGGAGCTTAAAAGCAGGAGTGATTTATGTAGATGGAATAGTAGGGATGATTATGTGGATTGATTGAATTTTAAGAAGAAATTGTTGTTGTTGTTGTTAATTGCGAAGTCGTGTCCGACCCATCGCGACCCCATGGACAACGTTCCTCCAGGTCTTCCTGTCCTCTACCATCTTCTGGAGTCCACTTAAGTTCATACCTACTGCTTCAGTGACTCCATCCAGCCATCTCATTCTCTGTCATCCCCTTCTTCTATTGTCCTCAATCTTTCCCAGCATTAGGCCCTTCTCCAGTGAGTACTTCCTTCTCATTAGGTGGCCAAATAGATTAAACTAAATTTGTTATATTATGTGAGGAAATGGGGGGGGGGATTTTTTTAAAGGTATTAATTTTAGTTATATATATATATATATATATATGACTTGTTTTGTTACGATTGATTACCCTTTCACCACGGTGTTTTCCTGAGCACTTTGATGTTAAAATTAAAAAAACCAATAAAATGTATATTAAAAAAAAAAAGATCCCCAGCTATGGCAATGTGACAGAACGAAGGAATATTAATGCAGATTTGTTTTTGACCAGATTTCTACAATTTAAAGGTGACGAATGTTAGGGGGTATATACACATTTATAAGGATGACATTCTTACGGATGACTGCTAAAGGGATCTAGAGGCGTGAACTCAGTGTTAAGACTAAATTCACATTCAGATTTGTTTATTACAAACCCAAGGCCGGATACAAAGAAGATATTGGATAGCAAAAAGTATTACATCCTTCTCTATATATGTATATGGGCATAAGAGAAAAACAGTAAGTAGGGTCTAAAAATAATTAAGAACATTGTTTCTAAAATAAATCCACATAAAATGAGAAGTTCCAATTCTAAATAATGGTATTACGACTGACAGATATGAATTCTCAAGTCTACATAGAATCTCTCTCATCCTGTTTCATGGTCTGCCAGAAGTGACAAAGGTCTATTCTACAGCCTTCAGGATACAGATACTGCTAGCTGCCAGGCTTCTGAAATTAAAGAATATCAAACTGGGTAATAGGAGTCAGGAAGGCAGGATTCCTTGTTCTGACTTCATACCCAGCAATATTCCAGGAGAGCAGTGACAATTATTCAGGCATTCATATGAGCCAATGGAGACTTCATGATGTTCCTCAAACAACAAAAGGCTATTTATATTGGCATCCTGCACATGAGGAGATCCCAGCTGGCAGGTCTCCACAGAAGAGGTCTAACCTGGCCCTCAGGGACAGTTCATCAGGCCTGCAGTTCTTCAAATCAGCCCCATCCCCCAAACCTTGGTCAGTCTGGGTAGAAGTTGATTATGCTAGCTCTGCCTCATCCATCATTAATCCCTTTCATTTCAAGATGTCCTATGGAGAAGGTTTAAGAGTGCTTCCCGGCAAGCCCACAAAAGTGGAACAGAGTGAAATTACCAGAAGTTCTGATACCTAAGGTACATACTGTATTCTTAAAACTTTATACATTTTTTTTAAAAAAAAATCGTAACATATTAAAATGGTGTTTATTCTCAGAGGAGCAATCGCAACTGAGCTCTTGACAGTTCTCCCAAAATGGATTCACCTTGCATGGTTGATTTTTTTCGTTGGGGGGTGTGTGGAAAAGTGAGGACAGTTTTTATTTTCCCAACCCTTTTTTTAATGTCTCCAGTTTTCAATAATGTGTTTCCAGTTCATTACCTGTTACTTATCTGTGGTTGGTCTGACCACAGTTCTTTTGCGATCAGTATGAAGTATTATTATTATATTTGATGTATTTCGCGGTTTTTTAATGTTTATTTTGGGAATAGTCCAGAGAGATTGTTGGGCAATGCAAAAACTTGTTTATTGCAATCAATCAATAAAACTGACTTTGAAAATTCACTCACTGTAGGCAGGTAATTCCTCTGTGCCCAGCATAAAATATAATGCAGGGATATAGCACAGTGTCCTCTCATTAACAACACATGATTTAAAAAAGGATCATGTGGTGACTCAGCAGGTAGCCTTCTCTATGGGTAGAATTATCATGCACTCACCAGAGTCTTAATGTTTTAATGATTTCATTTTATAGAATACACTAATACATGGCAACATACAGCTCCAGAACTGCTGAAGCAGAAAGTATTGAACTAACTTAACCAAAGTTTATATTGTGTAGCAATAACACTTAGACCTATATACCGCTTCACAGTGCTTTACAGCCCTTTCTAAGCAATTTACAGAGTCAGCTTATTGCCCCCAACAATCTGGCTCCTCATTTTACCCACTTGAGAAGTATGGAAGGCTGAGTCAACCTTGAGCCGGAGGGAATCGAACTGCTGGCAGTCGGCAGAATTAGCCGGGAATACTGCATTCTAACCACTGCGCCACCACGGCACTTTCTACCACATGTATAGATCACACCAAGCCATAGTGTACATAGTGTACACCAAGCCATGTGTATGTGTGTGTATATATATATATATATATATATATATATATATATATATAGGTCTTTGGTTGTTCGGGTTTTCTCCCGCGTAAAATTGGAAGTGTCTTGGCAACGTTTCGACGAAGTCACATTCGTCATCTTCAGGCTGGTGTTTTTAGCTTCTTGCTTTGAGCAGCAATGTGTGGTTTTAGCTGTTTCTTCCTTTTAACTGCCAGTGAGGGTATGAACTGATTGGATGGGAGCTTGGCTGTGTTCTGATTGGGTGGAGGTGTGTTCTGAATGGTTAGGGGCTTGGCTGTGCTCTGATTGGCTGGGGGAGTGTTCTGTTTGGTTGTGCTCAGGTTAGTCTGAGTTGCAGAGGGGTTTAAGATTTTGGGGTTAGGGAGTCGTTTGTCAATAAGGGCAGGTTTCCAAATGGCTGGTAGGCGGGAGGTATCATCTCGCTTGTTCATGCTGTGTGGGCGCCCTATATATATATATATATATATAGTGTGTGTAATGTTCTATGTAAGGCTTGGAATTGAAAAAAGATGTGGTCACAGAATGAGCAGGGGAAAAAAGATGTTTTGTCAGTTTTGGGAGGCCGTACTGGGAGGTTTAATGAGCAAGCTGGCAGAGACTTAAATAACTCATTTTGTCCCTTAAATTCCCCTTAAAATGGGTAAAAATAATAGTCTAGGATTGGTGATTAAAACCTTGTAAGGCTTAAGGCATATATTTTGTAAACTCTGCTCAACATTACCAACACAGGTACAAAATGTCTGCCTTTTCCACTTTGGCAAGACTCTTAATGTGGCACAGGGACCACATGCAATCCACAGGTTGCTGATCTCCTATTTCATCAAGGAAAGACCCAATCTAGCTAAGGCTTAAGCGCACATTTAATCATCTTTACCACAGCAAAGAAAACTTAAGAAAATTTTGCTTATGCATTAACCACAAGTTAGGATTGCTTCTAAATAATAAACTGTGGTCAGTATTTACTATTTTAAGTCAGTTACATGGCTCAAACTGTCATTCACGTTAACCATATCTTGTCAGTTTGGATGACAGAAGAAGTTATGGCTAAGCGAAAAATGAAAGCAAAATGATCAGTTATATTTTGGCAGTCCTCCTGAAAAGGACACATCCAAGCCCAGGGTCCACTGAGGATCTGACCCATTAGCCACAACTCTTAGATGGAAGGGCCCTGAGACCCAGAAATGCTTGTGTCTCTATACAGCTCACAGATTTATAGGTCACAGCCTACATGTAAGATTCTGCCTCAGAAATCCTAATTGGTTTTTTGTCAGTTTTATTCTTCTGCTCAGAGTACATATAATTCTAGTAAACCACACATACACACCCACACACATGCACACACACATAAATTTTACTTCTATCTACTTTCATGTGCTCAATATCATATTTACACTAGGGCTTAATTCTGTGAACTGCTGAGCTGATTTGGTCTAGTGGTTAAGGCACCAGGCTAGAAAGCAGCAGATCATGAGTTCAAGTCCTGCCTTAGTCATGAAAGCTGGCTGGGTGACTTTGAGCCAGTCATTCTATCTGGCTCACCTCTCAGGGTTGTTATTGTGAGGAAAATAGGAGGAGGAAGATTTTTTGGATATGTTTGCTGCCTTGAGCTATTTGTAAAAACAATAATGGCAGGATACAAATGAATTAATAAATAATCAATAAATACAATTTAAAATAATAAACTCATGAAAGATCAGCATACTGTTCTAGGGCAGGGGTGTCAAACTCAATTTCATTGAGGGCGCATCAGCAATATGGTTGCCCTCAAAGGGCCAGAGGGGCATGGCCGCCTCGATGTGGCTGGCTCAATGCCACTCACTTGGTGCGGCTGGCTCGCTCTGGTCAGGTGGGTGGGGTGGCTGGGTGGGCATGGCTGGATAGGTATAGCCGGGCCAGCTCCACTGACTTGGGACGGATGTGTCGGCACAGAACAAGTTGCACTGGCTAATTCAAAATAGGGACAACTCAGTGCCCCACAAGATCCTTGCCTTCCCAAATTGCCAGCAGCCAAGCGCGTGCATGCACGCATGCACACACGCACACACACACACCGCGTTCCACGTTTGGGGACTTTTATCCACAGAGGAAGGAGAGGTCCTTTCCCCCAAGCCCAGGCATGATCGGCAGTTTGCCAGCTCAGATGTGGATAAAAGTCCCCAAGCTTGGAATGGTGTGTGCGTGTATGCATGAGCGCAGCATGCCAAAGTTCTTGGTTGAATTACAAAGATCTCTGGAAAGGAGGAGGGGTGGCAGAGAGCTGTGTGAGGGAAAGCTGCCCCAACAAGCCAGTATCCTTCTCAAAAGGATTCTCTTTCGAAAAGGGCCAGCTTCCCTCATGCAGGACCAGGGAGCGCTGCTCCCCTGCCTCCTCTTCTTGTTCTCCAGAGATCTGTCAAGGCAGAAGCTGGACTCCATGCTTCCACACGCAGCAGTCGCCCTCCGCCTTGTTTTGCCGGGATGGGCACCGGACAGGGAAACACCAATTGTCGGATGTCTGGCATTGGGAGAAGAACGTTTCCTTTGGCATGCTGTGCACACGTATGCACTCACACACCATTCCAAGTTTGGAGACTTTTATCCACATTTGAGATGACAAGCTGCCAGTTATGTCTGGGCATAGGGAGAAGGACCTTTCCTTCCTCTGTGGATAAAAGTCCCTAAACATGTAATGTGGTGTGTGTGTGTGTGTGTGTGCGCGCGCGCGTGCGTGCATGTGTGCTTGGCTGCCGGCAGTTTGGGGAGGTGGAGCTTGTCAGCTGTCCCCACATCGAGTTAGCCAGCGTGACTTGTTCTGTACCAACCCAGCCATCCCAAGTCAGTAGGGCTGGGCCGGCTGCACCCACCCAGCCACGCCTACTCAGCCACGCCCTCCTGGCCACTGTGAGTCATCATAGACCCATGGCCACCTGCCCCTGAGTTTACCACTACCGCACAGCTCCATGTCATGGTTCCGACTAACGAAAACACTTCAAAGAACTTCCAGGCATTGTTTATCCTAAAAAGTCTTTAATCGTGAAACAAAGTGTTGGCATAGCATGGTGGATGCCAAGATCTGAATTCCCCTCCCCTGAACACATAATATTCAAGCATAATTCCCTCCTCTAATTTGCAGTCATGAATCACGTTCTCCAATCAGTTTGAAGGGCAAAGTTTCTCTTCTGTAGCCTGAGGTTTCTTATCTTAACTAATCCCCACACACATTCTTTCTCCTCCCTTCCTAGCATCATCTAATTTAACTCTAAAAGTACCCCACAGCTTATACAGAGAGTTGCTGCCTTTTCATGTTTTGTCAAAGCAAGAACATCCAATGTTAGCAGCGTTGACACTCCACATAATCAGAGAGGATCCCGCTGCCCGCCCTCTGCTAGCACTGCTACCACTGACAAGATACCCAAAGAAGCAAGGAAGTAACTATCCAATCACTTTTTCCTACTAGTCTGCTTGCAGGCCAGATCTAAACACATCACCGATCTGGCCTGCAGGCTTTGAGTTTGACATATGTGTTCTAGGATGTTTACATTCTATCTACAAGTGTCAGAAACCTGGCTTAAGAATGAGGCTGTCCATATGCAGTCTCACTGGGCATGACTGTTTCAACCAAAAACAGAATTTACATATATACAGGGAGTCCTTGACTTACAACAGTTCATTTAGCGACCATTCGAAGTTACAACGGCATTGAAAAAAGTGACTTAGGACTTTTTTCACACTTATCACTGTTACAGCATCCCCATGGTTACGTGATCAAAATTCAGGCGCTTGGCAACTGACTCATATTTATGACGGCTGCACTGCCCCAGAGTCATGTGATCCCTTTTGCGACTTTCTGACAAGCAAACCCAATGGGGAAGCCAGATTCACTTAACAACCGTGTTGCTAAGTTAACAACTGCAGTGATTCACTTAACAACTGTGTCAAGAAAACCCATAACATGGGGAAAACTCTGTTAACAAATGTCTCACTTAGCAACAGAAATTTTGGGCTCAGTTGTGGGTGTAAGTCGAGGACCACATGTAATGAATTCAGAAAAGTACCTGGTTTGCATCACCATAATTTTCTATCTCTCCACTGGCTGTGCTGCATTTCCCGTCATTGAAATCCCATCCAGAGTATGGTACAGCAGGAAAATCTCTCTTGTTTGAATCAAAGTAGCTTCCACATGTAGAATCGTGGCCAGATCCAGCAGCAGCTCCACACATATGGTTGACAACGGCATCCACATAAATGTATACCTGAGCAGAAAATTGTCAATCAGGTTACAGCAGGGCCCTCCTCTATGGGCATGGAAGGGAAGTGAGACCATCATACATATTAAATAATCCATGCCTGTCTCACAGTGATGTCATGATGACATCCCCCTATGACATCATAATACTGTTCTGTGGCAATGCCATATGAACATAGCATTCATCTTTTTTTCTTTAATCACGGACAAGACAGATATGTTGTGGTTTGTGAAAAAAAACATTAATTTCTAGCCCACTGGAATCAGAAGTGCAGCTTTACAAAACTAGACAAAAATTCCCTCCTAAACTACAGATGACGAAATCTCCAAATCGATACTTGCATTCACAATCTGGCCTTAATTGGAAAATCATTTTCTCAAGGCAGTCTGGAAACCACAATAGGGGCACATTAATAGCTAATAGATTGTAAAGAGGACTAAGTGAGACGACACGTGTAAACGCTTGGAGGTGTTGCTACGCAGTTGCAAGGTATTATAACTGCATATCCCCCCACTCTCTTGCTAGCATAATTCAAGATGCTGCAACATTTGCAAATTGCTTGTATTCAACCTATCTTAGGAACACTTTCTCCCCTGGGCTTCTAATACTACCTTTGAAAGCTACCCAAAGCTGCTCTTTGGATGATACCATCTGTGCACCAGGCTCAGTTAAAGGCATAGAAATCACGTTCTTGGCCGGTGCCCCATTCCCAGGGATGAAATTCCTTCCTGCGCTGATTTGCCAAAGTATAGTTCTGAGCTTTGTGCGCTGGCAGCATCACAGCCAAAGGATATCAAATTAAAGACTTTGTGCTTGTGAGGGCGATCATCAGCCTGTCCCTCCAGAACCTATCTAGTCCTAATTTATATTTCACCTTTCTCTGTAGGGTAGACGTAAAAGAGTAGCAGTGAAACAATTTACAAGAACCCAGCAGATGGTTTCACAGTCAAAACGAAGTTTGCTTTCCCATGCTGTGCTTTTTGAATGCTCCTTGCTGATCCTTCCCCCTTTCCCAATTTAGAGATGGATGGTGGCTGGTCTGTGTTCCCAAAATAGCTCCCATTACTACACCTGTATTATTTAGACCCAGCTTGTGGGTCAGGCTCCTAGCTGACAAGGAATGATGCAAAACATAGTTCTCCCAATTCCCAACACTAGTAAGTCAACATGGACTGAAGTGTCTGGTATCAAATGTTAATTATGTCACATATAATTTTTGTGATTCCTTACATTTCCAGGCACTGAGAGTCAAATGAACTACACATCTTATCATTTTTGAAGGGTGAATGTTTCTATGTGTGCATATGAAATTGTAGAAGACTACATTGTATAGCAGTAGTAACTAAAATCCAGCAAGGAACTTTTGTCCTCATTTTGTTAATTCAAAGAAAAGATCACCTCAGGCAGTCTCTCAGCATTAGGGAGACTAGATTTTATTGCACTCAAAATTAGATATTCTGGAACGTGATTATTTGGAAGGAGCTAATCTTAAATTAGAGGACTTTACGATAATCAAGCCCATTGAATAAATTAATCCAATCAAAGTGATCCCATTTTGAACTGACTACAGGGAGATAGTCCCCCCCCCACTAGTTTGAGAGAATGCAAGAGATAATTTAAGAATACATATCACTGTTAGGGAAGTAGAGTTAACTTGAACCAAAGATCTTAAAACAGAATATGAGATCACTTACTCCAACATTGTTACATCTGTTCACCATGTCTTTAAATTCAGACTCACTTCCAGATCGTGTACACAGCTTGTAGCTGATGGGCTGGTATCTTTCCCACCATGGTCTCCATGGTGTTGTAATGATAAGGTTTTCATTTGGAGGAGAGATCTGTGAATTGAATAATATCATCCAACAACATCATAGAGCATTATTTCAGTAGCTCATTGGCTGGCTGAAAATCCTTTTTTACATAGTCCATGGAAAACAGGCAACATAGATACAACATAGGTACAACATATGGTAGAATCCTTATCTTAATTTAAAGCACTTGGGTTTCTTAAGGAATCCTTTAAAAAAAAGTTTGGAAAAGGGTGCACAAAGTCCAGTCTTTCCTTACTTTTTCCTCGTCAAGTTCATGGGTTTGCTTGAAATCAGAAACTTAAGAGTGACTAGAAATCCTATGAATTCTGTTTCAGTTAATCAAAAGCCTGTAAAACATCTTCTGGCTTCATAAGGTTATTCCTCGTGCAATCAGTTTTCCCACCTTTTCAAAATAAAATATTTATTAGAAGAAAACTGGGAGAACTAGTTTTGCAAGACTAATTCACTGCAGAAGTGAACTACACTCTGAAATTCACCTCTATTACTCTACAACAAGCACATATAATCCATTCGATGCTCAGAATATTATTTGATCATAACTGGGCAGTAGGCTTGCTTGCTCATCTGACAAAACATTGATTTCTACTGGGTGGCAATAAATTTTGAATATAAAGTGAGATTGACTGCCTTATTTTTCAATGCAAACGGCAACTTCTACTGGGTTAATAAAATAAACATGATGCATTGTACATGAAGTCTATTTTATGTCAGTTATAGCCATCTAGAAAAGTTGCCATGTCTTCATTATATATATATATTCTGAACAAAGTACTAGAGGAACATTCAGTGTATATAGTAGACCAGAACGCTAACGAATATATGCTAGACAGAATAATAAATTCGATATTACTCATTAAAATAAGTTGTTTGCTATACATTGGTTTGGGAAGTGTTTGCTATACATTGGTTTGGGAAGTGTAAATAAAATACTGGTCCAGCTTGTTATATTGCATGATGGATAATAATAATAAATCCCATTATTCTTCTATTTCTTCTGAATAATATAGGAACGTATTTACCATCAGATGGAAAGTATAACAATCAGCATCTGATGGAGTATTATCATTAGCAAAATGGTCATCAGTAAAAATTCCTTAGCTTTAATACTCTACAGTGCTTTCATTTCCACAATCCCCATTATACATGATGTAGCCATTAAAAATATATATAATAACATGGTTTTGTTTTCTTTCTGTTGTGCCAGAGTCCTTATGATTGATGAAGTACATAATTAAACAGCGGCTGAGGTGCTCAGATTGCCATATTGAAGATAAAAGTTGAATAAATCAGCAATCTGTTTGTCTGTTGATACAACAACTTTTCTACAAGTATCCAACTCACTACTTCATTTAACCAAGTTTCAGCAGCTAGTTGGAAGCTTGCAAACAAATTGCAAATTTTATGCCTAATAAATCCATTGGAACACTCACAAGTAGAGGTTAGCTTCAAACACTCAGCACAACAAAACATTAATTTATTCTACATCACAAATAGGCTGATGCAATAATTTCACTGCCGCGTCTTTACAAAAGGTTCGTTTTGGCCAGCAGTCCTTCCCAAACCAAGCTATTCTTTTGATATCCCAAAAATGCTCTCCCCCCCCCCCAAAGGCAACAGGACTTTGTTTTTTTCCTGGAGATGTTTCGCTGCTCATCCAAGAAGCTTCTTCAGCTCTGATGCCAGAGCTGAAGAAGCTTCTCGGATGGGAAGCGAAACATCTTCAAGAAAAACAAAAAACAAAATCCAGTTGCCTTTTGGAAAAAAGGCACTTTTGGGACAACCATGATCTGGATGACTGAGAATCTCCATAAACATTGCTCTTTAGATGTGCAAATTTCAACTCCCAGAATTCTCAGCAACTGCCAAACTGACTGGGAAATCCTGGAAGAGGAGTCAGCATGCTTTAGAGATGATTTAGCGATACCATGAAAAAAAAATTCCACAGACCTTCACTGTTGTTAATATTGTTGAATTTCAATTCCAATTGAATTCAATATTTTCTGGAAATTAGGGAAAGTGTGCCAAAGACATATTTTTCCCAGATGTTGCCACCAAAATCTGCCTACCTGAACACCACCGAATCCATTAGGTGCTAAGTAACGTTCACATTCAAGAGCAATATCATTCCAACGCCATTCAAAGAGGTGAACAATAGATGTCCTTCCAGGCAACGTATTTGGGTTATACTGAGCCCAACAAAGTTCCAGTCCGGCAAGGAGAATTAAAATCCACATACTGCCTTGGGTAATGGCTCTTTCTGTGCTCCAAATTGCAGTTTTCAGTACTGTATTTATATTTCTGGTACAGTTCAAAGTACACATCAGTCATGAGACTTTCAACACAATTGGCTACATTTAGCAAATTTCCATTCATCAAAGGTCACAGTTTAAACAAGAGAAACAGGTGAAGATAAAGAACCAGATTCCCTAGGGAAAAACTGTGAATGCATAAACCAAGATAAGATTCAGAGGGATTAGTCACATCCATGTCTTTGGCCAAATATATTAGATAATGTACTATCTGGTTCAAGGAGATCTACAAGTCAAGCAGGAATTAGAGGCCTCCAGCATATAATGATCTGTTCTTTGTAACACTCATTCCCCCAAATAGCAGGAAATGATACATAACTTTGCCTAGCATTAAGGCAGGGTAACAGCCCAATATATTGGCCTGCCTGAGATTAAATGGCAAAAAGTTACATCGCATCCTAGTCCAAGATATGCCATCTGAGCCAATGAAAACTCACATAACTCTCCTCTCATCCCAATAATAAAACACAGAATATAGTAAGACATAAAGTCTTGCTACTTTTCCATGACATTAAAAACTATGGGCTGAAGCAGCGGTCCTTCTCTACATAAAGGCAGGGATTTAACAGTTTGTCTTTAGCTTAACACCTCTCTTTTGAATTTTTTGGGGTATTTTGAGTTCTGTGGACCAGAATTATTCTGCATCGGGAAAATTCTGCATGAAGTGCTGTGACTACAGGTTGTCTTCGATTTACGACCACAATTGAGCCCAAAATGTATGCTGTTCAGTGAGAATTTGTTCAGTTTTGCCCCATTTTACGACTTTTCTTGACACAATTACTAAGAGAAGCATTGCAATTGGTAAGTTAGTAACCTGGTTGTTAAGTGAATCTGGCTTCCCCACTTTGTCAGAAGGTCGCAAAAGCTGATCACATGACCCCAGGACATTGCAGCAGTCGTAAGTATGAATCAGTTGCCAAGCATCTGAATTTTGATTATATGCTCGTGGGGATGCTATGAAGATTTGTGTGAAAAACAGTCATAAGTCACTTTTTTTCAGTGCCGTTGTAACTTTGAATGGTCACTAAATGAACTGTTGCAAGTCGAGAAATACCTGCATAGTGAATTGGAAGAGATGAGTTTTGTTGTTTGCTTTGGATTTTCCTTCTTATTTATCGGTCACCAGTCCTGTATGTAGCCAAAGTGAGATTGGGGATTACCACATGGAAGGATGTTTTGCTACACACAGGATTTATATTTCATTTTAATAATAATAATAATTTTTATTTTACAGTCACAGACCAAAATGCAAGTGCAACAAAAGAAAACACAAGAAAAATACAATCACAACAGTTAACACCAGAAGCCTTGGCTAAAGGGAATTACAACGTTCTCCTCTAATATTTACAGCTCTTAAAAGAAATTTAGAAACCTGAGAAGTAATATAGGAGGAGTCATCCTCTAGACAATATAAGACCAAATTACTAACATTAGAGCCAGAGGGATCAATTCCAAGGAGAGACATAACACATGCTCCACAGTTTCAACTTCAGCCCTATCACAGGGGCATAGTCGCTCACTAAACAGGAGCCTCTTGAATCGCCCGTCAAGTAGTGCTGAGGGCAAAACACTGAAGTGGGCTAGGGAAAAGACTATACTCGGGGATGTTTAGAGTATAGAAATATGAAGCCATCCTCAATCCATAATTATTAGAATGGCTGAAGATCAAAGGGGAGCAGGCTTTGTTGGCTCTGGATCTTAAATATTGCAAATCTATGTCCACAAGCCATTAGACTACCCTAAACTGGGCGTCCTTGAGACCATAATCTCCCAGAGCATCCCCTGTAAAACCTAGCAAGTGAAGTTTCTTCGTCAGCTCCCTCTCCCAACAAGAAGTATGAGAGTCAGCAAACACCAGGGAAAGGTAGCTACCAGGGACTGCTGAAACGAGCACCCGAAACCACCATTTAAAGGTGTTAATCCACACCATGCATTCGACTGAACGAATGCCCAGTTCCAGGTACATCAAAGCAAATCCAACACAAGGAGGAAGACCCAGAGGTTTGCTAAGAAAAACAGCCTGGGTTCTTTCAATACAATCCTTGAAGCCTCGAATCCATATGGGAATTCCATAAAGAGTTTGGGCCAGGGTTTTGGCTTTATATATACGCAGAGCAGAAGGAATAAACTGGCCCCCTTGAGTAAAAAAGAATCTTATAATCTGCTGGTGAATACAGGAGGCCGAATTCAGCACCTGGGTTCGATGTTTAGTCCAAGCACCAATATTTTGAAATTGAATACCTAAATACTTAAAATGGAAAATCTGCCTAACAACATTACCATTGATAGCCCAATTGTATAATTTCCGGGCTCTAGAGAACATCAATACTTTGGATTTGTCATAATTAATAGACAAATGGTTCTCAGCACAGTAGGACCCAAATGCAGAAAGTAATTTATTTATTTATTTATTTATTTATTTATTTATGAGACTTATATACCGCTTTAAGTGCAAGCACTCTCTAAGCGGTGTACACCAGTAAGCAATGTATATATATATATATATACATTGCCCCCAACAATCTGGGTCCTCATTTTACCTACCTTGGAAGGATGGAAGGCTGAGTCAACCTTGAGCCGGTGAGATTTGAACTGATGACCTGCTGAACACAGTCAGCTAAAGTGGCCTGCAGTACTGCACTCTAACTGCTGCGCCACCTCGGCTCTTTTTTAAATCTTTTTAGACCGAGCCTTGATTGTGATAGAAGGACCACATCATCAGCATAAAGAAGCGGAATCTTCATATTTGACAACTTTGGGGCATGGGACTCAATGCGTACAATGTAAGAAGCCAGGTCAGATAAGAATAAATTAAACAGAAGAGGGGCCAGGAGACAGCCCTGCCTAACTCCGCTCTCAATCGGGATAGGATTTGAAAGTTCTCCCTGCAAGCCGCACCTAACCTGGCTAGAGGTCTGATTATACAAAGATCTGATTAAGAACAAAAGATGTCTGTCAATAGAACTTTTGTGCAATTTTGACCACAACAGTTCCCTAAGGACTGAGTCAAACACTGCCTTTAAATTGATAAAAACAGTGAAGAGTTTGCCACCTAGTGTAATAGCATATTTGTCAACCAGGTGTGCTAAGACAAAACAATGGTCCAATGTGGCACAGCCCACTTTAAACCCAATCTGCTCTGCACCAATAATGTTAGACACCCAAATGAGGAGTCTACATTGAAGATATTTAGCATACAATTTCCCAATGATGGAAAGCAGGCTTATAGGGCGATAATCGGTAGGGTTGTTCCTGTTTCCTCGTTTTAAAACTGGAATAATAATTGCTAGACTCCAAGAAGTAAGAATCCTACCAGAGGAATTAATATGGGTGAAAAGTGTTGCCAAAAGAGGAATCCACCAGTCGGGATTAAATTTTAGCAAAATAGCATCGGGGCCAGGGGCTTTGCCTGACTTAAGTTCTGAGATAAGCTCAGCGATTTCAGCATGAGTCACGGGTTGCCATATAGGAATTGCAAGAGGCAGTTGTGATCCAAGCTCGGTCGAAATTATTGAAGTCTGAAAAATTGACAAACAATGATTTTCCCAATCTCTGTCAGAAATAAAGCAGAGAGGGAGTTCTTGGTAACCAGGGAGAGAGCTGGCAACAATTTGCCAAAATAGTCCGGTGTTCTTCTGCTGGATAGAAAAGTAAATCCCACTTCTCTCTCACTTTAGCCCTCTTTTTCTTAACAATTAGCCCTTTATACTCCCACTTCAGGTGATAATAGTCCTCTGGTGGACGTTTGTCCCCTCTGTTACGGTAAAGCAAGTAAGTCCAGTTAATCTGGTTCCTAAGCATCAGACATTCTTTACCAAACCAGGAATTGCTTCTTAAATGATATGGACCCCATGGCCTACAATCAGCTCCTAGCCCCCTTTGAACACTATTAATTAGTGATTCAAAGGCCAAGATTGTCTCTGAGCCACTACTTGTTAGAACCTGAAACATTCCGGAGATGATAAAAAGGAGTGGAACTTTCTTTCGGTATTAGAAGACCATTTGATCCTCTTTGTATAGAAGGCCGTATGGGGATATATTTCATTTAAAAAAAACACAATTTCCTTAAATTTGTGATACAAAACTTGGTTTGGGCAAGAAACGCTATTATCTGGGAAAAGGGGGGAAAAAGCAATTATCAGAAGCTGATAGGAAATAATCATTTCCTGCTTTTTGATCCTTTTTCCATTGATACCCACTGATTAGCAAAAGCAGCTTTCATGTCCCAGAGAAGTGACAAAAACTCTTTATCAGGTTGTTAAGGGTTTTTCATCAGCCCTCCAAAGCTTCCAAATAGTTTCCACAAATATTAGTCAAGTCCATTTTAAAGTCCAAAAGTTGCAAGTTGCAAGAGGTAAAAATTTGAGCATTCTGTTCAGAGAGGTTATTCTCATAAAAATTGCTTGTTGGGAGACAAACACTGAGGTGGAGTTACCATCTTCATACTTTGTTTGAAGGGTTTTCCAAGAGCACCCAGCTAGCAAGAATTGAGGTCCAATGTTGGAATGACTCTGCAGGGCACCTTTGTATGGACAAAGCATCCAAAGTTTATTTAACAATATTAACGGGAAGATTGAGCTATGAATAGCATTTATTTTTGAATAAATTTCCAAACAGGCTTAACAACATGTTAAGTTGGCAGATTATGCTTTCTGATAACATGAGGCAGCCAAGATGGGCTATTGCAACTATTCTGGTTTTCCTCAATCTTTCAGCAAGTATCACTATCATAGAACATATCCTTCTGAACCACCAAGAGGGAAGAAATCAAGCCAGAGACCCCTAATATGTGGGGTACTTCAGGGCTTTATATTCTTGCGCCTCTCTTTAGTTTCTATAGGAGATGCTGGATGAAGTTATCCATTAGTTTCAAGTCAGGTATCATCGGAACCCTGATACTCAGTGGTAAATCTCAACCATAGACTGAACAAGTGATGCTATCAAGATCTTATCTCAGTGACTGAAGGCTGTGTGGGTCTAGATGGAGACAACCAATTTCAATATGACTAGTGACTTGGGATTTTTGGACTACCCAGGCAGGAGAGACAGCAATTTTTATTCTGGAAGTTATTCTTCTCCCTTCAACATTGGCACGCACTTTGGGGGTTTTCACTGAAGGTCTTCCTTGCATAATTCATCGAGCTGCCAATTGTGCCCATACATGGACTAGAACAGGGGTAGGCAACCTTGGCTCTTTTATGACTCATGGACTTCAACTCCCAGAATTCCTGAGCCAAGGTTGCCTACCCCTGGTCTAGGAGGACAGTCACTCAGGTTTTGCTTGCCTTGCATTTGGACTATTGCAATGCACTCTTCATATGTCCATCTTTGAAGACCACTTCAGAAACTACAGCTGGTCCAGGACACAGTGGTAAAAAAAGTTATGGGTATGCACAATATGTCCATGGAACAAATCTTTGTAAACTGTACTACTTACCAGTAAGCTTCAGGCTGCTCTTCAAGGTATTTATAAAGCCCTTCATGGCAAAGGGCCTAATTGTTTGGGGGCCATCTATCTTCCGAAGTTTCTATTCATCCCATATAATCAGGCAATGTCACCTGGTAGGACTCAGGAAGCAAACCTTCTCAGTTGCACTGTTCATTCTTTGGAATTATACTCTCCCCCAGATACTCATATGGACTTCACTGACCATTCCAGGCCTTGGTTTAGAATGGGATGGAAAAGGATTCCTTGTAGGATAACTGTCTGTTAAAGTTTATATTATTTTATTCCACATGTTTTTGGTATTGTTTTGAATTGTATTGCTGTAAGTTGTCTTACACTGTACACCATCATGAGTTATGATGGAGTCAGCCTATACAAGTAATAAATAAAATCAACTTTATAATACACAGAGAACAGAAACCAATCAAATAGGAGAAATGTTCATCAGTATATATTACAGTCTGGCTTCAACATGAATTGCAATGAACGGATGCTTTGCTTGGTAATTAATCTGAAAACGAGCCATGCCATTAGCAGCAACATGGATTTGAATTCCTGTGCAAGTGTTGCCTTCTTTTTGTCCTGAAATGACATCACAATAAACCCCAGCAGGAAGACCAGTTGGAAGGACTACCGACAAGTTCCTGTACAATAAAAGATAATTTTATTCTTTTATTTATATTGAGAAAATGATATGCCACCCATTGCTATGAATGTCTTCTAAAATGTATAATAAAAATAGTTATGCATCAAATCAAGAAATATAGAACATTAAAATACTAAAACATTAACCAGCCTGGGTAAATAAGAATGTTTTCAGCTCATTTCCAAATTGTTAATAGGGAGGGGCCTTGTTTCACCTTCAGTGACCATGTGGTTTCATAATTTGGAGAAAAGTTAAAAAGCAGAATTACATCAATTCATGGCAAAATCAGCAACAGATATACATCCCTTTTTAGACTGGACATACAAGAACAGAAAATCTGTAAGTAACTGACTTCTGAAGGAAGAAATGGCAGACTGAAAATTGTTGTGAAGAATGAAAAGCTGGCAACTAGGCTGGCTCTTTGAACCTCTCTGGACAAGGAGATTACTTGAGAGTACCCACATGTGCTCCAGATAGCTGCCCCTCACAAAGAGATGGAAGATAGTCATTTCCTGAGGGTTTAGAGCTCTGGGAGACAAGATAAACCTTATTTGGTGCCTTTGAAAAGACTCTTAAATTTGCATATTTCTTTTTCTAATCACTTTTAGAAATTGCTCGTTAACTGCTTTTCTGCTATCAAAAACCTTTCGGTCGACAAATTTGGCAGCCCTGGGTGAGTTTTTATTTAAATTCTTATTGGAATATATAGCAAAAAGGTGAGTATAACCTTAGTTTTAGGAAGTTACAAATGGATTAATGGTCCAGTTTAAATTTAAAATAAGATTTTGAAATTAATTATAAATTAATTATTCATTAATTGGATTTTTTTAAAGAACAAGATAAGATTTTAAAAATTGTACTACAGAGAAAACTAGATATTACAATCCCAAAGATGTTTTTTCACAAGGCAACTGGACTTCCTTTTTTTTTTCCCTTTGAAGACGTTTCACTTCTCATCCAAGAAGCTTCTTCAGCTCTGCTTCTTGGATGAGAAGTGAAACGTCTTCAAAGGAAAAACAAGAAAGTCCAGTTTCCTTGTGAAAAAGCATCTTTGGGACAACTATGACTTGGATGACTGAAAATCTCCATAGACATTTAGATATTACAATGACAACATAAATATGATTTACAATTACAGAATGAAGCAAAATATTTTAACATTGGACATATTAAAGGACATTTTTGGAAAATGGTCTCAGAAGTTAATATTAATAGTGTCAACACAGACATCTGTACCTCTATGTGTCTA
Organism: Crotalus tigris; assembly: GCF_016545835.1. Taxonomy (NCBI): domain Eukaryota; kingdom Metazoa; phylum Chordata; class Lepidosauria; order Squamata; family Viperidae; genus Crotalus; species Crotalus tigris. Next base: position 206,469 of record NW_024098375.1, read on the forward strand.
AAAGTGTATTGTTAGACTATGTCTAAAAGATGTTATACCTGCCAAGATTGAGTTTAAAGTGGATTTATAAATGACAGGCTACACTTGAATGTACAGAAAGACATGGAAAACGTTGTTATACTGGACATACCAAAGAAATTGTGTCTGTTTTAATAATTAAAAGGGATATACAAACAATAAACCAAAAGAATGACCTGGATAATTTTCCTATATTGGACTTACAAAAGAGGTTTGTTTAAAGTTGTGAACAATCTCATGAGAAGGGACAAAGAATGAAATAAAAATCAAGTTCTGCAACATTATTTAAATGGAATAAAGATTAAGACTGATGGGAATAAAAGGAAAGAATATAAAAACTGGTTTATTTGATCAAGGGTCATAAAGATTTGTTGTCATTTCTGTTACTCGGAATGGACTTTTGCCGACACCAGGACTGAAATGAGTATGCTTTATGGATTCATTTATAGATAAAAAGATGGGATATGGGAAGAAGAGACTATTTGTTGTATTTTAAGAGGAGTTGACAAGTTACTAAAATTGTTGATAGCTATTGTGATAAAGGTTGGAAATGACATAGATTTATTCTTCTTTATTAGTTTTCATTCTTTTTTCTTTCCTTTTTCTCTTCTCCGCCTTCTATTTTGCTTTCTACTCTTCTACCTTTGTTTAGGCTTACATTTGTTTTTATTGTTACAATTACAACCTTTAACAAAATTACTATATTGATGGATGCTGAAAGTCTGTAAGCAACCCAGGTACAAATCATTTATGCTTTCTAAACTAACATATGTTGTAATGACCTTAGAAAGCAACCAGCCATTTGTGAAGCTGTTCCAACACAAACAACGCTCACCGATTGCACTGCCAATTTCTGGGCGAACAGAATTTCTTGGACTGTCTTCCATACCATTTTCACCAAAAATTTCCATAACAATAATTGAAGCTGCCTATGTCTAAGTCTCCAAAGACAGGCCTCTCTTCTCCAGGTAGGGATACACCTCATTTACCAGATAAAATAAATAAAAGGGCTTCTTTACTTTCAATTTTATACAGTTTTTGAATATGATCAATATTCAAGGCTGCCTTATGTTCAATCCTACCCATAACAAGCACATCTCTCAAAGACTTGCCATATGCTAAGTAAATAAATAAAAGCCCAAATTACCTTCTATTTCTCTCAAAGTAACTCCCAAATATTGTCTTATTTATGTGCTCTGACATATGGGTTCTATATACGTACTACTTTCCCTCTAGTTCACCTACTTTCGTCAATACGTTTAAATGCAAGCATATGTCATATGACAACTTAGCTTGCTAGAATCAATAACACATGGGCCTGAAAATGGCACACGTAAGATGTTATATGATTCTCGGGAAAGTCACAGCTGCTTTAAAAAGTAGTAAGACAGGTGCTATGCTCACATGCTGAAGCTCTTTTCTGGAATTAAATCCATAGTATTGTGTGATGACCCAGGGCACAGCACAGAGGCAATGCAATCAGCTGGCAATTCAAACCACCCTTTAATTGCTCCAAATTTCCCCAAATACTCCATTTCTGGCAAGCCTCCAAACAAAGGAAGATACACATACCTTCAGCTGCCTCTGGCTGCAAGTAGTTTCACATACAGTCTGATTAGGAGAGGAATTTACTCAAGGCCACAGAGATAAGAAGGAATGACACATACATCATAAACCTAGCGAGTCTGTGTGAATACACGCTTGCCTCAGCAGTTTCCAAAAGGGAAGCTAAAATACAGTCTGAGATCTTTGAACATCCAAGCAATGTTGTTAGCCAGTCCAATGGTCAGAGTTTCCGGGTTTCCAAGCAGAAGTCACAGAACAAGAGATCAGCAACAACACACACAAAACTCCAAGGAATCAGCATTTGTTCCCAACAAATGCCTCTCCCCACAGCGTCTCCTTAAAATCTCAGTCTCCAGGTGTGCCTTGTGGAGAGGGGTGGGACGCTCTCCTCCTGAATAGTTGAACCTGCCTACGTTGTTCCCTCCTTCTCTCCACTTTCTGTGCTCTAGGATCAGGTGGGGGTGACCCTTGCTCATCACCTGAACTCTGTCTCTCCTGTTCCTCCTGTCCCAATCCTGAAGGGCCCTGGCCTGCCTCTGCCTGCTCTTCCCCATATTCTTCTGAAACCACAGACACCTCTCTCTTGACCTCCATAGGGTCCTGTTCCAGCTCATTTTCCTCCACAGATTCAGACGGAGGTATGACATATTGTGTACAACTGAAGTAGAAATCACCTTAGTGTAATAGCATAGCTTAGAATGCCGAACTACTATTCCAAGCAGCTTCAGCCAGGCAGGACAGTGGTAAGAGAAATGGGCATATTCAAACTTAAACTTTTGTTTCAAATACTGCAGGCATTGAAAAAAATGCCTCCACATTTGATGCGGAATGTCAATTAAGTCTAATATTTTGAGTAAAGTGGTTTCTGTACATGTAGAATACCAGCAAAGAGACCAAAAAGTGTCTGGTTGGTCCAACCTGATAAGTATAGTGGGAGTGTCTCTTTCACAACTCTGCTTTGGTGAAATAATTTACTCAAATAATCTTCTGATCAAATCATCCCATTGAAACTGATAAAATCATCCCAACCGTAGTACTTACACAACATGTGGATGAATACAAATTCCCTTCTCCCACTTGCTATCAACACTATGAAGGGGTTTTTTTTAGACAGAGATAGATGAGAAACAGTGGCAAGTTATCACAAATACATTGTCAAGCTTGTCTGAATTGCAATTTCTGCAATTTCAATTCTATCAACAATATGTTTGGAACTGAAAGAGCACACTTGATACTACACTGAATGGAGCTTCCTTGAAAATTTCCACTACTGTTGATTTATATCTGCAAAGAATTGGGGGTGTTTTTTGGAATGGAGGACAATCTAAATCAAGTTCAGGATTCTATAACCCAGGTGATATGGATAAATACGTAGCTTTTCCCTTAACATTCAAAGACTAACATTGGAATGCTTTTAAATACTAAGTAGTTTATTTAGGTTTTTAACTTGATTTAGCAGCAGAATAGGAAAATGTAAACAATTCTGATGCAACAGAAGGTGATAGCATGTAAAGATTTTGCCTAGCCTTGGGAAAAAACTAAACAAGGTTTAATGCTGGTGGTTTTGCCAGAAGATTGATGAGGACAAGTTGGATAGTGGTTTATACCATATCTCTTAAGTGCATGGTATAGAGAGATCTATATTCCCATGTAATGGTTGAACAAGTAATGTGGAATTAAGCAAGCATTTACTTTATTTATGCTTCGATCATACTTTGTTTCACCCTGTCCTTGGTAGGACACCTGTGTAAAGTAGGATGATCTTTCTCATTGCCAATGCAAAAACCTTGGGAAACAAATATTCTTTAATGTTAAGATGGTCTAACACAGGGATAGGCAACCCAAAACACTTAAAGAGCCACTTGGATCCGTTTCCCACCAAAAACAAAACACTGGGAGCCGCAAAACCATTTTGATATCTAAAATGAAGATAACACTGCATATATCCTTTTTTACCTTTATTATAGGTGTGTGTGTGTTTGTGTGTGTGTGTGTGTATGTATGTGTGTGTGTGTATATATATATATATATATGTATATGTATATGTATGTATATATATATACATACATACATACACACACACACACACAGGTAAAAAAAGGATATATGCAGTGTTATCTTCATTTTAGATGTCAAAAGGGTCTCTCTCTCTCTCTCTCCCTCTCTATCTGCCCTTGGTCTGCCACTCCTCTTCCCCCGCTCTCTTTCTTTCTCTCTCTCTCTTTCTTCTCTCTCTCTCTCTCTTTCTCTCTCTCTCTTTCTCCCCCCCTCTCCTATCTGCTGCTCACCTGACAAGCTTCAGGCTGTTGTCCAACAAGATCAGGGGTAGGCAACCTCGTCTCTTTTATGACTCATGGACTTCAACTCCCAGAATTCCTGAGCCAGTCTAGCTGGGCTAGCTAGCTCTCTCCTGCCCTTCCTGCTTCCTGCAGAGACGCAGCAAAGAGAAGAGCTCCGCCCAGGAAGCTTTTCAGCTCCTCGGAGAACACTGTGAGTGCACTCTCTTTTTTTTATAGACACACACACACACACACACACAGAGAGAGAGAGAGAGAGAGAGAGAGAGAGAGAGAGAGAGAGAGAGAGAGAGAAGCAGGGAAGCGCAATTCCTCTCTCTGTCTCTGTCTCTCTCTGCAAAGGCAGAGGAGGCTGGGAGCCGCATGGGAAGTCTCAAAGAGCTGCATGCGGCTCCGGAGCCGCAGGTTGCCGACCTGTGGTCTAACATAAGCAAATATTCCTTAACCCTGAGGGTCTCATTTTTGGCAGAAAGCACTCCAAGTATAAGATAAGCTAACTTGTCATTGGGATGAGTAATGTGAATAAAGGTGGTTAGTGCAGCAATAGCCTGGTGCACATTGCAGCAGCCATCCTAAGCCCTGTCACATTTGCGCTGTGCCATACTGGCCCCTTACACATCCTCCCCCATCTGACAGCAGCCATTTCCCTGGCCACTGGCCTGCTTATAAGCTGCCTTGGACTTGCAGCTTTCTGCCCGGTTCCCTAGACTTTTCTTGTTGGCAGCAAGTTCTGAGGAGGTCCATGCTTAATAACCCATATTCCTTGCTTAATGACAAGAGTGCTGGGATTGCCATTGCTAAGCCATGTGGTCACGTGATGTGCTTTATGATAGCATTGCTTGGTGATGGAAATTCTGGTTAACCAAGGACTACCTGTACATATGTCGTCACCAGGAGTTGGCTCATTATGAATCTTTATTTTTAATCAATCTGATGCCATCCAGAAGTTCTGGAGTATAACTCCTCTCTCTTGACACTGCTATGCTGGTTGGGGATGTTGGAAGATATTCTGGAGCAGACCAGACTGTCTTGTCTCTAGAATGATGGTTTATAGTAACAAACTATAATGGCATCTCAATAACAGCATTGATATCTGACCCTCAAGAAGAACATATTATTTAATCCCCAAAACTGTTCAACAAATGAATTCTACTCTTATCTGTATTCCTTACAATATTTTTGGGTATATAATGATTGGAGGGTCATAGAGCACAGAGCATATAAGGAACGGCTGCTGGAATTGGGTATGTCTAGTTTAATAAAGAGAAGGACAAGGGGGGATAGGATAGCAGCATTCCAATATCTCAGGGGCTGCCACAAAGAACAGGGAGTCAAGCTATTCTCCAAAGCGCCTGAAGGCAGGACAAGAAGCAACAGGTGGAAACTAACCAAAGAGAGAAGCAACCTAGAACTAAGGAAAAACTTCCTGACAATTAGAACAATTAACCAGTGGAACAACCTGCCTCCAGAAGCGGTGAATGCTCCAACACTGGAGGTTTTTAAGAAGAGACTGGACAGCCATTTGTCCAAAATGGTATAGGGTTTCCTGCCTGAGCAGGGGGTTGGACTAGATGACCTCCAAGGTCCCTTCCAACTTTGCTGCTATTATTATTATTATTATTATTATTATTATTATTGAAGCTCTGTTAAAAACCTAGCATGGAATGCTGAAAAGCTAAAATGCATCTGCCCAGTGACTCCTACAAAATGTCAAGAGATGGAGTATCAGAAAACCCAGTATGAATGACTGATGATGACATCCAGTGTTTTGACAGACATTCAACTCCTTTTCAGTATGACCAATCATGCAGTAGAAAAGCAGCAAATTGGAACTAAACAATTAATTAGCTTTGATCCAAAGATGCAACCCAAATGATTTTGTCCTACTACACAGTGCATAGAAATCCAAGCCCCTTTCAATTCTTAAATAAGCATACCTGTCATCATTGTTAAACACAACAAATCCTTTGCCAGCACGTCCAAATGCTGCCTGATTGTTATTGTTGTCCCACCAGTTTGTAATTGGCTCCCCATAGACAACATTTCGGAATATCACCATGTTCCTGAAATGAGGAAAAAATGGATCAGTGTAAGGAATGTACACATCTTTTCACAACCTGGTAACTCTAGAAAGTACTGGAAGATTATCTTGATAGAGTGATGCAAGATCACTTGCTAGGGCAGCCAGGAATAAAAATATTTTAAATTCACAACAGATAGATAATGTTAAGCTCAGAGAGACACCTCCCTAATTCAATGAAGAATAAGGAGGAGGAAGAATTACAGCACAATCAGATTTGCAAGATTCTGAAATTAGAGCCAATCTTAATAAAAGTAATTTTTACTGTTGTCTGGACTACCTAATGGGGCTGACATTAATTTGATAAATCTGTTTATGTAAGAAAAGGTGCAACATATAATTCAGTGAATTTTGGAGGTCTGAGCTACTTCCAAATGTTATGTCTGTTGTGGACTTAAATATGTTTTACCATTGCCATGTTGACAACTGATCTTGCATATCTTTCTGCAGTGACTTTTGGATACACTCCTATTACTCTGAAGTCCACAGATTATGGGAATTATAACTCAAACCATCTGTACAGCATTTTGTAGGGAAAGACATATTTAAAATCCATTTACCTAGGGAAAAAAATTGGGTTATTTGAACCCTACACACACGGAAGAGCAAATTTACTCTCAAGAAGGCTCTCTATAAGGTAGCATTGAAAGCATTTACCGAATTTCATCCCAACGGTGCTCACAGATCCAGCCATTGCCACAAGTTTCATTTGCATAAATTGTCACAGGTTTAATGGATCCATCACTATTGCTTGGTGGTCCAACCCAATCTTTCAAGTCCTTGTTTAAAAAAGTGGCATACCATTACTAAAACCATAAGAAGCAAGATATGAACATGCTAAATAAATGCCTTCATTCCTTTATATTATCTGGCTTTTAAACATTTCTAGGAGCAGCAGTCCTAGACTCTGGAAAGTTAACAAGGTTCTTATTATAATTTATGCAAGAATTTGAGAATCAGTGAAACTTAAACAAACAAACAAAAAAACCTAAACTGGCACTGCAAACGCCAGTTAAGCTCAAATACTTGCAAAAGTTAATTTTCCCTGCCATATGCGAATGTTTCTGTGCAAATATTTTTAAAGCAAAATTATGCCATTCATATTCTGCATGAGCTAAAATCTAAATAGTCGCTCATCAAAACATCCTCCCAGCTGTTTAAAGATGAATACAAACAAAATAAATGGACAAAAATATAAAATATAATGATTAAAATGCTGCAGTAAAACTAACACTAGTAGAGAAAGGAAAACATCAATTTCAATCTGTTTTCAAAGTGATGGGACTATCTTTTAAGATACAGTGGGTTACAGATAAAATGAAAACATTTTAAAAAATCAATTTTTGTGTGTGAAGCAACAAAAAGTTACCGTTCCATTCTGGATATCTCTAGGCCACCAGTAGCTTGACATGATTCGTGTGAATCCATAGGGATGAGCAAGCATAAACCCTACTGCCATCTTATAAAGTCTATTAAAAAGTTAAAATAAGAATTCTGGTTTAAATGTGTTTTCAGACACAGAAATGAACAAACATAGAATAGATAACTTGAAATGTTGAAAACAGGTGACAGGCACTCTCACAAAATGGCTCCAGTCATGGGTGTGAGCACTCAGCTTATCAAAAAATAAACTGATAGGTTTGCTCCTTATTATCTCCCCCCCACACCCAATGTTCCCAACAATCATAGCTTATTTTTATCTGGTTTCCTGGGCAAGTGAGCTCATTTCCAAATAAAGCATCTCCCTGTAGCCCCCAATGTTTATAGGTAATCTGCACTTAATGACCAGTCACTGTAAGAAATTACAATAGGCCCACATTTATGGCCACATGACTGCAATTTGCAACTTTTTTTTTTTACAGAAACTGGCATTAACTTCCAGTTTCCTGCAAAAAAAAACCAAACACCCATTGCAAATAAAGGGTTCATTTAACAACTGCCACATTCAGTTAATAACCCCTGCATTTGCTTAACAACCACTTCAAACAAAATGTTGTAAAATCAGATCAGCACGTGATGACTCGCTTAATGGCTGACATGACTTAACAACCATAATTCCTGGCTCAACTGTGGTGGTAAGTTTAGAGAGCACATCTACGGCACTCTCTAAAAATGCTTATGTAGATCCCAGAGATATTTCTGTAAAGATGATGATGGAAGACCAAGCTTTCTTTTGTAGCATGAGAACTTTCCATTTATAGAGATGCAGGTGGAAAAGTCTTAGTCTACACTTGGTAGATGCGATCACCATTACCACCATCTTTAGTACCAACTCACTCTTCAGTTCAGAAAACAGGAACACGTCTATACTGCAAAGATTTTCCAGTGGTATATTATATCTAGGATGAAATTCTGCCCATAATTTCCTGAGATAACACCCAACTGAATACAATGTGATCTATTGTCATATAAATATGTTCATTAAAATGGGGGGGGGAATGTACATTCCATGTTTATTTTTAGGCTGCTAAGGGCTGCAGCAGCAAATCAATGAATTCCTGAGCTTGTTCATACAAAAGAATACATGTGATAAAAGTATGCATTAAAATTTTTGAATGTAATTAATTTATGGGACCGCTTTGGGGGGGAAGATTTTTTAAAAAAAGAAATTGGATAGGTTACAATTTGGCCACAAATTTGATTCTGGAACACAGAATCAAAATTCAAAGAGCAAATACCTCTAATTCAGTAGCCATCCAGTTATGGAAACTAAACATTTTAGGTCTTGCCTCTGCCAATGTGGAGAAAATCTTTCATATCTAGTCTTAAATGACGATTTTCAATTTGTCAATGAGATCTGCTCAAATTTCACTTGGGACATGAGAAAACCACCAATTTCAAAATCAAAGGACACAAAAGAAATTCAAGACTGCTTCTGAAGCTATGCAATTTTTTTTTAAAAAAAATCTTGACTGTAGATTACAACAAAGCACTTCATGCAAACATATGCAAATAATAACCAGATTTACTGAAAATAAAGTATGGTTACTCGTCTAACAGAAAGCAGGTATATTGTGTATGACACTATCTCCTCTCTAAAATAATATGTCTTCCCTTTTCAGAAATAATGGGACAATCACATATGTTTCTCAATGTATCCCAACTTTGCTTAAGCTGGTTCCAGGGAGATCTAAAAAGCATCTTTTTCACTGGCTTCTCTTCACTGAATTGCTTAAGTCAGCTTTTGGGGTAGAAATATCTACAACTAAATATCTACAACTGGAACTCTAAATGGTATTAATTTGTAAATTACTAGTGGGGAGACTTTTTAAACTTCTGATGGGATGGAATGATTTGGGTTTGAAATTTAATTTGCAACTACAAATTATAAACTCTTTTAAAAAATAGGGACAGGGTTACCTAGGGTTCCAAAAAGTGAGAATGGAGGACCCACCACTTCCATGTCCCCTTTGGTTGTCATGATTATCAACAAAGACGAAGGCTTTATCAGATGGCATCATATGCCAGCTTTCTCCCCAGCTCCTAAATCAGGAAGAAATAAGCATGTATTTGCAAGACATTTCAAAATAGGCCAGTTTAGGAGGATATGATTCACCCCTTCCAATTTGAGAAGCGCAGTTGCCAAGCTTTGCATCAAAAGTGACTGCACCATATTTTATTTTATTATTATTATTTTTGGGGGAGGCATAAAGGTATCTGAACCCTCCTCCTGCACCTGGATCCCAATCTGGTCCTGGTTAATATAAAAAAAATAATTACTTCAAATTTGCCATCTTTTGTCCATTCCATTTCCGAAGGACAATCCCCAGCTGCATGCCATATTTAAATTCAGTCACTCGGCCATTTCTGAAGTATTCAGAGCTTTGGACAGCTTCACCACCCAAATCAATTACCTGGAAAAAGTCAAGAAAAGGTAGAGAAGGAACAAAGGAAAGGATTCCTAAAGAAAGCACATCTGGCAAGGTGATCGCTTCCTATTGTACTGTGTATTGACTCATTCTCAAAAGCAGCTGCAATTATACCTCTTCTCATACAAACTTTCACGCACTTTGGAAGTCGTTCTGAAATGTCTCACCACTAAGAAAGGAACATAGATAGAGAATGTTATGATGTTTCTGCTGCATCATCTTGAATGTGGAGACCTTTTACCAACAAAACTAGATTGATCTCTGCACTTTTAGGCAAGATGCTTGAAACTCATCAGTAGTAGATTCTTAAACGGAAGAATCAGCATTCTGAAATAACACATAGGTATCTTGTTATATTTACTTAATCACATCTTGTTCTATTAATTTCAACTCATCGTCATCATTAATAAATTCAAAAGTGCTTTCTTCTACGTTTTGGCTCTTGTCCTTTTGAAATTCTACCTTTTTGTAAACAATGTAAATACCTCAAGGTTTAAACTCGACAAACCTTCAAATTTCCATTGTCTTAGCTAAATTAAGTTTCTCCTCAAATCGATTAATTTTTAAATTTTTAATTTGGAAAGGCTTGTTAAATCCAGAGCCTAGATTTTACACAAATGCCAACAAGCACATTAGATCTTCTAGTCATTTAAGTTAATGCCTTAGAGTTGATCTTTAAAGAATTGCTTTTCTGAAACAGACCAAAAGTCTATTGGATCTTAAGGTCACTAGAGCTACGATCTGATATGAAATGAAGCTTAATACTGAGCAGGGACATATTGTATTAGAGTAGATCCTTTTTTTGTGAGCTCCTGAGAATCCTACAATTCTGAGCTGCTGACAATCGACGGGCAGACAGACAGAGCGAGCAGAATTGTTGACCTTTGGCAAATTACTCTTCCTAAGTCCCCCAGTCCACAAATTGTAAGATAGCTCATTTGAAGCACATGAACATTGAAGAACAATGGACAAATGCTGGGAACTTTCCTTTTATTATTATTATTTACCTCTTGATAGATGAAAGGTCGTGAACCTTTGGTGAACCATCGGGCATTGAGGTTATTTAGTTTGCTTAAAATAACATTGATGTCCTCGGGCCTTATGTGCTTAGCAGCATCAATTCGGAACCCTGCAACGCCAAGGTCAATCAGGTGGTTCAAGAAGTCTATTATTTTTGAACGCACCTCGTCTTTCCACTGGGAAAGGTCAAGGAGCCCATAAAGTCGACAGTAACGAACCTATACGTATGGGGGAAATGATTACTACAACCACACAAAACAAAACAAAACAAAATCAATGTGACTTGGGAAAATGTTGAAAGAGTAAAAGAATTAAAGCTTTAAGCATCTCTCCATAACCAGATATATGATTCAAACCTCAATCACTGCAAGAATGTTCTGGGATGCTGAAAATCCAATGAGACTTGTCCGTATTGTCCATGGAGATTCTCAGTCATCCAGGTCATGGTTATCTCAAAGGTGCTTTTTCAAAAGGCAACTGGACTATGGTTTTGTTTGTTTGTTTGTTTTTGAGGAAGAAGACATTTGGCTTCTTATCCAAGAAGTTTCATCAGTTCTGACTGATGAAGCTTCTTGGATGAGAAGCAAAACATCTTCTTCCTCAAACAGAAGACACAGTCCAGCTACCTTTTGAAAAAAAAAAAAAACACCTTTGAGACTTGTCCTTATTGTTTTCAAGCATTTACAACACAGCTCTCTACTAGAATAAAAGCTGCTTGATTTTTCCGAGTCCTACTTTTTGAAAGTACAATTTTACTTGGTTGCTTTTTGAGTTTGATTTTTATCCTGCAGTGAACATAATTAATATTCTTTTTCCTCCCACAACAGCAACCCTGTGAAGTGGTTTGGGCTGAGAGAGAGAGAGAGAGAGAGAGAAAGACAGAGAGACAGACAGACAGACAGACACAGACTTGCCCAAGGTCACCCTGCTGGCTTTCATGGAAAAGGTGGGATTTGAACTCATGCTCTCTTGGTTTCCAGCCTGATGCCTTAACCACTAGACCAGGGGTAGGCAACCTTGGCTCTTTTATGACTCGTGGACTTCAACTCCCAGAATTCCTGAGCCAGCCATGCTGAGCCATTCCTGAGCCAGCCACGAGTCATAAAACAGCCAAGGTTGCCTACCCCTGCACTAGACCAAATTGGCTCTCATATATCATATATTCAATAGGTATGCTTTGTTAATGCTATATTCTATGAATTTATTTACTGAATAAAGGGTGTGTTCATCTTCAGAAATCTTTTTATTCACACAACCATTCCGATCACAACAAGGAGTTCAGATACATCCACAAGACTGGTTACATTAGATGATATCGGACAATCAAAAATCCTCCTTTGATTTTTGTTTTAACAAATCCAATCTTATATTGATATCTCTCATTCAATATCCACATATGTCTAAAAAGATGCAGGAGTTTTGCAAAGTCACTGCTGCGTACCACAAAAATTGTCTTTTATGCATTCTATGAAGCAGCCAACAGATTTGACTAATTGTTTGCCATCGACAAGCTCAATTGCCTTAAGAGTGCTCTTTCTCCCCTCCAGCAAATACAGATACCGTATAATACTCACAAACTTATGCTCGATTTGGATTTTCATCTTCAAGAGCAATTAAGGTTTTGCTTCTAAAATGGAAAACTGCATTTATCTATAGTAAACCACCACTTGTAATAATAAAACCTATACCACCACAAAACACATCAATATGGGAAAGTCTACCTGAATAGGATCACTGTAGTTTTCAATATCCCCACTGGGTGTTTTACATATTGGATCATTAAAATCAAATCTCGAATACGGGACAGAAGGAAAATCGTGGCGTTCTGCATTGAAATAGCTCTTACAGATTCCATGGTTACCGGATCCAGCTGCTGAATTGAGCATATGGTTGAATACAGCATCCACGTAAATATGGACCTTTTAAAGATACAAGCAAAGTATATATAACGTCACTTCATCTTAGCCGTGTCTTTTTTTTTCTTTTAACACAAGGTCTTTCCTTATACACAAAGCATTCACAGACTCAACTAAAATGCTTGCATTTGAAAATGACCAAGCCTTAGTAAGGAAAAACTTGTTCAAAATATAAAAACAGTTACATTTTACCTAGAACACAATCGTCTTTTCTATTTTCTGTTGTTCCTGTTGCACTCTTCCATCTAAAACATTCTTCAGCCACTAATAATCAGCTATCAGCACACTAAGGGTTACATATGCACATAGTCTGGTATTGCTAACATAAGCTTTCTGCTGAAGCTAGGAACATCAACTTTGCCCAAGGCAAGAGACAAATCCAGGACTTTTCATCTTCATGTTCACAGAAATGGGAGAAAATGAGTATTAGGCCTTTGTTAGTTTCATCCATGATGTTTAAATATAATCTAATACTTGCAACTTCTCTCAATAACTCATTAATTCAATCTGCAATATCCATCTTCACGTTTAGTCTAAGTGGTTGACTGCAGAACCTTAATATTCTTAAACTTATATATTTTTCTCGGTCATCCCTGGTTGCTGTATTTAAAAAAAATGTCCCAAAAAATTCAGAATCTTGAACATTCTTTGGGGGCATCTGGGCTAGTTTTAATAACACATTAAAGGATTTCTTTTTCTTTTTGATTTGCTTCTGTATAAGGAATTAGCTGGTTCATGCTTTGGTCTACAAATTTTTCTACAGAACTATTTAAAATTAGTACTTGCCAGATTCAGAGGATTATTTTTTTTTAAATGCAATTCCCACTTTTTGCAAACTGTGTCCCACTTCAAATGTTGGTACAGGAGATACTTTTCCCATTTTGAATCAACGCCACTCCAAAAATGCATATATAAATGAAACAAATAAGGAGGCAAAACATAAATCTGGGCGTCCCATTCTTTCAGGAGGTAAATCAAAAGGAAACATAATTTCTTATGCTAATGTAGTTCCTCTATATTACTAGAGCAGCATATTATAAAATTACAAATATGTATTTGCTACCCCATTATGGGGCCATCCACACTTCTTTTCCCCGCCTTGAACACATCCTAATTAACATTTGCTGAGGTCATATTCTGACACCAAAGCCTCCATCTTATTCTCAGCCTATTGCTCAGGTATTCCAACAGAAAAGTGGTGTTTTTCCAAGATATCACAGCACAAGATCTGTGCATGTGCTCTCAATCTTGTCGGCAAGAGTAACTTGCTGGATTTTAACTGGTTGGCTGCAGAGCCCCACACTTACATCTAGGCTCCATGCCTCTATGGCCATTTCTGTTGTGGCTACCATAGAGACTGGAGTACTCTCTTCCATTCCATTTTCTTTTAAGTCAGTGTTTCTCAACCTTGACAATTTTAAGGCAGGTGGACTTCAACTCCCAGAATTCCACAGCCAGCAATGCCTTAAAATTGTCAAGGTTGAGAAACACTGTTTTAGGTGGTTTGGTCAGATCAGCAATGTAACAGAAAACAAAGTGTAGTCTTCCACTAGATTTCCCATGGTAGGTTTTCCACCTCTCCATACCGAATGTGGGAGAGGTGACCAACCATTTTGTTCCTAATCTCTGGTTTTACAAAATAAAATATTGCATAGGTTGCACATTTCAGAGGAGGGAATACATATTATTTTAAAAAAATAATGTTGACATGTTCACCTCAATTGCTCACTGAACAGAGAGGTGATTTCTATAGCTGCCTCTCTTCCTATGGCCTTTTGCCAGCAAAAGCTTAACAAAGGAACTTAACAGGCACGGCATGGCTGCAGTCACTTTTCCGATTAAGATACCAATGCCTTACCCACCACATTCTTCTCTATCTGCCAGCTTCCCTCTTCCCCACGGCATTTTTTAGAACATTATTTCCCTTTTATCTCAAGGATTGAAAGAAAACACATCCATGTGGCTGGGGAATGAGCCCTATGCCAATGTCTGACTCAAATCTTCATTTCTTTCAGGACAATATGCAGAATGACATGATTGTCTTTACTCAAGAGAATACAGAGTTGCACCTAGTTGCAATTTAGTAGTGATTTTTAGTGTTAGCATTACATTGGCCACAAAGATAATATATGTCAAAATGACATTTGGATAAAACTGATGCTTGACATAAAAAATACTAAGCCAGCAAAGTCTGAGAACGTTCTTATATAATATGGAATGCTAATAAAATGAGGATTGAAAACACACATATAAACAGTGCAACTGATGAAGACGTTTTGGTGACAAGCACCCTTGGAAATTGACTCAGCTGATGGGTCTTTTTTAGACTAAGTCCTCCTGCAACTTTCAGACAAATCCAGACTGTACGAAATTGTTTCTATGATTATAAAAAATATTTCATAGCAAAAATGATTCTATTTAATTTTTCTCCAAGGAAATTTGAGGAATTCAAATGTTTTATTATATAGAATCAATTCTATCTAATAAGAACTTTGGATCTAGAAAATTGGACAAATATAAGACACCATTAAAAAACTTCCACTTAGGATTGCCTTTGACCTCACATCTCCTGTTCCCCTCAATTAACCCTAAGGTAGTGAAGGCCACTTACTCCAACATTGTTGCATCTAGTCACCATATCTCTGAACTCGCTTTCATTTCCAGAGCGTGAACATAACTTATAACTAACTGGCTGGTATCTCTCCCACCATGGTCTCCAAGGATTCATAATTACAAGGTTTTCATTTGGAGGAGAAACCTAGATATTCAGAAAGAAAATGAGCAGCTAAAGAACAAATATTATATTATTATTCAATTTTATTAATCTTATCTGCTCCAACCAATACATAGCTTAAACAAGAATATTAGGACGAATATGAAAGTAACAATAACAATGGTCAATTAAAGGTATACAAAGCATTTCAAGCTTGAACTGCTTCAAGCTTCAAATTGGCTGGTTCAATTTAACTGGAAGTGTTTTAATCCAAAAGAAGACTCTTTGAGCTTCAAGTAGAATCTAATATAAAGTCAACTGTTTCAGAATAAACCATTTCTATAAAAATTGAAAATGAGATTGAAATATCTGTTTTGAACTCAACATTGATTTAATCTTGAAAACGTTTAAATCTGAAATATTTTGCACTCCTCACTATACAACTTTGTAATAATATTAAGGATTACCATTATCCAGATACGAATCTGGACCCAGGAAAAGCAGCAGAAGAGAGACAAAAACAAAATATTCTTCTGCCTTCTTCCCAAGAGCAATCCCCAACTTTTTTGAGAAGACTCACGTGACTCCACAAAACAATTTGCATATGTGCAGAGGATGATATATACACACAGGCAATTACATCATTTGTTTCCTGCATCTCTCACTCATATAATATCACTGGGGAGTAGAATGCTTTAACCAACCCAGTGATCAGGATCCCCGTTTCCAAGGAAGAACAAGATTGTGTTGCCTGAGGATGCAGTGCAGGTTGGGGAGGGTGTGTGAGTGTAAGGGGTTGCACGAGAGCTGTGGTGTGAGTTTGGGAGGGTGCATGAGGGTGCAGCATGGGTTGGGTTTGGAAAGAATCAGGGAGGCTGTGATGTGAGTCAGGGAAGGTGGATGGAGGCGCGGTTCAGGTTGAGGACAATATGTGAGGGTGTGGCATAGGTGAGGAAGAGTGTGAGTGGGTGTGCAGTGCAGTTCAATAAGGACGTTGGGGTGTGTGAATGGTTGGTACATGGGTAAGGGAGACATATCTTAGTGACTTGTAACCTTCCCTACCTGCTTCCTCACTGACTTTCTGGGAAGCTAGCGGAGAAGTTTGCAAATGGCAATCACGTGATTGCAGGGCGCCACAACCAGTCATTAGTACAAACTGGTTGCCAAGCACATGTATTCCATTCATACGACCAAGAGATTGTTAGGATGGCCAGAGTTCTGAGGGCAATTCCTAACTACAATTCATTTGGCAGCATTGTAACTTAAAACTGTCAATGAGCAAATGGCCACAGGTCGAAACCTCTAGCTCTGTATGTGTCAGAGCCATATTTGCTTGTTCCATTACTGCATTCAGGAATCACTGGAGCTATTATTATATTAAGCAAGATGCTTGTGGTTTATCTGTTCAAAGTGGCCCAATCTCTCTAATCACTCTGTCAGATGTGCTGGCATCTTACAAAATTTTAAGGCAGCGGGATATACGGGAGCTCAGAGTCTATCAGTGATTATTTAGCTATGACTAAAGAGAGACATTACTCACCTGAACACCTGCAAATCCATGTTGGGTTAAGTACCTTTCACATTCAAGAGCAATGTCAACCCATCGCCATTCAAAAAGATGGACAATAGAGGTCCTGACAGGTTTGGGACTGGACTTGTACTGGATCCAGTAAAGTCCAAAAGCTCCCAAGAGAAACAGCAGCACAACATTCCTCATTTTCACTTTGCCACATAGTGTTATGTTCCTCAGTAGCCTTTTGCTTTCCTGTTGGAGAACATAGCACCTTTACCAATTATGCACTTTAAATTCTGGCTTATTGTCAACACCATGTTTAAAGCTGTATATTCTTCTTCTTCATCATCTTCATCATCATCATCACACAAAAAACTAAATATTAACAAGGCAGAAGACATTTTTGTTTCTTCACCAGGGTCAACAACCGAAGTTCAGAGAGAAATAACAAGCCTCTGTTGATATACTGGTCTCAACTACAGGCAGGGATAAAAACATATTTTATCAGGCGCATAGACATAGTCAAAATTAATTTAAAGAGAGGCTTAGGCATCCATCGCTAGAAGTACTGTACTCCTGTTGACCAAGAAAGGGAAAATAGCCATATTTCTAACATTCAAATTCCGATTGATGCTGTGCAATTTTTTCAATCACATACATCAATGTGACCTCAGCTTTTAAGGCTTTTAAGAAAGTCTTAAGTATTCCATAAATAGATAAATTGTTTTTGCAGGCAAATGCATCATAGTTAAAAATATTTTTTAACCTGGATTGATCACAAGTGACATTTGTCCCAATCCCTTTTCTAAATGTGGCCTTGGGAGACCTATAGTAGAAAAACCTGTCTTCCAGAAGAGCCCTTTTGCTTTCTAAAACTTTGAGCGGATCAAACCTGTTAACTAATTTTTTTTCTTTATATATACTGTACAACATATGACAGGTCAAATTGGGTTGCAAAAAGATGTGGACATTTATAAATTTTGGGCCTGTGTTGCAAGGGGGAAAGCTATTATTGTTGCAATATATTTGTCAGTGTTCAATTAAGGGGTAGAAAAAATACAGGTTTTTCTTTTTTGTCTTTTCAATTCACCTTTTTTGTGTGTGTTCTTAGCTGTGTTTTGTCTTTGTTATTTTTTTTTTCTTTTGCATTTTTGAATAAAATCAAAATTTAGGGAAAATTGGAAAAAATATTTATTAAATGTGTATGCCGCCCAACTCCTAACAACTCTGGATGGATCACAAAAGGTTACAAAAAAGGTAGAAGAAAACAGTAGACTGTGTTGTAACCCAAAATACAGCAGAGATGGCAAAGTTAAATAACTCAGATGAGAGGGGAAAAAAAGGAAAGTGGGTTTCAATCATGTTTCTCAAAGGCCTAGAGATGAAGAGCCACATCTTTAGGCCTCTTCAAAACAACATTAGGATGGGCGAGCCATTTGAATCTTGGTACAGTAATAAGTCTGACAGGGAGAATTTTGAAACAGGTACAATGGAAGGCATAACCATCCCAGCACAGGAGTCATTATTAAATGGCCTATTTCATAATTTCCATCATTTGCAGCTATTAAGATATATTTGCTGAGGAAACTGATGGAAGCTGTAGGCCACGGAGACCTAGTGGTCATTTTTTATAGAGTGAGGTTCAAATGGTCCACTTTGGAGATGCTGACCATTGTCATCCAAGATGGGAGTTGTATATGTATATATTTATATCCTGTCTTTATGGTTTTTATAAATAACTCAAGGCAGCAAAAACGTAATATTCTTTCCTCCTCCTATTTTCCCCACATCTGCAAGCTGTCAAATTTGGATAACATTTTGGACAGGATAGTTGGGAAATACAGATGGAACAATCCAGCATAGATTGATGGGAGCAAGAGACTAACATTGTCAGGTGCAAAAGATCTGGCCCACTCACGAAGGTCCAATTAAACTGATTTACTGCCACTCATGCCTATGCACAGGGAAATTCTCAACTAACAATACTTGCTTGGAGTTAGGTAAGAATGAATGGATTCAAGGGAGGTTGGACTTAGTTCACTTATGACTGCATAGGGATTCTAAGCTGATCTCTTTTTTAACTTCATCCCCCAGGTTTTACCAATCCTTCTCCTACACTCATTGTTCCTGTACCTTGATTTAAAAGAGATAAGTGCTGCCTGAGGATGCAGTTGTAGCATAGCTTTAAATAATAGCAATAAATAAATATATGAATAAATTCCTAAAATTAAATATTTAGCACTATTTGAAATCTAAAGCAGTCACTCAAACTTAAAGCTCCATTCCATTTTCATTTGAAAACATGGAATAATAATAATAATAATAATAATAAAATAATAAAGCTGCTCTAAAGTAACTAAATGGGGGACATCAGACCCACTTAAACACATTATTTAATAAACTATACATTCCACTGTTTTTTTTCTAAATCTGTCTATCTATGATATTCAACACCTTTGCAAAAAAAAACATCTTTAGCAGAGAACATTTAAATACGCAGCTAACAGATAGCCATTAGAATAGGAGGCATCATAGACAAGAAAACAAGTGTGATTCTGAAACAAGTAACAAAATTTAGAATCATTGCTAATTTATTAAAAGAGCAAAAGATGTCACTGCCTCTGCTTTGTGGAAGAGAATGTAATGAAATGATGAAATGCAACTTCTGATAAGGATACCGTGTTAAGGATTGGAAAAGACAGAGAAGAATGTAGCGGAGACAAGGGAGGTGGGGGGGTTTTGTTGTTGTTGCTGCTGTTCTGGTTTCCAGGAAACTGGAAGAGCCGACACTGAAAATTACAGCGCAACAGGTGCTGAAGAAGGTCCTGGAACAAAGTAGATGCTACATCTTTTTATTGCTGCAGATTGCAATTCAAGCTGGCTGCAGGAACCGTCAAGGGGATGGACTAATGGAGTGAGGGAGCTGCCAAGATTGTAATTATGTCCAGAGTGGAAGCGGGATGGAGAGAAAGAGTTTAGAAGAGAAAGATGGTAGAAATTGAAATGGATGAAAGAAAGAAAAAGGATACTTGGGTAACAGAGCCGGGGGGGGGGGGACAAAGAGGGTCAGATCCACCTGGACAAGCAGGTAGCAGCCATCACGTTTGTTCACTTTTGACATAATTCAAGAATGGGGGTAACAATTGTTCACTTTCTTTTATGTCTGCTTTGAAAACAGAAGGATAGGGCAGCTCCACAACCAAGAAATTGCTATCATGTTGCTTTCTGCTGTGAGAAGAGAATATTTGTAGCTCAAGGGTTGAACTGTGGAGTCCTTGGTGCTCTCTGAACTTGGCTGTTTGCTTGCAGACATTTCATTACCAACTTGGTAACATCATCCTGAACATCATATGAACATCATTCGTACTGTCTCTGCTAATGATAGGAAGCCTAGATGAACATTTTCAAGCTGAGAAAGGTAGTAGTAGAGTACTTCCAATTATCTTTTTTCCCCTCTCCCAAAGTTTCTCAATATTCTTTACCTTATATATTTCAACAGGACATGCACAAAAGATTGTTTTCTTTTTGGCATGTATTTCATTGTTCATGGGATTTTTCTGAAAAGCAAGTAGCTGGGATCACTCAGGAAGCTTTGCAAGAAGTGTGAATAACCAAACTAGAAACTATATTTACTTTTCTGCCAATCCAAAAAGAGCCATCCAGCTTTCCAGAGACCTCACTTCAGCTGAATATGAACACAATTTTCACAGAACTGTATATTCGAACTCACTAAGCATCACCTGCACAACATCCCATGGATAACTTACACTTTTGAGGAACTCTACAAAACTCTTGGGGGTTGAAACTTACCAACTCCAAGAAATGTAAAAACTATGTAATAATCTTATATCTGAGAGATCTCCCATGATAAAACACATCTCTGGGCAAATGATTCCACAAGGTTTCCCCATGGCAACTCATTACATTTAATTATGCATCTAAGAAGCCGAGCTCTAGCTGTGCTGTCAACAGAAGATCCCCAAGAGAACACAACCTTATTTGGTCCTTCTCCCTTGGCAGTTTTATTAACCTCAATATACAGTAGTAATTGACTGTACTGTTCTCTATTCTTGGATGATCTTTTCAAGTTTCCAGAATCCTATTTTTTCTGAGTTCTAAAAACAGATCCTTTGCTCTTCCAACCAATGCCCAATCAGAACCAGGCTATCTGCTTGAGCACGTTCCTGGAATTTGAACTTGTAATTCCTCTCCTAAGCCAACACCCTCAATTGTAGATATCAAGGATGTAAGTAATCCTTTTTACAGGAGGGGCTGCATTCAGTAAGAGGACAATGCTAAAAAAAGAGGTTCAGAGAAAAAAAAGGCACTGTGTAAATTAATTTTAGTTAAAATGAATGGCCACTCAGTTGTTTTTCAGAAGTCCCAATGGAAAGCATGGAATTCAACTTAAGCATCAAGAGAGGCACTCTAGAAAGAAGAAGAAAAATGATTATTTGAAAGGAAAATAAACCACTGACTCACAGAATGCAAAGGTTAGGAGGGATTTTCTGACTTGCAAGATTCTGTTATTGTAACCTTACAACAAAGACAGAGCTAGTATTTATTGTTGTGCTTCTTGTCTGGATTTTCTCAATGGGCTAACAGTAGGTCAAAATAATTTGAACTGCATCTTAGTATCAAAGCTAATTCATTGGTTAGTAGACCCCAATTTGCTACTTTTCTATTGTAGGTCTGAGAAGCTGCTGGATCTGAGAGGGGAGGGTACTTCTGTTTTATTCTTTTTTTTTAATGGATTGTTATGAGCCTCTTAGAATCATTATTTGAGATATGGGTCGTATAGAGGTCCTGCAAATAAATAAATAAATAATCTCCAGTTGGGCCCTGCTGCAGCATTTATGACAATGTAATTTGGGACAGCAATGATTTTGGATTCCATCCGCATTGCCTCTTTAGGTTTCCAGAACTGGAGTGTGGGCTGGAATGTGAAACGTATTCTCTGGCTAAGGACTAGGGATAGGTTAAACTTGGCATGTTTGTGAACTGCAGTGTATGGGGTAGGTGGATTGGTTAAGAAATGGTGCAACATCTATGAACTTCTCTTAGAACAAGTATTGCTGACTTGGGAAGACCAGATTCTCTAAAACCTAACAAACATCTATTTTGCAAAGAAGGTGGACTAGGGAGGTTGGTGCCCGAAATGGAATTCGTCAGCGAAAGTGCAATACTCACAAGAAACACAGAGCTTTAGTCCTTTCGCTGTTATTCTCCCTTGATTCTAAAGTATTTCTTTTGGAGCAATTGTTTAAGTAGAAAAGACTGAAGCTTTGAGAAGCAGATTGTAGAATAGAATATCTTTATTGTCATTGTGTCACTCACAACAAAATTAAGTATCATTTGTATAAAAGGGAACAGGCCTCATCCTTGGGATTTTAGGGGAATGGTCATACAGGTAGTCCTCAACTTACAACCACAAACGGGTCTAGAATTTCCATTGCTAAGCCAGGCAGTTGTTAAGTGAGTTGCATTCAATTTTACAATCTTTTTTTGCTACAGTTGTTACATGAATCACTACAGTTGCTCAGTGAACCATACAGTCATTAAGTGAATCCAGGTTCCCTTATCTTTTCTTGCTAGTAGCCAACTGGGAAGGCTGCAAATGGCGATCCCATGACTCCAGGTGGCTGCAGCATTCAAAATACATGCCAGTTGCCGAGCGCCCAAATTTCAATCATGTGACCATTGGAATGCTATGATGGTTGTAAGTGCAAGGGCTACTACTAAGTCACTTTTTTCAGTGTGATGGTTAATTATGAATGATTGCTAAACACATGGTTGTAAATTGAGAACTACCTGTACAACAGCTTCAATTTACATTCTTGCTTGGGCAAGTCACTGAGAGAACCTGCACATTTATTATATCACCTATCCCCACAGCTTCACAGCCAAGCCTGATTGGAAGAAAACCTTTCTACGTTAATACTACTCATCAGCAAATGTTCTTCTATCCTTCAGACTTTAGAGCAGGGCTTTTCAAACTTGGCCTTTTTATGACTTGTGGACTTCAACTCCCAGAATTCCACAGCCAGGCATGTTGGCTGAGGAATTCTGGGAGTTGAAGTCCACAAGTCATAAAAGGGCCAAGTTTGAAGAGCCCTGCTCTACTATACTCATCTTTATTTTTAAAAAAGTCAAAAACAACCCAAAGAAATTTTTCACCAGTATGCCCCTTAAGGAGCCCAAGAGCACTGCACTCCAGCGTTCATTGTAGCACATCTAAGTTTTACATGTCTGTTAAAAGTTGAAACAGGCAGTTTTTGTACACGTGAAATCTTTCCATAAACTGTACAGGTGAACTGGAGTTCATCTATTGCTGTTCAGTTCTTATAGAAGACAGAACTGTTAAAACATTGCTTTGAGATTGGCAGTAGAGTAAGACATTCTAAAACGTTATGACACTAGAAAGCAAAAACTCAAAATCTCTCATATTAAAAAAAATCCACATAACTTCCATTTTTTAAAAAAATAATAATATAGTTTTGGCTTGTCAATAAGAAATTAGAGGAAAATACAGAGGATTTGCATTTGTAAATGGTTCCTATTCAGCCAGATACTTGCAAAAAATATGTTCTGTACTTCTTTACCTCATAGCTGTATGATGCACTGAACAGTCTCATGCTGGTACTTTAAAAAAAAACATACTACTACTGCTTTAGAAGAAGAAACTCAGAAGAGTAAAGGAGTTTGATTGGGAAAGTCGATCTGATCTTTTCCTCAAGTATCTGTTACACTATAAAGTACCCTAGTACCATATTGTCTAAGTTGTCAGACAGCTACCATATGCTATCACTGTATTTCATGATCATAACTGGAAGCAGAGCTATTTGGAAGGAATAAATGTGACACAGACCCGTTTTCAGTGAGGAAATCAAGTTTTGGAACAGCAGTAAATCCAGCCAAACAGTGGCAGAACAGGAGTCTGCAAACTGCTCAGTGATCTCTGTCCTCTGTAAATCTGAATCAACTCAGTTCAGAATGATTTTCCCTACAAGATTAAGTTGTGTTTTATACTTTCCCACAGGATGTTGAAAGCTACTTGCTGAATTAAGCGGAGAAGGAACATTTTTGAGGAATCGGAAAACATTTCTGGGCATTTGGAATAGATATCACATTAAGGTAGCAATTAAGTCCAAGAACATTACTGGCCCAAGGATAAAAGTTGTTATCTTTTCTATCCTTGTCTCTTGGGTCCTTGGTAGTTACACGGTGAGGATTCACAGGACTCCATTCTGTTCCCAGTAGAGGTAATTCTCAACTTGCAACCCTAATGGAGTTCAGAATTTTGTCATATATCATGATGGTCCTAAGTTGAGGCACCCATATGACTAATCCAATTTTATGACATTTCTTAATGGACGTATCAGTTGTAAAGTGAATGATGCACTTGTTAAGCAAACTCATTGTCCACAATGGGCATGTTGGGTTTTTTCGCCAGAAACCAGAAAAAAATGCTAATTTTCAGCAAAAAAAAAAAATCGTATACCAAAGTCATGCGATTATAGGACATTGCAAACGGCCATAAATGTGGGCCAGGTACCAAGCATCCAAAATGCAATCAAGTGACCAGTGGAGGACAGCAAGCCACCAGAATTCTGAATTTGGGTTAAGTATTTTTGGGGGGACCTTCATACCTTTGGTCACTAAGCAGCTGGTCTTAAGTCAAGGATTACCTGTACAACTTAATATCTGTTATGAAGTTATTCAGAGGGGCCACCAAGACTGTAGGAAATTGACATCAGTATGATTGATAGTACCTGTACTCCTCCATATAATGAGAATTAGTAAAAGCTGTGTGGGATCTGGACTAATAGTTTGTAAGCATTAACTAAATCCCGACAAGACAGAATTATTAAGGATAAGTAGTCCTCTTATCCAGGAATCAGGGAGTTATTTACAAATAACCCTGACCACAATTGAAACCAACAATTCTATGTTTTCCGATTTTACTGCGAGCTTCTCTATTGACTCTGCTTATTGAAAGCTGGCAGTGAAGAACACAATTGGTGGTTATGTGACTGTGAGGCAGTCATAAATATAAAATCATAAAATTATTTTTTCAGTTCCTTCATAATTTTGAACCATTTGGGGACCCCAGAAAAGATCCTAGGAGACCCCAGTGGCCTAAGATCACCCTTTAAGAAACACTGGCTTAGGGGCAATGTGTCATTCCCAATCCCAGAGAAGAAAACACACACAGACACACAGGTGCTCCTTCAAACACCGGGAGATGCACCTCCACACACCTTCAACATTACCTTTATCTTGGGCTTTAAATATGAGTAAGCGCGTCGAATTCTCTTGCCTAGGAATTGACATGGGAGCAAATGCAGACCTGCCTGGGCCATCTAGGGCGGAGGACAGTCAATTCTGCAAAAAAAGAAAACACACAACCTTTCCCCCCCCCCCAACCATTTCCGGGCTGCAAACTTCCGGACTATCCCTAGCTTTGCTGCCATCTAGCCGTCGTCCGGGCTTTTTTCAGCACTCCGAAACCTGGGCATCGTTCTAAAACGTGCTTACTCCACCTTGGGAAGAAGGTTTAGGAAAGCCTTTCTCGCTTTCAGAACTGTCGCTCTCTTTGCTCTGCAGCCACATAAACCGGCCACTTTAACTGCGGGCTTTGACAGACCGTTAACTTTAGCTCTTACAGCTTATTCAATTTCTACGCTGCCGATTACTCCCAAAATAAAATTGGTTCATTTTATTGAAACGCGCCCGCCTCAAAAAAAAAAAAAAAAAAAAAAAGCAGGCCCGACTCGTCTTTTGAGGAAAGCGTAGCGGAATGCATCGTGAAGCACCTGCATACGGCTCAGCTGTTTTAATCCGCCCTTTGTTGCTCCTCTTTTGCTCTCCGGCTGCCCGTCAACTTAGTCTTACACCAGTCCTTGAAAGGAGAAAGAATGGCGTCCCTTTCCTGCGCCGGGTTTCTCCGACTTAAAATGCCCTATTCTCCACCTACAGCCCTTCCTAAACCGTCAGAAAGCATAAACATTTGACTACTGCCCTCTCGTGTCCACAATGCAGCCAACCACTCACCGACTCCTCGTTGCCATTAATGATTTTGCAACCGTAGCCGCCCGCACTTAACCTCCTTGTAAATACTGCAAAAGTATTTACATTTTGACTCGCCCATCATCCCGACTTCCATCGCACAAACCTATTTTCCAGGCGTTACAGGTCCACAAAAGAGTCATGGGCTGAAATTAAACGTCATTGACACATTTTAAAAAAAGCATGGACTTTGCAAGCTTCGCTGTTTGAACAGAATCCCTAAAGAGAAAAATCGAACGAGCAAGTAGAAACTGAAAAGCTAATCGGGATGAGTTGGGCAAGTATATCATATCTTATACGATTTGTACAATGATGCGGATTTCTGCAAACTTGATAGCTTGGGTTAAGCCCATTCCTAAGGACTATCACAATGCAAAAGTTGATTCCTGGCAAGACGCCACCACCTGAATCCTACTGATGTATGCATATAAAATTAGGTTGGTGTTTTCTTGTTTTAAAGTATGCCTCACTTTGCTTGCAAGCTTGCATTGAACTATTTTTCCACTTTTCCTCAGAATCAAGTTAATCTGTATCCACAAGTCTTCAATGTGGCAAATTCATACAAAAATCACAATCCCTGCTATGGGAAGGTCATTTTAAATTCTCTTCCAACTCCTACTTTCATAACCATAAAAAGGAAATTGTCCTGATTTTTTTAAAAAATATATTTTTTAAAAAAAGTTTTAATTAGCCCAGTGTCAAATTAAGGAATCCTCGCATTATAGCCTTTTATCCGATTTCTTGTGTGAATTCAGTGACTTCAACATTTCCCATTCTAGTGATCTCCAGATGTTTTGAGACAATCCCTTTCAAATTCCCAAACTGTTATAGCAGCACTGTGAACTTTTAACTGCCAGCAAGTCTGTAACTGTTACCCAGGTGATTAGAATAAATTTTCAAAAATCCTTCTAATCACATGATGCTCAGTTTAGAAGCTGCAAGTACTGGAGCTGTGCTGGAGTAATGGTTGGACACCAGCATTTGTGATAATTTAATAGGTGGGGGATTTAGGTTTTCTCTGGAGGACTGCAGTCATCTTTATTTGCTTGCCAATCTGCTAATTCTGTAATGTCAAAGGCTGAAACATGAGACTCATTTGTCAACCTGGCTTGGCTTGTTTTAAATCTCCATTGTATTTTCTCTTGCATGCTGGATGTTATTTTTTGAGAGATGACAGGAGTATGAAGCTGAACTTTAAATGTCGGTGCAATCTTAATTTGGAAAGGTCTTTCCTAGGCCCTTTTAATACCATGTATTTTCTCTGCACATGGTATCATGGAAGGAACAATTGAAGACAGGCATCCTGCTTTTCTTCCAATTGGGACTTTGGCCTCACTTGGCACACCTGCCAGTCTTCCACTACAAAAATTTATTGGCATTGTCTGAAAAAATTTGCTCCCTGAAATAGTGATTTTGACTCCTTGACTTCACTGTAGCATTAAATTTGTGCTCTCCTTGAATAAAATTGGGGTACAATTGGGAGTGGGTGGATGTCAGAGATCCAGAGAGAAAAATCTGATGTGGCCATCTGCCATTTCTTTGTTGATGTCCATGATGGAACAGGCTCTGTTCCCTAGTGCATTTCCACAAGATGAGAATTAGTGGTCCTTTTGTTAGTGACCTTGATATCTGGGGAAAGATGGGCATTATGGTGCTTGGTTCCCTCTATCCTCTCAATTGGAGGACACCAGGTTGGGAAGAGACTTTGGTAGTCTCAGTGCAAGTTAAAAACACATTCTCCCCTCAGCTCTTTCAATTTGCACTGCTGACTGCAGGGTAGGAAAAATTATCTTTGTAAGATCATGATCAGAATTGGATCCACCTAATACCAGTTTTCCTTATCAGATCTATAAGCATAGCAGTGTTTATTGTTCCTGGAAATCTTTTTTCATAATCAAAAGGCACCTGAACAATCTTTTAGCAACTCTTTGGATTAGGCCAGGGCCAGCCATTTCCCTTTTTGAATCTCCTGAAGCTTTTCTCACCATTACGAATCTTGATGACATTTTGTTTGTTCTCCAACTTGTTTTGATGGAGTAACTCTCTGCTTCATCTCCATCCATTGCTGGAAGCTCTGAAGAACTGTAGATAGGGACAAGCAAGTCTACCCTGCAGCTCTCCCACCCACCCGCATCCCAGTTTTTTGCTAATCTCTTTGAATCCTTGGAAACCAGAATCCTCACCCCCAGATCAGAGCAGAGCAGAGCATAGGCCTGTGGCCTATCAGGGTTATCCAGTGAACTGGGCTTGGGCCCCAAGATGATTGCTGGAATGCTTAATTAACCCTGTTTAATAGCTTAACAGGGTAAAGAACTGATGCTGAGTCAAGTCCCTTTTCCTTTTGATCCTCTTCCTTTATGCTGATATGGTAAAGGGTGGACACTTTTGAATGAACCTTTATTTTCAAAGTACCTTTATTTTCAAAGTATAACATGTATACAGTGAGATTGGCTGAGCCTCCCTCCGTGCCCCCCCCACAACTCACAGTGACTACAAACCCCCAACTTATTACACCCTGTGAGCTAATTGCACAGCACGCTGGCCTCACAAGTCTGTCATGCATGAAATTATTATGTCCCATTCAAGAGCCCATGGATAAAAGCTGCTCTTCAGCCTGTTGGTACGGCTGGCTATGTTTTTGTATCTCCTACCAGATGGTAGGAGAGTAAAGAGGTACCAACCAGGGTGTGAGTCATTGGTACCTCTTGACGATGCAAGAAAAAGGAGCAAAGTGGGAGAACAGCACTTCCAGCAGCAACCCCCAGTTCCCACAAAAGGAAATTACGCATCAGGGTACAGCTCATTTTAACTCTTCTCTTTTTCCACTCCCCAAGTCAATAAACACCCTTTCTATGAACTTTCCAAGATAAAGTTCAGATACCCCTTTGGATATTTTGTTCCTAGGGACTATCATTTTCTGGTTTGATGTCAGACAAAAGAAAAAATGTGCTTTAGTGAACCCATTAATAACAATGCAAAACAGAATATTTTATTAGAGCTTTAAGTAAAGCATTTTCCACAAGTGCTATGTGAACCATTGGAAGAGTTTTGTTTAAAAAGACAGATGCACCTAAAATTACCAGAATGTTGTATGGTATTTTGCGTACTTTTACATACTATTCAACAGTTCTGCTACCATGCATCTTCTTCCCAGAGCTCGAACACACTTGAAAGACATGGAACTCAAAAACGCACCTGGAATAATTTAAAAATGCGTTAAACACCCATATATTATTCAACAGAAAAGACTTCATTTTTTTTTTAAAAAAAAAGCCAAGCTAAGACTTGAACCCATACTTTCCATTGGGTGAAATTTTACTGAGCAGGATAATCCCACTGGAGAAAAGGAGAAAAATTGTGATTTGTTCCCCTTGCAAATCTGCTCCTGAAAATTGGGAGACTCTCCCCACGGGGCAAGTAGTAGTCTAAGGGCCAGAACTATCTCCTCCTTCCTAAGTATCCTCTAGCTTACAGTTCTTTTTATTCAAGGAAGAAGTCCTTCTATTTGTTGGAAGGCCAGCTAGTCTTTAAGGCCAGTTGAATCCAACGGTCTTTAAGTACTATTATGCTTTACTCTGTTTCATATAGAACAAAATTGTAAACAAGATGGGCCATTTTTATGTTTCATAGTGTACACCACCAACCTACTGAAAGGGGTGGCCACAGAAATCAAAGAAATTAAAAAAATACATGATAGTAACAGCTGAGTTGTAGATCAGAAGAAGCACATAACTACATACAAAGAGTTCATTTTTCTCCCTGGACCCCCATGATATTGGAAGTCAATATTCTCTAATGTAATTTCAGTGCAGTGGTTACTTCAGTCCAGGCCATCAGTTAGTATACAATACAGCATTTAAGCTCTACCAACGTAAGCAGAGCACTTACACTTACTGAAGGCCTGGCCACCATAATTGGGATTTTAAAAGGCACATTTAAAGGCTAGAAAAACCTATGGATGCCCTGTTAAATGAAAGAAGAGTTACTATTTCAGCCTGTACTACTACAGTTTGTCTACTTCAGTGCTAGAAAATAAGGCTTTTCCAGAATAAAAAGATTCAAAAAAAGGATACAACAAGAAAGGATACACTTTTCATGACACAGTATTATTGCAGTATTTACGCAGGAATGTTTCTAAAGAAGAACAGCAGAATGTGGTTTAATCCTTTTATTCTCTGTTGTTTTTTTTCATTTAGACTACCAATTTTGAAATACTGATCATTATTTAAAAATTTGTAACCAAATATAACCTAAAGAAATGGGCACAATATCTGAAATCTACAACATTTTACGCTACCTGACATAGTTTTTTTTGAAAAAAGCCACTATGTCAATTTTGTTAAGTTTTCTCACTTTTTGTCCTGTTTTCTATGGTGACAATCTTTGGCAGAAGCTAAGCAATGTACATCTAGAACACGTAACTATGATCCAATCTAAATGCTGCTTACACAGCTACATTAAATATATTTGTTCAAAATATATCCAGTGAAATTACATAGCAGGAAGCCATTCTTGTCACAACAGCATTCATAAACTACTCTGTACTTTTTCAGCGTAAACCCAGAGATAAAATTGGGAAAAAAGAGCCATTTTCATAATATACATTTCCCTTGACTCCACTTAAACGTATACCTTTCGAATTTGCTATAGACACTATAAGCATAGCACCACATGCAGGCACGATAAAAAAATGTATTCATTAAGGTTACCTATAAGGATTATTTTAGTAATAAAGGGTATAAGCCTTTTCTATCAAAAAAAAGGATGAGACTGACAATTAATGGAATTAATTCAATTAATGGAAGATTATTTAAATTTCGAGACCTAATGATCTCATGAGAATGGAACACATATTTAATGAAAGTGTATGTGTTATGTGGTGCTTATGAGCACTGCCCTAACCTATGAATTTATAAATGGCTTCAGTCAACAAGCTTGGCTTTTTTTCCTGCAAGAGCTGGGTGAGTTTCTGTCTTTTTGAAATGGAACTAAAAGACATAATGCTCTGCTTTTTCTGCAGACTTATAGAGCTAGCCAAGGTTGTTGAAGCAGCTTACTTCATCACTGCTCAGCTGTTACCTAAAAAATCTGGCAGTAGGGAAGCTGGAAAATGCAGGTTTAATCCTTGTACTCTGAATTCTTCATAATTTGAGAACCGATTGAGCAGCAACAAGCAGAACACATATTATTTTATTGTTAGTTTTCTATTTCACCGTCAAATATGCTCAAAGCATTCCCTCCTCCAATTTTTGCCCAAATTGCCTACAATCAATTTGAGAATAAGTGACTGAATCAAGATCACCTGTGAATTTCCATAACTGAGGATAGACTTTAAAGCTGAGTTTCACTGATCCTAGGTGAACATCTTAACCACTTGAAAGAGGAAGCAGTATGTGAACATTAATGATTGTGTGTGCTTACAAAAGGGGTTTATCAGGAAGAAAACTTCTAAATTTGGCCCCCTGCACTTTTGACATACAATGAATTTAAAGGAGTGTTCTACCCTATCTGAGATGAAAAAATCTGAAATTCTTTACTAATTATTACTTTTGAGATCCATAAAAATAATTTATCCTAAAATTTTTGAACAAAAGTTTAAAAATTGTTATCAGAATGTTTAATTAGCTAAGATATACTATACATATGTAAAATAGTACTAGCGGCTTTACGGATGAAAGCACTCTAGCTAAGCCAAGTGGAAAAAACTCTGGGCTCTGACATCATTACCCATTATCTGTGAAATCTCAGCATTAAGGATATTAAAAACATTAAAGAGAAATGGCTACAATTTCAGGAAATACTAAAAACATGAAAGATTAGAGGTGAGGGGTGAAATCTCATGAGATTTTGATCATTTTTAAAATAGTTATTTACATTTAGGTATCCACATCATAGAACAATATCATGTGACAGTATCTGATGCTGAAACATTTGCTATTTCCAAGGTTCAAATTAATCTTAAATTTAACAATCAAGAATGACTGGTGTTCTCATCCAAGCTAATTAATAAGCTAAGAAGACAGTCCCTGCTTGCTGATATGCATCTAGATCAGGGGTCCTCAACCCCTGGTCCGTGGAGTGACACCGGGCCACACAAACAAATGAAGCCCCATCTGCTGGATGCAGGCAGCACACAAAGCCACGCCCCCTCTGGTCCATGGAAAAATCTTTCTCCAAAGAATCGGTCCCTGGTGCGAAAGGTTGGAGGCCTCTGATCTAGATGCTCTGATTCATTTGGGCCAGTCACTCTCTCTTAGCCCAATTCACCTCCCAAGATAGTTGTAGGAAAAATAGGAGGAAGGAGTATTATGTTTGCTGCCTTGAATTATTTACAAAGTAATAAAAGTGGGATTTTAAAAAATCTAATAAATAAATGTGCATCCAGTGTAGCTAGATGTGGCATTTGATGTGATTGGATGATGCCTAGAGATTCGGTATCCAGGATCTCAGGATTGTTGCAAACATAAATAATATAAATGAAACACCAAACCATTTAAGCTTTTAAACAAATACAAAGTTATTAAAGGACTTTGCCTAGTAATGAAAAGTCAGACTAACCTTTCTGTGACAAAACTCTAAACGAGTTCCTCTACCATTTAATTGAGAATAGAGCTAGATATTTCACAGTTCAGGAAGACTAGTCAAAATCACACATTACAAATGGATTCATTCAAGGCTGATTTTCATTTGTGATATATGTCACTTAAAAAAAACACTATAAAAGTTTGCAAACAAGCACCCAATAGATAGAAAAATGTATTGATTCACCAGAAATCAACATTGTTTAAATAAAACTTAAGATCTTGGCCTAAGTATCACTTTGGATAAACTGTATCTGAATGTACCGCTTCAAATTCTACAGCAGGTATATGCAAAACTCACTTCCTAGGACAAAATATTCCGATTTTTCATAAGAACACTTATCTTCCAAAGTGCGCCAATCCACCACTCATGTATTTTCCCAGTGAGAACTCACTTCCTATTCCTGGGACAAGGAGTTTTGTATACAGCTACTCAGCACATAACATTCATAATGTTCCTTTATGGGGGGGAGAAAAATCTACCCATAGAAATTTATCAATGGAAAAAAGTCCAATCAGCTTTATTCCAAAAATGTAGCTGTGAATTTAAAAAAAAAAATAGAAAGCAATTAAACTTATAAACTATTATTTGTCAACTGAAGCTCCATCTTCCAAATTCAGATGACCCAGGCATTTTTTATATAAATGTTTTCACAGACAAAATGGGTTGTGAGAATATAACTTACTTTCAGATTTTTTTCCCTTTTCTCTTCTCCTCTTTGGAATCTGGCTTTGGTCTTGCTGATCGAGCAAATTGCTAGGTATTTATTAAGGAACAAAAACCTAATTGCAAGTCCTAGCAAAAGCAATTAATTAGCATAGAAAATGTCCAGATAATAGACAAGCAAACTAAAATGCTATAATATTGACAACACTGCATGAAGAGTTAATTAAAAATAATCATCAATGATTTTATGAACAAATAATATCCAAATAACATTCTGATTCTGCCAGTAATTGCAAGTAATCTTTATCTCATTGTGAAGTGATGATGAAGCTAACAAAACAGTCAGAAATGGTCCCAATAAGTTCAGTAATTAGGCAACTGCTCATTCAGTTAGAAAGTTTTCAGTCTGTCTCCGGATTATTTGGGAGTTATAAAAAAGGTAAGCACAGGATGGACTTTTTCCCCCTTCATTCCTACTAGGTATAGTGGAGATAACCAAATGTCCTTTAAACTCTTCAAAGAATTATACTACTTTAACCACTGATGTAAAACTTAGCAAACTAGAAATTCATACTAGAAAAAAAGTTCTGCATTACAACTTACCATTCTAGGAAAACCTATTCCCAATTGTTTTGATGCAGAGTCTTAATTTACATTTACAATGCTAAGTCATTTATCCTGATTAGATATGGCAGTGTTCACACATTGTAGGAAGCCACAAAATTAAGACTTTAAATACAGGTGGTCCTTGACTTCTGACCATAATTGAGGCCATAATTACAGTTGCAAGTTGGGCCACTCTTTAAATGGATGGCCATATGACCATGCCTTTTTTGTAATGGTCATTAGGCAAGCAGGGCAGTCATTAAGCGAACACAGTGGTTGCTAAGAAAGCTGACTGTCAGCAATTGATTTTTTTTTTTTGCCAGAAATTGGAAGTAAATGCCATTTTCCAGCAAAAAAAAAAAAGAACATAAATTGCATTTATGTGACTAAATGCAAATGGCTGTAAATGTGGGAAATCACGTGGCTCCGGGAGTAGAGAGGGGAGTGCAGCTGTCAAAACTCTTGAATCCAGGTTGTAAGAACCTTTTGGTTCATTTATAATTTCAAATGGTCGTTAGTGGACCAACTGTAACTTCAAGTGATCACTAAAGGACCAATTGAAGTCAAGAACTATCTGTAGACACAATGTGTAATGCATGATGCTCACAACTGAACCTCAAACAGATACTCCCACAGGATAATGAATGATAAAGCCCAGTAAGTTTATACTTCCAGGAAATAATGTTTGAATTTATCTGAGTTTTAGGGTGAGAATAAGTACAGAAACTTACTCCTGTTCAAATCTTACACATTACTAAATGGAGGATTTGCTCAGCTAACTAAAATGAAACAACTTTTTAAATGAAGGATACAACCACCATTGGCTTATTAAATAAGAGATATCCATTTGCTTCTTTTAAAGCTTTTGCAGCTGCTTTTTCATTAGGAAGACCAATAAAAGCTTGTCCTTTCATGCGGCCTTCTTTCATTAAGCGTATATCAAACCTAGTATATGCCAAGGGAAAGCAATTTATTATTTTTTCATTTGTTCAATATCCAACAGAGTGGACCGTTCCTACAATTTAACAACTGTTTCAGATCATATACCATTCATGTAACTATCTCTTCAAAAAGCCCAACATGGCAGCTTTTTTCTGAGATGATATGCTATATAAAAATTGCCACTTAAATCAGGTTCTTAGAAGGCCTAGAATAAAAGTAAAGGGTGTTTTCTGAAGCTTCAAATTTCTCCTATTAACCTTGACTTATTTTGAGACATAATAGTTAAAATATATATGCCAGGTTGCTTTTTGCTAACATCCTCAGTTTCTAGCATCTATGTCAGCAACTAATCCCCATTAGCATTTTTAAAACTATCTATTCTATAGACTCCATGTTTTACAATCTATAAATGTATATGAAACATCACCTTCTTAAAACATTAAGATATAATTTTATCTGCCATGTTTTTACTCAAGATGTCCATGTCTAAATAGCTTGCTTTTTTTTGCTTATCCATTACCATAACTTTTTTTTAGTAATATTTATTCCCCATATTTTCCACTTTCTCTTAGTTCTATAGTCTCTTTTCCATCTATTATCTATTTTATATTCTTAAGGTATTAGAGAGAGAATAAAAAAACTTCTCCTGGAAATATACAGGTAGTCCTCGAGTTACGAGTGCAATGGAGACTGCCCATTCCTCTCCGTAACTCGAAAACTCGTGGGAGTGAATCTCGTACCTCGAACGAGATCATTCCCTTGCTCATTAAGACGCACGCGGCTCGTTATGTGAATATTAGGTATCTCAGGGTGGGGAAGGCCATGGAGGGCATAGTGATGGCCCTCAAGGCCTTCCTGACCCACTAAGATACCTCATGCTTCCCCCTCCCTTCCTGTCGTACCAGACTCACCTTGAAAAGATCCATCTCCTGCTGCCGCCCAGATCTGAGGCCGGGGGATGCTTCCACGGCCCTCCAGTGGCCCAACTCGGGTGCCAAATGCTTTCTACAAGCTGCTGCCGCCCAGAAACATCCCCCGGCTTCAGTTCCATTCTCTGTTGCAGAACCCTAAAGTACCATCAGATCACGTGAGATCTGTAGTGTGAGATCTCACCCCACTTATCTCACGAGATCTTGCATTATTTTAGGCCTCCATTCTCTGCGAATGCACCAAAGGCTTGGAGCAGCCAAGAAAGCGAAGGATTGAAGTATTGAAGGCCTGATGCCTAGGGAGACCTGGGGCAGGGGTGGAAATAACCAGGGTGAATGTTGCAGTGTCCCAGCGATCGCTCGTAAGGGCGGACGATTGCCGTGGTGCTGCAATATTTGTAATTTCGGGACTTGCTCGTAAGCACTAGAAGGCGCTTATTGCATAACTTCGAACAAGCGTTAAGTGAACATTCGTAACTTGGGAATTACCTGTACATAGCTTGTTAAGGTGTTGGTCCAGAAATCAGGAGGCTGTGGGTACCAGGCCTCCCTTTGGCATGAAAGCCAGTTAGGTGACTTTGGCCAATCACTCTCTTTCAGTCCAACCCATTTCACAGGGTTGTTGTTGTTGTTGTGGGGAAAACAGGAGGCAGGAGCATTAGATATATTCACTACCTTGAGTTATATATATAAAAAGGGGGATAACAAAAATTCTAATTATATTACTTGACTTATCCAGGCACTTACATTATTCGTTCAGTTTCTGATGAAAAGTCAATGTATCTTCCAAAAATAAATTTCAAATCCTGGGATTGAAATAAAAACATAACAGGAAAAATTAGTAACTATCACCAAAGAGCCAAAACATTCTGCTCCGCTTCCATTTACCTTTTCCTGAACTTGTTTAGATAAATTCTTCACATAAATTCGGCAGTTTGGCTCTCCGGGCTCATAATTTTTGAAGACATAAAGTGTCCCCATTTCTGGAACATACCAAAACACAAAAATCAGGTTATTATTTGTAATTTGCATTTTAGGGTAACTTCCTTGACTTAATATTTAAAACTGATTATAAGACTATAGTGATAGATCAAAATTTAAAAGTTAATATCACATGGGGATATAATCAAATGCAGTATTTCCATGGTATGCTACAAAATGCTTAAAAAATTACAAAGTCACCTTTTTTTGATATTCTGCCTTTTTCCAATTCTCTTTTGGAAATAAATTCTGAAGGAATTTCATCCTCTTCATCTTCTGTGTCCTCTTTATGATTAGAACTGGGAGCCGGGAAAAGTTTTCCAAAACCTTCATTAGCTATATCATCAGCTGACGAGCAAGAGTCTAAATTTATTTTAAAAGATGCAAAATGTTTAAATGATATTTAATCCAGTCACAATAATTGAATGAACAATTTAACAACATCAGCATAAAATAAACTTAAGCATCCTTAATCTTGCTGAATTAAAAAAAGCTTAAAAGTATATCAGATTGATGCTATCATCAACAGAAATAGTAACTGCTAGAAATAAAAATTCATGGCAGACATAATGTCAGAAAATATTATCGTAATAACTAAACAAAGAATTTCAATTCAATCTGGGTAGTCAAGAAGATGGGCTCCAGTACAAGAGTCCAAAAGCTCAAAAGAGTAAACTTCTGGTCCCAGTGACTGACCCAGATTGGATCTTGCAATGTTATCTTGGGACACGTATATCTGCCTTCATTTGTAATTTCAAGTCAGGCCATTTGTGCCAACTCTATGTAAGTATGGCTAGTCCCGATTTACTGACCACAACTGTAATTAGCAACTTTAGGCAATACAATCATAAAGTGAACAATCATGTGACCACACCCAACTTATGATAGCAACTCATCAGTTTCCAGCTGTGGCAGTTAACCAAATCTCCACCATGTCTCATGTCATGTCTCATGTGACCCTGACTTGTGATCTCCTGCTGGCTTCCCCACTGACTTTGCTTGCTGGAAGCCAACTGCGAAGGTCACAAATGGACATTACATGACCACGGGATATTGTAACCATCGTAAATGCACACCAGTTGCCAAACACCCGAATCATAATCACATGACTGTGGGGAGGCTGCAATGGCTGCAACTTTAAGAAGTGGTCATAAATCTCCTTATTCGGTGCCAATATAACTTCAAATGATCGCTGAATGGTCAATAAGAGAGGACAGTCTGTATGCTTAATGCTTACATCACATTATAGAATGCTTAAAGCAGTATCTTGCAAAACTTTAGCATCACTATTGGTATTATTATTATTACTACTATTTACTAAATACAGATGGCAGTTAAGAAATTAGCTTGCCTAAGCCCAACTAGCTGGTTCCTCAGAGAGATCACAGAGATTAGCAATTTGACTCACTCCTTACATACAAGTGCACACTATAAGAAATTTAAACTGTTAAGTTGTCTATAAGCAAATACTCATTTCATACCATCATTGTTCTCCTTTTCCAGGCTTTTCTGAAGAATAGTAGGCGTATCTGCAGAAATGTTGAATTCAAT
Organism: Crotalus tigris; assembly: GCF_016545835.1. NCBI lineage: Eukaryota > Metazoa > Chordata > Lepidosauria > Squamata > Viperidae > Crotalus > Crotalus tigris. Next base: position 244,787 of record NW_024098375.1, read on the forward strand.
CTTCTTGATACCTATGGTTTGTGGCTGCTCAAACACGTCTGAAGGTGTCAAAGCTGGGTGCAAATTACTGTTCAAAATACAACATAAAGCTTTTTTTTTTTTTTTTGCTAAATGGTATTTCCCCACATCTCCTAACCATTTTACATTTGTTTGAGAGCACTTTGATATTTTATACAACAGCAGGTAATTAAGCAATCTACTATCTTTCAGCAGACATTCCTTTCTGAACTAACTTTGTGTGCTACAGATTATTTGGAACAATGTAATTTGAAAACGTAAGCTATACAGGTAGTGCTCGATTTATAACTACAACTGAGCCCAGAATTTTGGTTATAAATCCTTAACATACTATATTTTAGTCTACATCAAATTGTAATCGGTGGCAAGGGATAAATTTTGAATCACTGAAAAGTGGATAAATTTGGTGCAGACTGCTTCAGATGTACCATAAATAAAGTATCATAGTTGAGAAACCTGTCCCTGTACCCTTAGTTGATTATTTTTTATTAACCCAAATGTGCTGTTCAAAAGGCAACTGGATTTTCTTGCTTTTTTTTTTCCTCTTGAAAATATTTCTAATCCAAAAAGTTTCTTCAGGCAGAACTGAAGAACCTTTTTGGATGAGAAGTGAAACATTTTCAAGAAAAAAATCAAGAAAGTCCTGCTGCCTTTTCAACAGTACCTTTGGGACAAGCATAACCTGGAAGACTGAGAATCTCTGTAGACATTTTTTTATTAAGGAAAAAATATATGGTTTTGATCAATCTTTTGAATATTCAAGGTAATTCAGAAATATATTCAAACATTACAGCAATTTTATTAATTCCTGAGACAAAAGTCAGACAGGGATTCATTATTATAATCAATTATTCTAAAACCTCTAAATAAAGCTGCTCCTTAGAAGAGATGAAATTGCCATCTCTACTTACGCCTGTAAAAAAGCTTTTCCGGTTGAATATTTGCTTGATTCAGCTGTCAAGAAGCTGAAGAAATTCTTCCCTATATATAATGCTTAGAGCTAGTAAACCTGGAAAATAATCCAGGGAGAAGCAGGTGGACTACAATTCCCCTGTGCGTCTACAGGCCACACAGACAGAAATCTAACTAGGAGAGAAATCAAATCTCAACCCATCATTTTTCAGGAACAATTCCACTTAAGGCATTTCTGTTCTGACAGAAGCCAAAAGAGTATGCTAAATTAACTTCCAAATGGTTTCTAATGTGAGCTACAATCTCATGTTAAACATGGAGTTTATGCACATTGTAAATTATTCCTATTTTTTTTTTAAAAAAAAAACATATTTAATATTTTTTAAAGTCAGCTTAAGGTGATATTTTCAATTCCCACTAAGTCAAAACCCAGGAAACTGAAAATAATGTATTTTCCTTATGATCCACATCACATATTCTGTATATTATGATGGATTTTGACTTCATGGTTCACAAATCCACAGCTTGCCTTAGAGTTTTAGACCAATTATTGGCTATAGAGCACTATAGCTAGGCAAACATTCAACAAAACGGCTTTCTTTCTCATTTGATGTACATATCATAGAAGAAAATATGCCATAAAAATATAAGGCATAGTACATTCCCCATACTTGAACTATAATATGGGCAGGCAAAACTGGTTTAGTGTGCTGTGTGAAGATCAACAAGCAAGTACAATCTTTCATTCAAAACATCTACAAGGGTAAAACCAGGTTTACAGTTAATTGGAAATACTATGCATTAACCTTTGGGTCATACCTGGGTGGAGCAACTAGGGAAACATTTAATAAGTCCTTTATCTTTCTCTTTTTTCTTGCATGGCGCTGCTTTGTTGGTATCTGTCGTTTTGGCTGAAGTGTTGCTAGTTCCATCAATTTTGTAAATCTAAAAATTAAACACAATTTTTTATATCTGTACAGAAAAAGGAATTTTTCTAATGTCTTCTTAGATATTAACCTTTTGGAAAAGAAGAAGTAGTAAGGGACTCATTTTTATGTAAAATATTAATGTCTTTCCAAGAGATGCAATATTGTTAATAAGTAATCATAGCCCAGAAACTAAAACAGTTATGGTTTTTTATAGGTTTGCCTCTCTCATGCTGAAAGCCCAAGACAGCGGAAAATCTACAAAACAATTCTGATAAAACTTAAATATGAAGCCTATCTTTTTCCAGTTGCAATTTCTTCTCTGAATTACATAATGATTCAGTTCAGTGTAGGGTCCAAAAAGAAACAGAAGTTATGAAGTAGTTATGAAGTCTGGATAAGGAGCCAAACCTGCCAAATTATAATAAGTCTCTCAATCTCTCCACAGCTGGTTATCTAAACGGCAGGATTGGGTTTATATTTTGCCATGCTCTAGAAGAGGTGCAAAGAAAGCATAAATTATATTACTTAAGTTCATCATAGCCGAAGGCCAACACTGAACCATAGTCCTGAATTGCATATCTTTGAAACAAGCTAATTTTACTGCTTTCGAGGTCGTCTAATGCTGTCTGGACACAGGCTGCTAACGTTTCAACAGAAGAGCATACTCTCCAGAAGAGCATACTCTACTGTCTTTAGGCTCACGGAAACTAAAACTTGCACCCAAAGGACAGCACTTTGCTGTGGTCTTATCAACCTTTCTTTTTCTTCTTCATCGGCACTTTCGTATTCAGACTCATCTTTATTTGAGTCTTGGCTGTCGTCGTCTTCAGGCAATGGAGGCTCCTCAGGAGGCAAAGGAGGAATAGGAGGTGGCAAAGGGATAAACTCTTCATACTAAACAAGAGTAAAACATAGAAGTTTAAATTATTTATACCATTATTTAAGCCATCTCTCAAATAATCATTTAAATGCAAGAATTCATAATAATAATAATAATAATAATAATAATAATAATAATAATAATAATAATATAAAGTTGGAAGGGACCTTGGAGGTCATCTAGTTACCCCCTGCTCAGGCAGGAAACAAATGGCTGTCCAGTCTCTTCTTAAAAACCTCCAGTGTTGGAGCATTTACCGCTTCTGGAGGCAGGTTGTTCCACTGGTTAATTGTTCTAACTGTCAGAAAATTTTTCTTAGTTCTAGATTGCTTCTCTCCTTGATTAGTTTCCATCCGTTGCTTCTTGTCCTGCCTTCAGGCGCTTTGGAGAATAGCTTGACTCCCTCTTCTTTGTGGCATGAGATATTGGAACACTGCTATCATGTCCCCCCTCGTCCTTCTCTTCGTTAAACTAGACATACCCAATTCCAGCAACCGTTCCTTATATGCTTTAGCCTCCAGTCCCCTAATCATCTTTGTTGCTCTTCTCTGTACTCTATCTAGAGTCTCAACATCTTTTTTACATCGTGGTGACCAAAACTGGATGCAGTATTCCAAGTGTGGCCTTACCAAGACATTGTAAAGTGGTGTTAATACTTCACGTGATCTTGATTCTATCCCTCTGTTAATGCAGACTAGCACTGTGTTGGCTTTTTTGGTTACTACTATTGACAGGGATCTTGGACAATCATTTAAATATGAGCCAGCAGTGTGCTGCAGCTGCCAAAAAAGCCAACACAGTGCTAGGCTGCATTAACAGAGGGATACACATAAAAACATACACATTTAAGCATACACACTTATATCATATTACTCTATGATCTATTGAATTATATTCCCTATCACAAATTATCACAATGCAATCATAAAACCAAAGGCCAAAGTTTCTGCATCACATTCCCAAACTGAAAGTCAACAGTTAAATCAGAGTGAAGACCAAAGAGGGATAAGCAAAACGCTTTTCTGTGTATGCAACTTTTTTTTAAAAAAAACAACAAACTTCTGCATTTGACTGCAATGAGAAGTTAGAACGGGAAGTACAAACTGCAATTTCATATTTTTCATTTATTTTGGATCATACAGATTGACAATACATAACCTAATATCTGAAGGCTATCAAAATTGCTCCAGTTGTTTGAGAGATGTTCCACAGTGGGCCAAGTGGTTCATATATTGCTCCACCATGAGGAAGAGCAAGAGAAACAAAGACTAAAAAAGTGGCAGAAAACTCAACAAGATACTGCAAATTTGAACTAGGCTGAAACATAACCCTTTTCCATTTTAGGGTTTCAGGCAAATCTTTTACCACGACCTAATGTTTTCACAATACTCTCCATTTTAAGAAAAAAGTTATAACTCTCCACTATGCTCATACAGGCACTTAAATGAAAGCTAGCAGTACTCTGGTTTCTGACCTCAGGGAGAAAAATGTAAATTAAAATTATACTGTATATGCAATTGCTTTTCTTCCTGGCATTGTAAACAGTAAAGTTCCTTACCATGGGTGGCCGAGCAGTAATTGGTCCAAAAGGAGGTGGAAGATTCATTTTGTTCATAAGGTGCAGAACCTGAAACAGAATAGTAGCGTAATATTCAAACACCAGTTCTTAAGAACATTCCAAGGGTCTCATGTAATTATGCCAATGATCTTTAGATCAATGCCTTGCCATAGTACTTCGAACATTCCACACTCTGTAATACGCATGACAAATTTGTATAACTGTTTCACATTCCACACAGCTAAGTAGAAAATTGCATTTCATGACAAAGTTCTGGAATTGGGGGAAACAGTTCTTCATGTGAAATTAAATTACCTCATTTAAGCATCTTTCAAAGCAGGTTTATACAGACATATTTTAGAGCATAATGATCTATTAATGCAATACAATAATGCAATAATGTAGGAAGAAGTTCCAGTTGTTATCATTCCCAAAAATAATGGTGCACAGTGAAGCAAAATAAAGATTTGAGCACATAAGAAAATGTGCCTAGGGTGCTTCCAAGCTTCTAAAAATAATGATGATAAAACTGCAATTTTAAAATAATCAAAACAGGAATATTAAAGAACTATAATAACAGCTGTCTAAAAGTCAGATTTTATAACAAAGATCTTGAAATACAAAATATTGTTCAAAGCCTACTTAGGGTGATGCCTGAAAGTTTATTATAATTTTTAAACCATTGCTTTCCGATTAAAATGCAACTATACCAAAAAGCAATATGACTTTTAATGCTTTTGCAGATGATGTATGAAGGGGGTTGATTCCTATGAATTCTAAACTTTTCTGTAATGCCTAAAAGGGGTATTTATTTCTGGGTCCAGTTATTTCTTCTTCTGACCTCATAATCATGCTGACGTTTTTAGGGAGTAAGGAACTGCAAGGATTGGATTCAGTTAGCCCTGGTAACCTTAGGTTGACAGGACAGGGAAGCTGGGTAATACAGCACTTTTTTCCCCTCTATATTTATTGGTGGGGGAGAGTGACTACTCTTTGTTTTTGAAAGGGATCATTTAAATTCAAATTCATCTTTCTTTTGAGTAAATGTGGAAAATACAAATCTATACTAAAAAAAAGAAATTTCTGATCAATAAATTAGTAAGCACCAACTAATAAATAGAAACAGAGATAAAGACTGTAGATCAGAAACATCCTACGATGTTGAAAAGGAATTCTAATATCTGTGCGGGTGACAATATTATAGCCAAATGTGAAGCCTTCATTTTGGAGGATCAAAGACAGCAAAGGCATAGAAGGAATGCAGTGATCTCTACCTTGTTCCCAAAGAATATAAGTGTGTCAATTCGATCAAATACTGAACATACACATTAACCTGACGCTTTTCCACCAATTGAATTTGTCCCTTAAAGTAATAATTCATTAATAACTAACATTTAAGCAGTTAATACCCAGAAGTAATATTTTTGCTTTAGGATTAAGCACAATCAATACTGTTGATTATTATATTCAAATAAAATAAGCTATACATATTTACCTGTACATAGAATTTAGGAACACTTGCCAAAGCATTTGCTATGTTGGCTAAGATTGTACTAGACGGTGGGGGATACAAATATTTGAGGCACGAATTTATAGGGAACGTTAACCTGTAGGAGAAAACAATGAGGTATTTATTTATATCCCGCCTTATTATTTTTACAAATAACTCAAGATGGGAAACATATCCAACACACTTTCCTCCTTCTATTTTCTTCACAACAACCCTGTGAGGTGAGTTAGGCTGAGAGAGAATGACTGACCTAAGGTCACCCAATTGGTTTCATGGCTAATACAGGACTTGAACTCATGGTCTCTTGCTTTCTAGTCTGGTGCCTTAGCTTGATTAAGCACATTAAGCATTCAAGGTTATACATTTGTATAGAAGCTTGAGAAATTCTCAAAGATCAGTCCGGCCCCATAAAATCTTGGATTTATTTATATATCTGCTTCATTGATGCTTTATCTCTCTATTGTAATTTTACCTATTTTCTATTATGAGCCTGATAAACTTCACAGCCAATAGCCTACCAACATACTTAAATATATATATATATATTACAAGTTGTATTGTTAGTTTTGGGGATATTGTGTTTGTCTTTACTGAATAGTAACTACCAATACCATATGAAAGCTACTTCTGAAATAAAGGGTAATTTCAGAAGCTGAAATGCTACTCCATACTGTTCAATATGTAATATTTCATTTGGTATGTTCTAGTGCTGATGCACACAAACACTGACAAGTTAAACCTCAACCCATGTAAAATGGCAATACTGAAAAAGATATTGAAAAAAAAATCAAGAATCGTCATACTCTAACACAGTGATTCTCAACCTTTCTAATGCCGTGACCCCATAATACAGTTCCCCATGTTGTGGTGACCCCCAAGTGAATGTGGCCATCAATAAGAGGGAGTAGGACAGCTATGGAAAAGGGAAAAAAATGGCGGACAGCATGGTTTGGTGACCCCCGTGAAATGGTCATTCGACCCCAAATGGGGTCCCGACCCACAGGTTGAGAACCACTGCTCTAACAGAGATCCCCAGCCTTTTGGGCACCAAGGACCGGTTCCATGGAGAAATGTTTTTCCGCGGACCGGAGTATGTGTAGTTTTGTGTGCTACCTGCATCCCACGAATGGAGTTTTGCTTCTTTGTGCAGACCGGTTGCTGGCATGCTGCGGCCCAGTACTCATCCACGGACCGGGGGTTGGGGACCCCTGCTCTAACACATCTTTGCAGAAATAAATTTGGGGGCATTAGAATCAACCAAATCAACTAATGGAATCAAAAGGTGGGGGTGCAGTCATCTTTTCAGAAACAGCATGTTCTGTTTCTTTCCAGGTTATATCCAAAGAAAGGGGGGGGGAAACCCTCATCCTATGTAAATGTTATGGTAAGAGTGATTCTGGGAAATATTGCAGTTCTAAGGGTGTAAGGGCAAGGGGTTGATCTGTAAAGTTAATAACAAGTGTACTTATCTGATTTTGAACTTGTTTACATGCATGCAAGTAGTTTGAGGATATAATTAGGCAATTTTAACATATGAACCAGGCACTGACCCATGGCTAGGAGCAATTCCAGTTTCAATTCTCAGACAGCTTAGATCTTTTTGTTCCTTCTCTTCTTTGACAGGTTCTTCAAGACTAAATAATAACAATAAACAAGTGCATAAAAATGCTATGAGGTAGGCTGAATTTACTCTAATACTCATTCAACAAGCAAAATTTCTAAGTTGCTCATTCATGTTATTCCTGAATTTTTTTTCCTGCATCAAAGGACAAAGCTGAAAAAATACATATACAGCAATAAGTTATTTCTATGAAATTATTAGTTGATGTTGACTCACAAACATTAGTCAAATATCCAAATCACTATTTAAATTTGTTATGCTCAAATATTTAAATTTATCAATAATGCAAAATATTCCTTTAAATATAAGTGGTCTTTGAACATTTACAGGTATCATCAGGACTATAAGACCAGCAATAAAAACACTAACTGAAAAAGAATAATTTTAACTGCATTACTAGTTATATTATTATTAGCAGTAATGCAAATATAATTTGGATAAACAGTATGGATCCTTTCATATTAATCACATGAAGCGAGTGTGTGTGTGTTAGGATAAATGTTATTAGCTACCTGCGGTGTTTAGTTTTCAAGCTGTTATAAATGTACTGAATTTAAAATGTCCACATACCTTTTGTCTTTTTCAGGAGGTTGGCTAATTGCAAGACCACTGTCTTGGTCCTTTGCATATTCAACTACAAGAGTGTGGCCTAGAAGATTTAGCTGATGCAATTTTGATAAAGCCTTAAATAGAATACAACAAGCTAAATGAACAAATAGCAGTGGGAAAACCAGCACAAAAAAATAGTCAAAGCAAAAGTGACAACATTACCCTAGCCTACTTTCTCATCTACAGGCTAACGATGTTTCCCAACCTTCTTGGCCATTACTGACTGGGATTAAAGTCTATGCATCTGGCAGTTGATAAATATACAAAACACTAACTGGAAGTTCCCAGGACTATATCAAATATCTTTACTGCTTTTAGTAGCAGTTAATTATATAAAATATTGCTACTTTATACAGTAATCCTATATATGGTTGATCTGAAGTGTCGCAGTGGGTATTGTTTCAAATAAATTAAATTAGACTTATTTGTATACTATTTTGTTTTTACATTGCAGGAATGACAACCTGTATCCCACAAATATCACTAACAACTTTATTTATTTGCTTTTTATTTAACTTATAGGCTGCCCATCTCACCAGAAAACAACTCTAGATGGCTTACAATCAATAAAAATATAAAATATTAAAACAATAGTAACAAAAAATGGTTTCAAACTGACAAAAATGGGAAGGGAGAGATTGATTCTTTCATAATCCTTTGCCCAGATTTCTTATGAATTATGGAAGTCAAAATGTAAAAAAATACATGAAACATACAAAGTTACCTGATCCTGCTAAATGAACACACATAATCATATACAAGTATGAAAAACAAATCAATGGAATAAAAATAGTTTAAAAACCCAATACACACCTGAGTAGCTGCATTTTCATTGGGAAAAGTTGCAAAAGCTGTATGTTTCTGAAAAATAAACCAGGTATAGGTTCACTTTTATACAAAGAGAAAAAATATTCTATGCATAACATGTCACAACCAAAAGGCAGGTTGTTTATTCTTTTCTGAATAACTTCTATAATTGTGACTGAATTCATCATTCCTTCTCTGAATATATTTATATTTGTCATCCTTTAGAATCTCAATCTCGTTCTTTTGCTCTCTTAATCAAATGTGTTGCTTTTGTCTCTCGATTACTTCAAGCCAGTTGTATCTCTGGCACTTATAGGAGGCATTTATTTATCAAATTTATGTTGCAGCCCATCTCATAGGTGCGGGTCTGGGTGGAATAAGTTAAAATAAATGTATTTCCTTCAGGTAGAGTAGAAAGAACAGCCCAAGTATACATTCAATCCAGGAGTTGCCATTCTGTGACTTATACTTTCTGTTTGTTGAAAACTTGACAATGCCTCCGAGATAAAAACAACCCTACATGCACCAAGATGCCTTTTCCCTACCAGCCTGCCGTAGTCCGAAAGGATCCGCACTGACGAAGCCCCAAAGTGCCTCAGCAATTCTTCCTTCTCCGAGGCCGTCAAGACGGCGGGCAAATGTCGCACCAATAGGATCCGGTTGTTTTTTCCCGGTCTCAACTGCCGACCACCCGCCTCCGAACTAGGCACCGCCATGTTTTTCCAACCAATGGCGGACAGATTGACGTTGCGCATGCGCCTCCGTTGGCAAGACTCAGCTTGCGATCTTGCAGTTGAAATCTCGCAGGCCGAAACGCAAAACGCAGAGAACCCAGGGAATCTCGCGAGGATTGGAACACCCTATGGGGAATAGTCTCTCAGCCCAGAGAGTTACAGTCTGTTGGCAGTGAAGACAGTAGCCGGGAAAGTTTGAATATGCAGAGGAGTGAGAGAGAATGTCTAGCTAAGAGTTGCTTTTTATAACAGCAAGATCCGCACAGGGATGCTGTTCTCTTTTGTAGCGAGTTTCCTCAAATTGAACTGTTACTGCTCTGTTCTATTTCAAGATCCACATGAAAAATCTCTCCTACAAAAAAAAAAAAGTTTATGGAACATCTGGATCTTCCCCAAAACTTATGGGAAACGGTTTCAGTTCGGTTCCGTTCCAAAGTCTAATGCTGATCCAATTTGTAAGCATTGTATCTATAAGAAACAGCAGGTCTCACAAGTCCCATCGCCAGTCTCTTACTGATGACTCGCACCTGACCCACTGATAATTCACACCCTCCAAAGACCCTGACCTGAAGGAACCTACTCATCACAAGACCCATTACAAGCCTCTCTCTGATAACACACCCGAACTATCACAAGACCCTCACGTGACACAACCACACCTGAAGCCCTTATAAACAGAAGAACACTGACCTAGACATCTGCTGAAGATATTACCTAGCCTGGTAATGAAATGTTCGGAAACCGACGCACGAGCTCCGAGAACGGACCTTCATCTTCATCCAACACCAGAACTACAGGTATTTGCCACTATTGCAAACAGCAGGTCTTTCTGATTGTGAATGCCCCCAGTTGTGTCCGTGAGCCGAAAGCAGACCTGCTGTATTGTACCTTGATGAGGAGGCATGGTTTCAGATTGGGTGCAGAGATTCTGGTTGGCTGCTTTCCATTCAATCAATCGAGAAAAATCTGATCTTATGGAAACTAGTTCCAGACAGGGCAGAAACAGGTATGTTGGTTAGAGAAATCATGCCTTCACTTTCTTACTTTCTTCAATTTATGTAGCTGTTTGTCTACTAAAAAGACTATGGGCATAAAAAAAGAAAAAGATTAACAATAGAGGGTGGGATTAAAAATGTAAAATAATAAATAAGATGGCAGAGCAACCTCAGTAGGAAGGTACAAGAATACAGGTAGTCCTTGACTTACAACAGTTCATTTAGTGACTGCTTGAAGTTACAACAGCACTGAAAAAAGTGACTTATGACCATTTTTCACACTTATCACTGTTACAGCATACCCATGTCATGTGATCATAATTCAGAAGCTTGGCAACTGGCTCATATTTATGACAGTTGCAATGTCCCAGGGTCATGTGGCCCCCTTTTGCGACTTCTGACAAGCAAAATCAATGGGGAAACCAGATTCACTTAACAACCGTGTTATTAACAACTGCAAGGATTCACTTAACAAGAAAGGTCATTAAATGGGGCAAAGTTCTCTTAACTGTTTTGCTTAGCAACAGAAATCTTGGTTTCAGCTGTGGTTATAAGTCGAGAACTACCTGTAATACCATAAGGGCACCTTTGAAAATTAAGGGCTATTTTGAGCTGAGCTCAGCTCCTGGTACATTCAGAATGGAAGTGGCTTGTCATTGCCTTTTTTCAGAATGCTTGTTTTTATCAATGCTAAAATTCCCTGATTATTTCTCTTTTCTTTTTAATATATTTTATTGATTTTTTTAGAATAATCTTTAGTGCTTAGTAAACAACGTGTCGCCTGGGTTCATATATTTAACAACAATCAATAGTTAATTTCTATGCTTTCATAATCAACATAATAACTAGGAATACCTTTCCTTCGTCTTTTTCCAATAGTGTTCTCCTTTCACCAACATTGAGCAAATATAGTTCTTAGAAGGGCTTTTTTTTTATTGAAAAATTTTTAAGTTTTACAAAACAATTCCTTTCCCCAAACCCCCCCAACCCTCCCATACCCTCCCCAACCTCCCCAATCCTCCCATGCCCTCCCCCAACCTTCCCAGAGCTGGATACAGGCTTGATTAAAAATTTTCAGAAAATCTTAAAACACATATAAATCCTAAACAAATCTAAATACATTAATTAAACAAGTTATAAAATAATTAACAATAGTAAATTTTAAGTGTAAGTTATTGAAAAACTAAATAATATATATATATAAACAGATTATAATATACTCTAAACATTTTCTAATATCATAGTTATATTATTATCCATCATTCTTTATAAACTCCCTCAAAAACACAAATGTAAACATTACTTAAAACATTAAAATTCCCTTATACATATTTAAACAAGACGTTCCTTTAAATACTCCTTCAATATCTATACATACAGTATAAAATCTAATCTCTCCCTCTACTATAATCTATCAATAGAATATCATAGTTATATTTATCCATCATTCTTTATAAACTCCCTCAAAAACACAAATATAAAAACATTAAAATTCCCTTATACATATTTAAAGCAAAATGTTCCTTTAAATACTCCTTAGATATCTGTGCATGCAATATAAAATCTAATCTCTCCCTCTTTCTTTATCCTAAAACAAAAAAATAAACATATAAGCATTCATTATACCATTAAAACAAAATACTCTTTTGAATACTACTTAAACTGCTAAACTTAAACTTCTTATCTAAAAATTTTGATACAATCTCCATGATCTTCTCTCCTCTTTACACATTCCTTATCAATCTCTCTTATCCAAAAACCTCAAAAGAAGTGCTTTAAAATCTGCCCTTAAAGGTTGCTCCAAAAAGTTTGCAAATCCTGCTTCTTCCGCAGACTCAGAAACCAGTACTTGTGAGGCTTCCTTAACCTCTTTATTCTGTTGCTCCTTTTCTTTACGTTTATGTGTTGTACGAGTTGTCCTCTGCTCCTTCATCTCGACTTGTTGAGACCCCTCGAACTGAGGTTTTCCATTTTTCATGAATGTAAGCTCTTCAGGCTGCAATTCTACCCTTGAGGGTTGCTCCAAAAAGTTTATAAATCTTGCTTCTCCCACAGACTCAGAAACCAATACTTGTGAAGCTTCCTTAACCTCCTTCTTCTGTTGCTCCTTTTCTTTTCATTTATATGTTGCTCGGGTTATCCTCTGCTCCTTCATCTCGACTTGTTGAGGCCTCTCCCCATTTTTCATAAATATAGGCTCTTCAGACTGCAATTCTACCTTCTTCTCTTCCAAAGCTTTGAACATAATGGATGGCAAAAAACATACCCCCAGGACCGAAGTGTAAAACTCTTTTGCTTTAAAAACTGTATTAAGTCTATAACATGTCCCCAGGTAATTCACCACCATTCCAGTCGGAGCATCCCATCTGAACAACATTCGTCTCTTTTTAAGTTCATCTGCTAAAAAAGCAAACTCCTTTCTTCTTCTTAAAATTTTAGATGGGATCTCCTTTAGAATTATAACATCTTGTGAAGCAATTTGAAACCTCTTCTTATAAAAAGCTTGTATAATTTCGTTGCGCAGGGATCTTTTACCAAAATAAATTACCACGTCTCTTGGCAAATTCCTTTGTTCTGCCACCACGGAATTAACTCTAAATGTTTTTTCAATTTCACTAAGTATTTCCTCTTTTTCTCTATTCAAAATCACAGCAAAGTCATTTGCAACCATCTCTCTCAGATCTCCTTGCAAAGATTCTCTTAAGCCTCTGATTCTTAAAGCATATTCCATTTGTCTATATTGAAGCATAAGAATCTCATCTTGAAAATTTTCCATCTCTTTTTCCATACTTTCAAATTTTCCCTCCATCAATTCCACTTTTTCTGCAACCTCTTCTACACGAGAATTCAACTTTTCAAGAACAGAGGCAACTCCTTTTAAAGCCAAAACTATCTCTTGTCTCAAAATCCTATTATTTTCCTCTGAAATCTCTTTCATTTCATCCCTAATTTGAGATATAGCATTTCCCATTATGTCTTGCAAATCCTTCACCGCTATTAAATGTGCCAAAGAAGAGGGTGAAGCTATTGATTTAGGTTGTTGGGCTGATGATAACACCGAAGAAGAAACCACCTTAGGAGCTGTAGGAATTGCTGAACACTTTGGAGCCATCTTAAAAAATCTTTACTCCTTCTTAAAAATTACCCCCCAAAAAAGGAAAGAAAAAGTTAAACAAAAGAAAAAGAAAGATTAACTCCAAGAAATCCTTCAAAAGGAAATCATTATAATAGAAAGAAAAAGGTTAAAAAAAGAAAAGTCAATTCAATATACATTCCAGTCAAGAAAAAAAAACGCCAAAAAGCCTGCCGATCGCCATTTTACTTTCCCTTTCAACAAAAGAAAAAGGCAAAAAGAGGGAATAAAAGTAAATCTTTAAACTTAAAATCCAAATAAAATCAGAGAAAACAAAAGCAAAATCCTCTACTCAGCTCTGTCCACTTCTAAGAAAAACTCACCAGCTCACTTTAATTTGCGGAGATGGTTGCAGCGGCTTGTTTTGTCCCTAGAGACAAAAGCAGTTGGGAAGCGGAGACAGTCTGAACTCCGTGGGAGCACTCTTTTCACCCCCCCCCAAAAAAACCTTGGGGGTGCATAAGAGGCTCTACCACTATTCAGACAATCCTCTTCCCTCTCCCTTTGCCCGGGAGGGGGATTTTGAACCGCTGAACAGCTGATGTCCGCTGTTCATAGCGATTCAAACACTTACCCAGGAGGATGGCTACAAAGTAGCCGCCATCGCGCGCGCAGATCCCAGAAGGGCTTTTTTTTGTCATAGAGTGCCCAGAACGGAGTTCCAGCACCTTTTTTGGATGGAACCTTGTAGAGTAGGCAAGGCGGGTTGTATGACGTGTGAGTTCCGGCACTTTTTTTTCTTTTTTACAAAAAAAGCACTGGTTCTTAGTACTTTCAATACATACAAAGTTGAATATAAACATTTTTCTAGTACTTAACAATAACATTAGTATGTAACATCTTTTCTAATCAGCTTATTTTACAGTTGCATTTGCAAAAAATCATCTTATGTAAATCACTATGTCCTGTTTTCAAAACTCTTATTTAATCAAAACATTTCTTGTCAGTTATAATTTTCTCAAAATTGATTACATTTAAATATCCAAAACATTTCATACATTTAAATCATCCCAATATTTTTACATTTCCCATATCATAGAAAAAAATACTATACTACTAATCAGTCACATTTCTCTTACTATAGAACCCTTTCATATCCAAAATCTGACTATTCTTTTAAACACATTCAGACAAATGTTTGGTCATATGATACTTCATCTGGTATGCCAAGTCATCTCTCTTAAATCTGGTTCTCGCCTGTTCTTATTTAAGCTTAGTTTCCCCTCAGTATTCAAAACATTTCTTGTCAGTTATAATTTTCTCCAAGTTGATTACATTTGAATATCCAAAACATTTTGTTCATTTAAATCATCCCATTATTTTTACATTTCCCATATCATAAATATTATACTACTTATGAATCACATCTCTCTTACTATAGAACCCGTTCATATCCAAAATTTAACTATTCTTTTAACCATATTCAAACAAGTGTTTAGTCATGTAGTTCTCCATCTGATAAGTCAAATCATCTCTTTTGAGTCTGGCTCTCGCCTTCTTCTCTTGCCTAGCAGCTTTCCAAGTCAGTGTGTTCAGCTTGCCATATAATTCTTCCTGTATTTTTATAGGTGTTGTTAAGAATGGGAAAGACAAATTGAGTAAGGTGCTTTTGAGGGGGAGTTTCATCCATTTATACATCCATTTGTTTCCACTTGTTTTGAAGTCCTGAAAGATAAAATGTCTTTTCCATTTTCAATCTTATAGCAAAATCTTGCAGATTTTTCTTTGTGTTAAGCTGCAATTTTCTTCATTGGTGGCCTCCATCTTTGGGTCATTCTCCTCTGGTTTTTATTCTATTATCTGATTTATTTATTCATTTTTTTGTCACCATTTTCTGAGAATTGTTTAATTGTGTGCTTAGGTCAAGAATGTGCTCATTTATATCATCAAAATTATTTTTAATCTCATTATGATTTGAAGCAGTTATCGTTTGTATTAGTTGTAACATAGCATACATTTTCTCCTGGAAGATATTTGTCTTGTCTTGAAGTATTACTCCTGCAGTTCTCTGATGTTCCAGACTGGGAATTTTAGAAAAGAATATTGCATGTGGTTTCTTACCACTTTTAATTGTATATGCAACCTCCATTTTCATCAAACCAACCAGCCTGAATTCCAAACACTATAGTCTTATATGTTTCTTATCTTTATAAACAGTCCAAAATGTTCAACCACTTAAAAACAATCCAGTAATTTCCCCCCTAGAAAAATAGTCAAAAAGTCAAAGATTTTCTTTCTCCGCAAATGATTCTTAAATTTAAATATCACAGCTCAGTAAATGTTTATAATCCAAGAAGGTCAGCAGTTTTCATAACAATTATATTTCTCATTCTGCAATAGATAGCCCAGTGTATTTTATTTCCTCTATTCCCAGCTGTTCTCTGTTTAGCTAAGAGTCACTGAGGATCAAAGGGATAAATTGTGCTCTGTTTCTGGGTGTCTTGCCAATTTCTGAGGCAGGGCAGTTGTAGTTATATACTCTGTTCCACCACTAGATGTCAGTAGCTATTAAAATTTTCGTTTTAAAAGTTGGAAAATAATTATAATTTTAGCAATATTCTTTTAAATGGAAAATCTTAACAATTTCCATAGTTTTCAGTTTTATTCAAATTATAGCTTTACATTAGTCTATTTCAATGTATTTCTGTCCCCCATAAAAATTAAATCGCCACTTCCGTCTATGGAAGGGCAGGGTTATAATCCCCTTTCTTCTCACTTTCAGAGGATATTTTTCTTCTTGGGCATCTTTTCCAGGAAATCAGTTTCAAAATAGAGAAGAGAAGATCAATATTCTCACCCAGCTCCAACACGCTGTTCACAGTTGTTCTTAGTTGGTGCTTTTGGACTTTGGATGCCAGTAGCTTGGGCTAGTCACCGGAGTGCATCTAGCCTTTCTCCTGTCGGGTTGGAGGGCTTCCCCCGGATCAAACAGATTGACCCCCATATTTCTGTAATTGACGGGGGGGGCTCCTTCTTTGTCACCTCTCCAGGTTAACTTTAGACCCATTTAGGCAGGGTGAAACCAGCTGTGGGGTGCAGAGCTCCGCAATCCCTTGGCTGTGTTACTATGATGCAAAACTGGAAGCCTCCCTGATTATTTCTCATTTAAGTGCTCATCAATTTATCTTCCCAATCCAGACAAAATTAGTCAGATTGTCAGAATCCAATCATATTTCATCTTTAATTATCAAATATAGAAACTCCCAATTCTGCCTTCTTTGGATTCTGCCATAAGAGGGAGAGAAGGGGGAGAACAAAGGGGCTTTATGGCCCTCACTTCCTTCAGTACACTTCAAAGAGCTGAATGCTGAATGTGTGTTTATTGTAACATCAAAGCGTTAGCACTAGAGGACCTTATCATAACAAAGCAGGGTATTTGCCTTTCATGTAGTTACCTGAAGTCTCCATCCAGACGGAAGAAAGAAGAAAGGGGGTGGAATTGTGATACTTGAAACTATCACTGGAAGGGGGGTTGATTGGGTGGGACTACTGGGGAACCCCTTAAAACCTTGAATGGGAGAGCTTGAACCCCAAGTCCTGTCTAGCATGCCTGCAACCATTTTCTCTTAATAAAGGATTCCTGTTGGAAGAATTATTCCAAGAGTTCTGTCTTCTTAAGATGCAAAGTGGGGTGGGTCCTTACACAGATGCTAATTTGTTGCTCAGGCTCAGAATTATTTTTAAGATAATAAAAATGGTCCAGAGATCTCTTTGGAAGAGGAAGATATTCAATCTGAGAGGCTACAGAACTTTGGTGGGAAACCAACTCACTAATTTACCTTTTAGGAAATGGTGCTTTGTAACTGGGGACAACACACTGCAATCCGTTCATAACATGTGGGCACTACCCTAAACAATTGGAGATTATTTCTAGGCATTAAAAATATGGCTCTGCTGATAGCCTCTATGATCCATACAGCTTTGGGGTATGGCAGTGATGGCGAACCTTTTAGACACCAAGTGCCCAAACTGCAACCCAAAACCATTTATGCATTGTCGAGTGCCAGGTGGGTGTGGCCAATTGGTTGGGTGTGGCCAATTGGGTGGGCATGGCCAATTGGATGGGTGTGGCTGCAGTGGTAAGGGCAGATGGGTGGGACTAAAAAGTTCAGTCAATCAATTCCAACTTTGCAAGATCTTTTTTTTTTCCCGCAAGAGAAGTTGAAATTGATTGACTGAACCTTTTTTTTTTTTTTTTTGCACATGGCTGTGGAGGCCTAAAGCAAAAAGGTTTTATAAAACCCAGCTGAAGGCCTAGGACTGGGGCGATGGCGCACATGCCCACAGAGAAGGCTCCGAGTGCCGCCTCTGGCACCCGTGCCATAGGTTCGCCACCACTGGGGTATGGTATTGAAAAAATCAAATATTGAGAAGTAGACTTAGGGAAGATCCACACAACCAGGTTTCTTGCCCCGGGGCCAGTAGAGCCCAAAGGCTACTTTTTGAGGGAAGGAATGCAAACATTAGCCACTGCCCAGCCCACCAGAAAGGCAGCTTCCCCCCACTTTTAATTGCTATGTGTCAAATGTTCTTGCTTCAAAGGAATGCTGACTCTGGTAGTGTGCTTAATTTCATTTCATTGGATATAAACTTCTCTTTTATTTCAGTTTGGCTACTGTGCACTATAATATAAATCCCATCTCCTTATCAGACACTGGCACCTTATCGCTATGGAGATTGTGTGTGTGTGTGTGTGTGCACACACACAAATTCTGAAAAGCTGGAATTCATGTTGATGAAACAATGAAAAATTGGACCTAAGTAAAATTGGCACAAGTTTTCCCATTTTCCCTTTCTATCCTAAGTGGCAGGGGGGAAAAAATTGTAAAACAGCAGTGTGTGTTTTGCTTTTGCTTTTTATACAGTCCAGACAGAACATTAGATCTCCATTCATGACCAACAAGGAGAGAGGTGTTGAAATCAGGAATGGGATTTCTTCAACAGGATTCATTTCCATCTGGGTTACCCACGAGAGTCGAGCAGTTAAAAGTGGCAATAGCAAAAGTCATTAGTCACACTTATAGAAAGTATATTGAAAGCGTTGGGATTTATCTTAAATTAAATCGGCTTTTGCTATTCTGACAGGATGCAAATAAACAACTTCTAAGTAGTATTGAAGAAAATATGGAATATTTTTTAGCCAAAGGATAAGTTTTGTTACATGGATTCCTGGTAACACTGTAAGTTGTTTGCTATATCTCAAAAAAAAAAAAAAAGCTAGAAAAGAAAATGAATACAGTAAAAATGTTTCAAATTGAAAGATTGTGAATTAAATTAGCTTCTGCAGCTGATTTAATTTATATCCTGTCCTTTCAATAGTCAAAGCAGCAATCACAGTAATTTGATTAGTTTTGTAAGACAAGTCTGTGTGTATGTGTGTGTGGGGGGGGTGTCAGTCATCAAAATATGCTCTCTGTATAGTGCTATTACTTCAGGAGCTGTATTGATTAATGACGGTTTGTTTCTCACTTTCAAGGCCCTGCTTGATTCAGGTTCTGGGTATTTGTAGGATTGCCTTCTCTCAGTAACATCTGCCTGTCCAACAAGGTCAAATAGGACAGTCTCTCTGCACACCACTCGCTAAGAAAGTGCTCTCTCTAAGATCCATGGAAGCATGCCCTTCCTATTCTCCCAGACATTTGAATGGGCCTCTCTCTGTTGGGATTTAGAAAATCTACAGGCTTGGCTGTTCAAACAAGACCAGGGATGTTGAATGAGATGCTTGTACTTCTATCAATGGCCTGTTTTTTTTTTTAGGGAGGTTATGTTGTGGTTATGTTTTATGGTTTTGATTTCTTGGTTGTATTTTGTTTTAATCTCAGCTACCGAAGGGAGGAATTGAACACTGGACAAAGCAGTTGTGATTGGAACAGCCAATATACTGTACTTTGATGACCGAATTATTCCTGCTTCAGAACAGAGAATACTTTTTCCAGGCAACTGATTTAGAGCACGGTGACTGCATTTTGATTAAGAAAGAAAAAGACCAAAGAGGTCTTTTTCTTTCTTAATCAAAATGCAGTCACCGTGCTCTAAATCAGTTGCCTGGAAAAAGTATTCTCTGTTCTGAAGCAGGAATAATTCGGTCATCAATGTACAGTATATTGGCTGTTCCAATCACAACTGCTTTGTCCAGTGTTCAATTCCTCCCTTCGGTAGCTGAGATTAAAACAAAATACAACCAAGAAATCAAAAAATCAAAATTGCAGCCTAGCTATCTTTAAATCTGTTAGAAAATTACTATTGGTAATTTCCAATGTAGTATCCATCCAGCACACTACCAACCCATCTCTTTGTGCAGATCAGAGTAAGCACATCTGCTACTCAATTCAGGTAGCAAATATTTCTTGATGTTTATGTATTAAACATCAGCAAACTTCAAAAACAGTTAAGTAGGGCAGTGAGACAAAAGCTCTGCAAAGTAGAGAGAAAGAGAGAGAAATGTGAACAGCAGCCCAGAGATAAAAGAGGCAGAGGACAGAATATCATCTATCTACCTTCAATTTATCTATCTATCTATCTATCTATCTATCTATCTATCTATCTATCTATCTATCTATCTATCTATCTATCTATCTATCTATCTTCTATGCTTCCTAATATATTCAGAATCATCAAGGCATAATAATTAGCGTGGATACTTTATTCCAGTTGTTCATTTGTTCTTGTTTTGTTTATTCCAGTTTTAACACACTCATGTCACATCAGCAAAATAGAAATGGAAAATAAAACACTGTGAAATCCTTCTTCTATTCTGCACCATAAATGAAACAATTTGATCGTTGGAGATAATGTGTCCAATACAAATAGCACTCCTTTTCTTACCCAGACAGCTCAGGACTTGCTAAACAAAGACAGATAGTCTTGACCAGAATCTACTATCATTTAGTGATCCCCAAATGGTGCATTTCAGATTGAATGTTGGTCTACAACATTTTTGCTGCCTGAGGCAAAGCAACAGACAGCACCTCCCTACTCAAACCGTTGCCAGCCAAGTTAACTAGGCACTTGAAGTAGAAATCCCCAAAGCACAAATTAAACGAGAATTTGCTGTCAAAACCTGCTGTGCACGCTGATTGCCTTAGTCTGCCTAACGATAAGGCTGACCCTGTAGATTATATTGAGTTCTTGCCGGCTCCAAACTTTATTTGTGCACATTTACCCTGAACTAGAACTCATTTGGGAAGGAAAGCCAAGCTATCTGAAGTAGTTGTCTTCATGCTCACTCATGGATGTACATGGGTTTTACTGTATAAAACAGTTTAGCATTTTGCTGGTGTTTTTGCAATAGAAAAGTTGATAAGTTACAAGGGACACATAGGTGAATAAAATATTAAATCAATCAGGATTCAGATTACAGAGAAACGCAGCCCCCCCCTTTTTACACAATGTTTATTTTTATCCTAATCTAGAAAACATAGAACCTTGAACCTTCTACAAATGCAGAAGTTCAATTCAGAATTTGATAAGACATTTGCTTTGAGTTTGCCAAGACATAAGGATCAAATTCAGTGCATAATGATACCCTTTATAGCAATCTTTTAAAAGGAAAACTAATTATAACAACAAGAACATTTGCGTATCCCAGGTCTTTGGGAAGGACCCGATACATGGATAAAAATGCCAAATCCAGTCTAAACATCTGGTTAATTGTGTGACTAGCCATAAAAATAGCAGCAGCATCTGATGCAAAATGTTGAACTAAAGTGGGAGTCATATATGCTGATTCACAGAATATGATGCAATCATAAGCTTCTATCCTAGACCTGTACTTCACCTTGGCACTTGGTAACTGAAATAATGCTATTGCTTAAAAAATTTACAGTTGGGTCAGATGACCCTTCTACTTCCTCTTAATCCCTCTATGCCTGATCACATTCTTGAAAAATTTATTTTGGAAGCACGATTATTCCCCGGTTCCATATTCATTAAGGAAAGTGTGCATGCCACATTATTCCTTTGTGCAGCTGCCCACTCCTTCCTGTACATCTGGTGAGATGCCTTGCTGTTTTCTCTACAGCTGGATCATAGGAGAAAATGTTTCTGGGAAGACCAATAGTAGCATGAACGTAAAAGGGGACAAATAATAAAGTAGACAATTACACTCACAAGACTTTATTCATATGTGTCCTGCAATAAGCTGCTCTGTTCTTCATTTAGTCTGTTGTCAGTTGTAGGCATCAGACCACAATCTGCTTTTCAGCTGAAGTGAATGCCAAAGGAAAGAAATAGTTAACAATAGTAGAGGAAACTAGTGATCATAAACTGGGGACGACATGACTAGTAAATTGAGTTTCATGGCATAAATGTCTTGGTTTCCATATCACATTAAGCCATAAACTACAGTTTGGTGCACAATTTCTGGAATTATGGATTATGTCAGGGCTTTGCTTTAGCTATGTATTTTCAGTTCCCTTGTGAAATGAAAATAAGAATTATCTAACAAGTAGAGTTAATAAAGAAACTGGAAAGCATTTGAATGTTAAAAATAAGTCACAATGCTATTTCACAGTGTGTTGTATTTCAACAGAAGAATGTAATAGCTTGTTACGGAAAAGATAGAACCACTGAAAGATTGGTATTAGGACGAGAATTCATTCAAGATGCACCCTTTCTGCACATAGTTCTTGAAACATGTACACTCTGCCAAACTTTATTTTAACAAGTGTTCTGGTGTCTGCTAAAACATGAATTATTTTATTTTGGATTGCTTTTTGGGAGGCAACTTGCTCCTAACACTTAACCACAAAATTTCAGCTCTAAATACACTCAACTCTTTTGGTTTTGTTTTTTTTTTTCCTTTTTTTTCTCCTGTAAGCATTTATAAAGAACGCACTGTAGCAAGGGAGATCATTTAAAAGTCTTTCCTGTATGGTAGATTTCTTTCCAGAAATGCTGACATGACTTCTGTGAGTAATTTTCTCTGTCATGACCACCTGGGATGCAGCTGTCAGACTGTACGTTTTTATAAACAAGAAAGATTTTATTTTATGTTGAAGCAATTTTAATGATCTGCATATAATTGCTGATGGTAATATTAGATCAAAAAACGTCAGGAGCAGTAGGGGGCATATAATAAGAATTCCTAATCTTTTGGGGACACTTAGGACACATCTGGAATTCCAAGGGTGTGTTAGGGGTGTGCTTTCACCAACTATCTCCTTTGGCGGCGGTACAGCCAACTCGCCAAAGCCAATTCGCCACAGCCAACTCACCCCAGAACAATTTGCCATGGGACAACTTGCCACAGGAGAAAAGTTACATAATATTGAAGAAATGGTGAAATAGAATAATTTAAAGAGAGGATGCAAAAGGAGGGAAGAAATGAAATGTGAACAATTAAAATATATTTTTTGATTATTTTAAATAATGAAATAAAATTGTTTTGAATTTTCCTGTAGCGAGTTGTTCCATGGCAAATTGGCTGTGGCAAATTGTCCCATGGCAAGTTGTCCATGGCGAATTGGCTACAGTGAGTTGGCCATGGCAAGTTGGCTGTGGTAAGTTGTCCCATTCTGGTAGCAAAAGACAAATTGGTGAGGCTACTCCCATTACAACCTCCAGTCTGTCTAGTACAGAGGTCCCCAACCCCCGGTCTGTGGACCGGTACCAGGCTGCAGCATGCCAACAACTGGTCCGCACAAGCAAGCAAAGCCTCATCTACGGGATATAGGTAGCACACAAACCACGCCCCCCTCTGGTCCACCTTTCTCCATGTAACCAGTCCCTGATGCCCAAAAGGCTGGGGACCTCTGGTCTAGCACACTCTTCTACCTTTGTTTTATTTTGTAAGTGGTCAACCTGGACAGACAAACAAATCGCTAAGATGCAGCCCGTCAAGAAAATTAAAACCAAGACTTAAAACAAGGCTTCTGCCCTGTTTGAGCTAGTAACCTTCTCTATTCTAAGCAAGCATTCTGAATGCTACGCTATTTCTTTAGTGCTAATAAAAGAAGATATACAAGTAGTCTTAGTTTAGTGACTGACTCATTTAGCCATCGTTTGCAGTTATGGTGGTGATAAAAAAGTAAATTTGTGACCAGTTCTTGCATTTATGGCCTTTGCAGGTCTGTAAAGCAAAGAAAAGCTGAAGTAGGATAATAAGCAGTCAGTGGTTTTACTTAGCAATCACTTTGTTTAATGACTGAACTGACAGTCCCAATTCTGAGATGCTAATTGCGATGCCTATAGAAACATTCAAATGTATCATAAGCACTGGTTCTATTGAAAGGGGTTAATTTGTTACAGAAAGTAGAGGTGGGCAGATCAGGAAACAGGCACCATATAGATTGCTGGAATCCTACTTTATATGTTGTAGAGAACATTAACAGAATTTTGAAAGCCTATTCAGAAGTTTCACTGCTCCCTTTTAAGAACCAAAGGGTCAAGGCAGGACCTGTTATGAGTCTCTTTCACAGGCTTTCCATTTTCCCAGGTCTGAGTAATAGTTTTCCCTCTCCTTCTTCCTTCTCCAGACTACATCTCAATCCTTTACAAGTAGCCCAATGAACTGCTGAGCTTAGCACCGGAGTGTTCTAGCCCAAATAGACAATATCATTCAAGATAGCATAGTATGTAATTTTGAAGCAGAACAGAAAAATTCCTGTCGAAGTTGCTTTGAGCATGAATGGAGGCTCAATTGAGGATGAGTTTGGTTCTCCAAAAATTGTTGCCAGCTTGTTATGATGTCAAGATAAAGTCTGTTAAGGCTGATTCAGATTAATGGCAGAATCTTTCAGAGATGCTGATACCGTTATGCCTAGTGATATGTCAATGCCTGGTTGTGTAAATTAGTGTTTTGTGAATTGGCATGGGGGTTATATACATCAGTAAGGTGTCATTTTGGAAATGGATCTTAACTATGTTATAATTAAAATGCCTGATGTTTGCATAAAGTAATTTTGGCTTTTGGTTTTGTGTGCATGTGAATCAATCCACTATTGCTTATTCAGCATTGAAAACAAAGCATGGCTTACCATGATATATGAACAGCTGACATTATTGACATTACTCAAGGAATGCCTGTACAGATGAAATGTTTTTTACTAGAGACATGAAAATATTTCACATAACTCATTGTAATATACTCCTTACAGTGAATGAACATGATGATGTTGATGATGATGATGATGATGATGACGATGATATCCATTCAATTATATCTGATTCTTGGCAATTTGGTCACCTTTGCTCAGCTTCTGTGGAATTAAACTTCACCTGTCAATAGTACAATAAATAACAATATTTCTTTTATTTATTTATGAAATTTATGCAACCATCCATCTCGCCAGAAGTAACTCTCTATATATCAATAACTAAGAAAGCAAAAGGAGAAGGACTGGCATGGCTGGTAACCTATTTGCTCATTCTGGCCAAGACAAGAACAGGGAACAATGTTTTTTCTTCTGACAGTCATTTTTAAACACCTCACCTTGATAATTGTGGATGGTAGGAGTGGAATTCATTACACTAGTCTCAATGGGTCCAAGCATAGCATCTCTCCTGAGATTAATTAAACTTTGGATTCTGCCAGAATTTTCTGGACTATTTTCTGGGGATCTGGGGGAAAAAGGTATGGGTGTTAAGATAGGTTACATTAGAGTGATTACATGATTCTTAACTCAAAGTGGCAAAGTATGAAAATCAGAAGCATAGTTAGAGGAGGTTTTGGAAGCTACATAAAAGGGTTTGGAGGGTCCTTGAATTTATGACTAGTCCTCATGTTTATGACTGATGCATCACCCCCACGGTCACATAATTGCAATTCAGGTACTTGCAAACCAGCTTGTATTTATGATTGATTGCAGCGTCCTGCAATCATGTGATTACAATTTGCAATCTTTTTGTGGTTTGGGGCAACAAAAAAAAAACCCGATCAGTAAGAATGGGTTCGCACTTATGATCATGGCGTTCACTTAAGGACTGTGGATTTGCTTATGACGGTGGTGATTTGCTTAATGACTGTCATGAAAACATTCATAAAATTGGGTCTTACTTGACTTACAATAATTTGCAATGGAAATTCCAGTTCCAGTTGTGGTAGGAAAATCGAGGACTGCCTGTAAATCAGAAGAAAGCAAGCAAAGAAAATCCCTTTGGAATGGGATTCTTTCTTAGGAGCTAAATATAACCTCCTGGATTCCTGCAGCTACTGCCTCTCTCGTCAGAGGTTAAATTGAAGAAGGAAAAGTCCTGTCAACATATTCAGGTTGCAATACGTTAAGCAAACCCAGACAACATGAACTGGATTACCTATATGTTTTTTTAAAGAAAGCTTTTCTCTTGGCACTTTTATCAAGAGAAGACAGTGAAAGGAAGGAGGAGAAACTGGAGTTCCTGTTTGGAGGAACACTTCATTCTGAAGCGGACAAGTAAAGGAGTCCCTGGAACTGAAGGCAATCTGTGAAATTTGTAGAAATTCTCTCCTGCTTCTCTCCACACACGGCCCTAATCAAGTTCAAGGTTTGCTAGCAAATCAGCTCCTGTGTGGACTTCCATTTAGATGCTGAGGATCTGTCTTTAAACCATCTGTGGGGAAACATGGAGAAAGAGGTGGAAAGTTCGATCTAGCAATATGTCAGTAAGGATTCTGTTGTTAAGTTTTATTCCACCTTTTACTTTTACCTGTATGCAGTCACACATGCACATACTACTCACCATGTAGTATCCAAAGTATTACGTGGATTCTCTCAGACACCGTAATAATGTTTTTAACATATTTTGCTTGAAGGAATGGATGTAAAAAAAATATTTGAAGTTATTTGTTCTCACTCACTTAACCCAGGAGGCTGATGAATGGAAATAGAATGACGGCAAACACTCAGAGTAGGCCGCAATCTTCTTTTTTAAATCCCCAGTTTAAAATTATATATTTGCAGAGACAAAGGTAGCATGTTGAAGTTATTATTTGTGAGCAAATAATAATAGATAAATTTATAAACACTTCTATAAACACTTGAAATGCATGTTCTGCAATCAGCAAACTAGGGAAATAAACATTTTTGATGAAAATATTAAGCCATCTGTGATTGAAGATATGAATGTGAAGCTTAAATAAACATTTTATTGGCAAAAACCTAAGAAATATAAGAGTTTTGTAAGATTTTTGCCGACAGATTGTTCCTCTAGCTGGACTCTGAGGTTTTTATTTGCTATTGTTTATGTATTGGCATTGTGATTTAAAATGGAAATACTTGGAGATTTGCTGGAGATCAGTAGAATGTAAGCAAAAATAAAATAATAAAATGAAATAAATACCTGTTTTAAAATTCTTCACGTGTTGGAAAATCATCCTTCACACACATAAAGAGAACAAGCTATTCAAAAGTTAAACTATTTTGTGTATTGTTACTTGCTTCTTGGATATTAAAAACCAGTGAGTCAGACTGGATCTTAGCCTGAACAACTTCTGTCTTTCTTTCCTTCCTTCAACCATCTTTTACATACATTTTAAAATATATTGAGATTACTTATTAAAATTACTATATGGAAGTCACATTTTGTGGCCGGTGATCATAATCTGAATGCATCATAAACCAATGCCGTTTTTGCACACTTCATCTTAATCTACATTTCTTTAAAAAGCTGGGGAGCTAAACAAAAGGCATAAGATTTAAATGTGCCATCTACTTTTATTCAGTTATAAAGATTTTAAACAAATTATAAATTATCTATTAAATGTTTCTAGTTGTTTTGCTTTCATACATACTTTGTAGCTCTTTTAAGGAAAAGATAAAGCTCAAGCCATGGCATTTTGCTTTGAATACCAAAGTATGGTGCCAAATATGATGCATTGATTGGTCAT
The DNA here is from genome assembly GCF_016545835.1 of Crotalus tigris. Classification (NCBI taxonomy): domain Eukaryota; kingdom Metazoa; phylum Chordata; class Lepidosauria; order Squamata; family Viperidae; genus Crotalus; species Crotalus tigris. The sequence goes on from NW_024098375.1 coordinate 272,297, forward strand.
CTGCAGCCAGGGTGAATGGGGCTAGACGAAAGAACCAATTTCCATGAGACAAGACACCAGAGAGGGATTTTCTCTCTAGAACATTCTTTTAATCAGGTTGTGGTGGAGAAGGAAAAAAATAAAAATAAAAGTCATCCTCTTGATGGTTGAAATCTCAGCACTCTTTTTTTTTCATTTTTTTAAAAGCTGCAATACATTAAATATAAACACATATCTGTCATTACAGCTGGATTTAAACCTTACACGAATACAAATGTGATTTGTTTATGTTTGGTTGAGAGTATAATGTGAACCAAGTCATTGTGGCTTAGTCTAATCTGATTAAAGCAGCCTGCATTTAGTATGATGTTTGATTCCATCTGTGTATAGTATGTTTCATTTATTGATGTGTTATCTTGGATACTTAGACATAACAGACTGGATGCATCAACTTGCATTAACTTGTTTCATTTTGTGAGCAACCATGCACAGATTCAAAAGCCATGCTGAACCATTTACCAACTTCTGACTGTCTTCAACCAATAAGTTCAAACATAAACAAGGACAAAATCCCATCAAATAAAATTAATGTTTCTGATTAAAAAGATCAGCTGTTCTGCTGAATGCTCCAATTTTCGTGCTCACTAGGCTGTAATTTGCTTTCTTTTTTAAAAATCCTCCTATGCAAAAGGATGACTTCCCCACTTGGCCCATAGAGTTACATTATCATTGATCAGATCATTGAAGATCCTGATTTTCTAGCACTTATCATGCAAGATGAAGAGACAGATGACTGCAACCAGTAAGAATGTAAGACTTCAATCAGCCATGCTAGGCAGGAATTCTATGCTCTGGAATCCCCGTGGCACCTGTAAGGGATGTGCCAAATTCAGCAAGATGGTGAAAAATCAGGCTATTTTAATGCATGCTTCAACACAGCAGATACATTCACAATGCTGCTTCTCCCATTTTGCCAGTTTTATCTTCCTCCCCTGTAAGTTCCCACCTCTGCATGTCACTGTTCAGTCTGGATATTATCAGGCTGGGGAAACCTTAGCTTAACTTTTTGTTTTATGAAGTTATAGGTCAGTTCAGGCAGTTGAAAAAATATATATATCTGAAAGATATGGGAACCCATTTCTGTGACTCCATAGAAAAGTTACACATGAGGGTGCTTCTCAGGGCCAAAGTTGAACTTAATTCTTTATATTTTTATTTTTAGATAATTACCATATGTGTAGAGGTATTTGCAGATATTACGTGTTCCATAAAGCAGTATTCTTTACTAGTACTTTCCAGGTCTTCAATTTCTATCATTCCTTATAGGAAATACTAGCACTAGGAATAGCATTTAGGCTTATACACCACTTCATTGTGTTTTACAGCACTCTCTGAGCAGTTTATAATGTCAGTATAAGCACCATGAAGGTGCAGTGGTTAGAATGCAGTATTGCAGGCTGACTCTGTCCACAGGCAGGAGTTCAATCCTGACTGGCTCAAGGTTGACTCAGCCTTCCTTCCTTCCAAGGTTGGTAAAATAAGGACCCAGATTGTTGGGAGCAATATGCTAACACTCTAAATGCTAAGCTTATGAAGGTTGATTACATTCTACTTTTCTTCCAGCTTAGTGGACATTTAACACAAGAGCCTAGTCATTGGGGGCATGATGGCTTAGTGGTTAAAGATGCTGAGCTTGTCAGCTGAAAGCTGACAGCATGGATTCAAGACCTGAGTGCCACACAATGGGGTGTGATCCCATTATTCGCCCCAGGTCACTTAGCAGTTCCAAAGCATGAAAAATGCAAGTAGATAAATAGGTACCACTTCAGTGTGAAGGTAACAGCAGTCTGTGCACCTTGGCATATAGTCATGCTGGCCAAATGACCACAGAAGTGTCTTTGAACAATGTTGAATCCCTTGGCTAAGAAAGAGAGACGAGCACTGGCCCCTAGAGTGGGGCATGACTGGACAGGGAAAATCTTTAGCTTTCCTTAGTCATAGGCATTTGCATCTAGCCTGAGAATGCAAAAATGATGACGCATGTGTCAAGATATCACAACAGAAGCTCTGCCCTTTCATACTTATATATTGCACACAAATATATAAAATATGGAGTTTGCAAAACATGCTTTGTCATTTGTCACTGTCCCATTGATGCCTATAGCCTTGAGTATTCAAGAGTCAGTATATTTTTGCACAGGATTGCTCTGTAGATATGTCTTGAACATTGTTACTCTTTCCATCTTGCACATCCAGGCACAGACTGCTAAATTTTATATCTATGTTTCTATATTCAAAGCTTTATATCTATGTTTCTATATTCAAAGCTGAAACTTCAGTCTGACAACCCATTTTTAAGAGACCATGAGAAAATTAGAAAATAGCTGTTGGGCCAAATTAATGGTCACCTACACCAGTATTCTGTATCCTACAATAATTAGTCTAGAAGCTCACATGTACTAACAGGATGGGAATGGCCCTTTTCCAAAATTTGATGTTTCAGGCAAGCTGTTGGTAATTTTGAAGATAATCAAAATTAGTAGCCATTCATTGGCCAATTCCCCATGGATTTGCCAAGTCCCCCTTTTAAAACCATCTATATTGTGGTCATCCCTAAATTTGATGCTGCATATTCCATAGTTGCACAAAGAAATGCTTCATTTTATTGGATTTGATAATCTCCACATTTCCGTGCAACAGATGATCCCAAGTTTTAACATTGTGGAGAACTTTTTCTGTATTTTCCCTATGACCCATATCTAGTCTAACTCCTTTTATATACCTTTGGTCCAAACCAAAATGTACTGTAACCTGTACTATCCCCTAACATGCTTGTTTTCTTTTCTATTGTACCTGTACTAGCGTTACAATATTTTTTTCAAATGTAATAACCAGAGCTGTATATAGTATTCCAAATGTGATTCCACTATAGATTTTTATATAAAGCTTACTAAATGACAGGACTATCCAGTGATTGGAAGGGGAGAGGAAATTTGGAACTCATGAGAATGTTCATGACAAATGTCTTTTCCTAGGCCTGGGCAGTGATGGCTTCTTTTTCTTATACTCTCCTAATGATATTAAGAAATGGAATTTCCAATTTCCTTAGATGGATTTCACACTATATTGACATTTTCAATGAACTTTATCTAGTGATTCTACCATCATCTTCCATATCAATCACTGCCATATTGGATCCTGTTAATTATATATAGAGAGAGCATCTATATGAAAGACATTTTTATTACAACTTTTTTAAAGTACAAAGAAGTGCACTGTTTTCAACTGTTATATGGCTTTGATCTATTATTTAGAACACTTCTTTACACTTGAGTAAATTCTTTTTGAAAATAATTATCAGCCATTTATCATGCCATGAATATTTGATTCTGATTTTTGTTTTAATGGCTTAGACCTTTAGGAAGTTTTATGCAGAGGTAAAATGCATTTAAAACATGAGCTCAGTAGCATCATCATTTTCTAATCAGATCAGACTTGTTCATCTAACACAGGGGTGTCAAACTCAATTTCATTGAGGGCTGCATCAGCATTGCAGTTGCTCTCAGGGGGCCGGGTGGGTGTGGCCAGAGTGGGTGCAGCCTACTGGGTGGGCGTGGATGGAGTGGGTGTGGTCTACTGGGTGGGTGTGACCAGCTCTACATTGTTCGCGTCAAGGGTGCCTGTGGGGGCCTGGGCAGGAGTGGGATAGATCTGAGGGTCTCTGGCAGAAGGGGGTGGGACCAGGGCAAGTGCCAAGGCATGGTCCACTGGAGGAGCCTCACTGTTCCTCTCAGGCCATGCGGGGGAGGGACTTATGGAGCTAAGACTGAATGCGTTTCAGCATAGATGGCCACCACAAAATTGTACATTGGCTCCCGGCTGGCCTGGGCAGGGCCAAGGCAGAGGGGGCCGTTCCCTCACTGTTTCCAGGATGGCTTCGCGGGCCACATGAAACCACTTTGCGGGCCGCATCCGGCCCCCGGGCCTTGTGTTTGACATGTCTGATCTAACAGAATGACTGTCCTCTGTCAGATACTTTTCTTCTTCTTCTTCAAACCATCCAAAAGATGGTTTAAAAAAAAGTCAAGAAGTCAACTTTAACCATAAGGTTGCACAGTCTCACCTATTTTTACATGCATCTCACATATATAATGCACATTAAAAGGGACAGAGATTTGATCACATGGTCATGTTTGATACTGTGACTTTTTTGACCCCGTCTGTAGATGGTCCCTGGTTGTGATTCATTAAAGCATCCACAGCACCTTTTTTCATAGATTGTTTAATATAAAATAATTTTTAAAGCACAGAGAGAGTAGGGTAGGTACAAAATGCCTTTTACAGAATCTTGCTCATTATTCAGTTCTAAAGTTATTAAAGCTCTAAAGAAAACTAAGTCTCTGAACAAACAGCAAAACTTTCTCTCTCTGTTTTTTTTTTTTTTAAAAGCCCACCCGGTTGTTAATATAAGCAGGACGCAGGATGCAGCTGTGGCTTACAAGATATAGTTGTGTTTGCTGTGTCAACTTAAGCATCCAAAAATTCCATAAGCAGGTTTTGCCTGCCTCTCTCCCAAATTTTTTTAACCTCAGATTTTTTTAAAAAAATGTTGGTCGAAATAGACATCTTCTATCAAACTTCAATGCACACATTGTATGTTAGTGCTTTGTATCCCACTTTGAAAGCTTGAGCCTATTTCAAAACGCTTACTGAAACATACGAGTTTATTCACACGAATGCCCACAAGTATCATAAATGAGCAAGACAGCAGCAAGAACAGAGGAACCTGTGTCTTGATGACTGAATCATAGTCAAGTCCCTGTTAACCTCCCTTCTCTTTCCACCCCACTCAGCAGGGGAAGTGAAAAAAGAAGGGAAAAATAACAACAGCCCAAGACGGATGAGACCCCTATTAACAGTCAGGTTTAGCCCAGAAATACCATTGGTTTCACTTAGAAGGAGTTTCTCATACAGACTCTAAATTCCTGCTAAAAATGAAAACTCCCCCCCCCCAAGATAGGCCTGACATTCCTCAGAAACAATGGTTCTTTTCACGTCAGTTTTGAAATTTCACAGGTGAAGGGCAAGTCACTTGATCCCACGCAAAAGAAGGCTGTTAATACCTAAAAAGTGAAGACAGGGCCTATCAAGCAAAACTGACAAAGAATAGGAAAATAGATTTGCAGCTCGGAAAATATCTGGGAAAGTAAACAAATACACCAACTGGAATTGGATAAAGTTAGGGGAGAGATAATGCTATACACACTTTCCTGGCCTGTCTCTGTTTTTCCCCACTAGAGCTTTACAATACGCAGAGCTGCATTTATATATTCTCAGCACAGTCCTTAAACTTTTGTAAAATGTATTCAAGATGAAAGTGATGCATAAAAGCAAAGTTGTATCTGAAGTCATAATTAAAAAAAGGAATTAAAATAAAACCTCACCAAAGTTCACATATTCAAATAAAAATCAAACGTGGAACATTAAAATTGAGTTCGCGGTTTTACTGCCTTCAATATCAACCATTTTCTCAAATGTTGGTTTAGAACAGTGTTTCTCAACCTTGACAATTTTAAGGCATGTGGACTTCAACTCCCAGAATTCCACAGCCAGCAATGCCTTAAAATTGTCAAGGTTGAGAAACACTGGTTTAGAAGAAAAACAGTGTGTAAAAAGATGAGGATGGCAGGTTAGAGGAGAAGCCATCCTACGTCAACGTTCTTGACTGTTCCAAACTAAACTGAAAATATTAAAATACATTTCACGGATTCAAACCTTGCAGTTGGTATTAACCGTAATCTCCATTTACTCTGCGTAAAATAAATGCTACATCGAATTGTTTGCGGCAGTATACTTGCTTATCGCAATCTAAGCATGAGCAGAACGCCAGAAAAGCTTCAGCAATAAAGAACAGAAGCAACAGCAGGGGGCTCCAAAGTATTGAACAAAACTCAAGAACAAGCTTTGAGCAACTTCAAATGATGGATTGAAATATATTATGGCAGACAAGTTATGCTTCTTGTTTCTTAAGGGGGAGAATCTTCCGTGAGTTGTACAGGTATTTCAAATGTGAAAAAGCCAGAGGCTGTAACTTTGGAGATGTTTTTTGTCAGAAGTTAAGTCTCATGACATTGTGTGCACTTATGCGTGAGTAGAGATACACATAGGATTGTGCTATAAAGCTCCCATGCCATTCACCTGTAGTGATCATTTGAGACTATACTCTCGGAATAAAGTCTCCCTGTGCAGAAATATAAAAGGTTTTGGATTCCATCCGTCTGGGTAAAAACAAATCCAGATGGAGCTCTTCTACTGATTGAACAATCAGATTCCATTTGTCCTTCTGCCCCTATGTGTGTACCTCAAATTTATTTTGTATCAGCTTTGAGAAGAAATATAGAGTAATAGAAGGTTGTTATTGTATTAATGAAAACTTGTTCCCATAACATTGTAGACAGCCTGGTGTAAAGGAGATTTGGAAAATTCTGTCTTTAGAGAATGAAACAGATGCAACATCCAACTATTATTATTATTATTATTATTATTATTATTAATAACCACAGGTTCCAATGTCATTAAGCATTGGAAGCATTTTTACCTGCCTAGACTACCTGGTGTTGCTGATCCCACCTATGAATTAGCCAATGATGTCCATAGGAAGTGCAAAAGCTGACAGTCTGTGTATGAAGCATTTTAATGTGTTTTACCTTGCCAGATAATGCTATGCATGTCAATCAGGCAATAACCTGCAGTTATTTATTCACTGGACTGTACATCTAAATTACTTTCAAATATTTAGCTATAAACCATAACAAAATCAAATAATAACAATGCAGACTGAAAAGTGTAGCCCACAGCTTTAGATAAGATAACCTTTATTGTCATTTTTTACTGTGAGCACACTGGCATACATTAAAAATGAAATTCTGTTGCCTGCTCTCAAAAGTGTACACATACCCAACACACATATAAACATGCTATATACAACATATGCATATACCTACACCCTTACATATAAATACATATAAATATTAATTACTGTCATGTTTAATGAGAAGACTTTCTTTTCATTTTGATTATTTGGAGTTAAATTAATTTTCTTGACAGACTGCTAAGGTGTAAATTCTCTAATACAGTAGAGGACCTTGTTTCTAAGGTTAAAATTAACCAGACAGTCTCTCTGTTTGTACGTGTGTAGGCTGTTCTCACTTGATTGCTGGAGCTCACCATGTTTCTATTTTGGTTGGCTACAATCCTCTTTTTATTAGAAAAAAAATCAGTGCCAGAAATTGAAGAAACATAAATAGAAAATTCACCACGGTATTCATTCCTCAGGGAAAATAAATATCAAAAGGGCATTGAGAATCTAGATATAGCCTTCTCTTTCTCAACTGATGTGCCAGGTAAATTATATAGCAATCTTTCGCTTCCACCATGATCAATTTATTTCAATTTTGTCTTACAACTTCTTACTCAGACATCTAAACATACATTACAATGCTGGAAAAACCATCTAGATATTCTACATATTCATTTTTACTTTATTTTATTCATCACGTTTATGGGTAATTTGGGCAGACAATAGTAAACTGTCTGAATCAAGCTCTGCTCCTACAAGCAAACCCTTCCCATTTCTGAGAGTAAAATACTATGCTGTGGTGAAGATGAGCTGTAGATTTGTAAAATAAAGAAGGTGGTATGGAGTACAGAGACCCACTGATCATACATCAGGGTTTATGAGATTAGTAATGAGACACCATTGGGACCTTTCCCCCATTCCTAGCACTAGGTAGAGGGCTGAAAGCTCATCCCTCTAAACCAGTGGTTCTCAACCTTTTTAATGCCATGACCCCCAACCGGTTGTAAGTCGAGGACTACTCAACTGGTGCAGCACTGGTTGCAGAATGGGACTTTTGGCGGGCTCAGCAGGGCAGAGACAGCCTGGACAATTCTATTGGCTTTTGAAAGCCAATAGAATTAGACTCTATTCAAGAGAGTCTATTATATTGGCTTTCAAAAGCCAATAGAATAAAAGGGAGTAGCACAGCTAAGGAAAAGGGGGGAAAATGGCAGATTGCGTTGTTTGGCGACCCCCGTGAAATGGTCGTTCGACCCCAAATGGGGTCCCGACCCACAGGTTGAGAACCACTGCTCTAAACCTTTAAGCTTTGCTCCTCGTATATGTTTGGCATAATATTTGAAAATGGTTTTCCTCTCTCTGGGGGAAGTTAAATTAAAATAGTATGGCATCATCAAACTGCTCAAGGATAGGCTGAATGCATGAGCAAGGATTGATGTGGTGAGGAAGAGGCCCATCCCCATGTCAGGCAAGCTGTCTTACTGAGCTTCCTGAAATCTATGCTACCATTCACAGGCCTTTGTGCTTACAGCTGTATGGATGAAGGCTTGCACAAGATTGCATTCTTTCTTTTGTTGCTACTGACCTCTTGCTTCTCACCCTGGCTATGGTAACAACTGCTGCCATGCAGGTCACTGCTTCACCCAGCCAAAGCCTTCTTTTCAATCAGCATTTCTGCTTCAATGGAATGAAAAGATGTCAACTGGGGTGCAAAGCCCATAGAAACTATGGCCATATTTATATTTTTTCAAGAACCCTGCAATTTGCATAACTATGTATCTCTTGTTTAAGTTAATACGGCTCTGAAGAAGAAAAGAAGTGCTGGTATAATGTTGTTTTTTCAAGGAGGAGTTCTTGAAACAAATTATGATCCTGCCAATATCTCCACATTAATTATTAAAAGCCCCTAAATTAATGCTGTAATAGATTTCCGATAGTCACTCTTTTCAAGTGATCCTGACTTCTTCGGAAGCCTGCAATACAATCTTACACATGACTACTCAAAAAAGAAAAGCCCCATTATTTTTAATGTAACCAGCAGTTACCTTAGAATTAGGCTCAGGGAAAGTTGAAATACTTTAGAACAAATATGGAACAATCAATAATCCTTAAAAAAAAAGTTATGTCAGATTTCTGCTGCTGGCAGATCACATCTCCGCTTAAGTAAATTAATGTATACAATGATTCCAAAAGAAAACGAAAACTGTTTAGAATTCCTAAACATAACGTCCCTGTGCAAAATACATAGTTACATGCTGGAGCATATATAAAAGATTTTTTGCCAAATTGTTAAAGCAGCTGTGTCTTTTTTTGGAGTTAGCACAATTGCCTTGGAAGCTGCTTCTAACTGTTCCACATGCAACATTTTCCTTCAGAATAAAAACCCCACCAAAACAGCATCCGAAGTGGCCTTGCCAGCCTAGAAAAAGGTGTGGGCCCTTTAGAAAATTACTAATATGTGACCTGCATGTTCTAAAGCTCTTCTGTCACAAGGATTTGCAGGCCCTAAAATAGAACTTAACAGTTCAAACAAACCTTTAGAAAAAAGTTATGACTTTTGCTCTCTTTATGGAAAAAAAGCAGTATCACTAGAAAGAAACATCCGAAGATTTTTTTTAAACTTTCAGTTAAAAAGCATATCATAGATAATTAAGAAATGATACATATGGAAGCCAGCTAGGTGACTTTGGGCCAGTCACTCTCTCTCAACCCAACCCATCTTACAGGATTGTTATTTTGGGGAAAATAGAAAGAGGAAGGAATATTAGGTGTCTTTGAAACCTTGGGTTACTTACTATATAAAGTAATAAAGGTGGGATAAAAAAAATCTAAGAAATAAAACAAATAATAATAATAATAATAATAATAATAATAATAATAATAATAATAATAATAATAAAATTGGAAGGGACCTTGGAGGTCATCAAGTCCAACCCCCAGCTCAGACAGGTAACCCTGTACCATTTCGGACAAATGGCTGTCCAGTCTCTTCTTAAAAACTTCCAGTGTTGGAGCATTCACCGCTTCTGGAGGCAGGTTGTTCCACTGGTTAATTGTTCTTACTGTCAGGAAGTTTCTCCTTAGTTCTAGGTTGCTTCTCTCCTTGATTAGTTTCCATCTGTTGCTTCTTGTCCTGCCTTCAGGCGCTTTGGAGAATAGCTTGACTCCCTCTTCTTTGTGGCAGCCCCTGAGATATCATGTCACCCCTCGTCCTTCTCTTCATTAAACTAGATATACCCAATTCCAGCAACCGGTTCTTATATGTTTTAGCCTCCAGACCTCTAATGAACTTTGTTGCCTTCTCTGTAGTCTTTCTAGAGTCTCAACATCTTTTTTACATCGTGGTGACCAAAATACATTTGATTATACTTATTTCACATACAACAGGAAGGACATCTCAAGAATGGCATTCCAAATTTTTTCCACCCTCTTAAAAGTGATTCTATTCTGGGATGTGGGACTGGGAGGCAGGGGGAAGGGACTAAGAAAAGAAAGGAGTACTTCACAACACTTTGAGAACCAGTTTCAGCCATTTTGCTCTAGTGGTTAATGTTATGTATTGAATATATATAAAGTAGTGTTAATCCCTGCTAAAGTGAAATTAACTTAACTCCAACTTCTTGTGATGCTAAAATGAAACTAACCTTTAGATGACCCTGGCTGTCAACTCCAACTATTTTGGAGGGAAACTTTGAACATTCGTATTTGGGCGGGTTTTTCAAGTATTGTGATTGGTTATGGTCATGTGGGCTCAAGAGTATAAATTAGAGGCAATTGCCTGCAGTTCTCCAGTTCTGCATACAGCCTTTTAAAAAGAATATTTGTTTGTTTGTTTGTTATTCCTGAAATTTATTTGTCATCCCTCTCATATCCAATGACTCTGGGTGGCTTACAGCATTATTTATGTTGTGAAATGTAAATTTAAATCTTCCATTTAAATCTCTACCCTAAAGTTTTACTTCAAAAAGCAAAATTCCTCCAGAAATAATGTCTTCTGCCATTTTTCTCCCATCTGAGTCCTTTTAGTGTTATTGCATGAACTGTGTACCAACTGCCAAATGCTAATTTGGTTTCAAGGGAAAAAAAGCATTCCTAGAATTGATATTAACCTACTCACCCCTCTCGTAAAAATCAAGATCTTATGCTGTATAACAAACCATATTGTACATATAAACCCACGTGCATATATGCTCTGCCAAAAAAGCTAACCTTTACAGAGGGACAAAGAGCCCTTTTTTGTGTGTCCTTTTGACGTTATCCATGTAATTTTAATTATATTTTCCCCAAGCCCAGAAAAATCTATCAGTTTTGCTTCAGTCCCACATTTGCTTTTCTTTTTGTTTTAAAAATCATCCAAATGCTAAGATCAAATAAATCAGAACTCCCAGGCTAGAGATTTCCTTAAGAACATGTTTATCGATTACAAAATATCGGCACAATCAAAAGTGAAACCAAGTCTGAAATTCCCTCCAAAGAGCTACACTATTACAAAGTCAAACTTCCCACCCCAGTTGCTATGCAATCGCCTAGGTTCCCCAATAGAATAATTTGACGGGTTTTCTACAAAAACGCCCAACCCACTAAGCTAACCAATAGAATGACTTTGGTTCCCACGGGACACAGAATTGTTGAGTCTAGCAAAAGTACTCCGCACCTGCTCCCTTTCATGTGGCAACCTAGAATGAACAAGATGGCTGCAGCCAGGTTCGTTATAGAGTTTACACCAATCTTTCTACCCTTTTTAACAAGAAATGTACAAATGTCCGTATACAATTTTCTTGTAAAAATTAATAAACTAAACCAATTCTTATTTGTGTAAAAGCTACTCCTAAATGGAGAAGTTAATAGTATGTAGAGTATCTATCTGCCTTTAAAAAAAAAAAAAGTGGCAGCCTAATTCAAATTTATATGCTGCCCATCTAGACAAGAAATGACTCTTGGTGGCCTACAGTAAGTAAAAGGAACAGAATAAAACATTAAAATATTACAATAATAAATGTTAGCATTAAAATTATCCTGAAAATTGACAAAGATGGTGAGGAAGGGGGCATGGTATGCCAGGGGAGGGGGTAAAATCTTCTTTTAGTCTGTTAGCCATTTCTTACACAAAGCACCCACAACAGGGCTCCTGGCCAATTGGCAGAGCCAGTTATATCACCGTTGTTCTCAGATTTTAGTTCTCACCATGTTCTAGTCATTTGTACTTAAATGACTTTAAAAATATATATTTTGCCAATTTTAAAATGTTATCTTAATATCCACTAAGTCTACGTGGTAATAACTAAGCAGTTAACACGCAAAGTTTTCACTCCACTGATCTTCATAATCCTTTCTAAATAGAAATAAATAGTTCTTCCCTAAATAGGAGGAATTCCAGTTGAGCCAACCAGTATACTTTCCACCTGAACAACGGAGGGTGTGCAAACAAACAAACCAGGATCTAGGAAGCAAAGTGAGACATATGGTCCATCAATGAAAACCAGTCCCCTCACTTGCCTTCTCACTAAAAGACTGACTTTCCAGCCATTTATTCTCCAGCATAGAAAGAAGCTAAGCCTAATGTCATGTGGTCATGACCACACAGAGTCCATTCAGAAGTGGTTGCAAAATCCCTCTGAGGGTGCACTGTAAGGGAAATTCATTTGAGTAGGAAATTTATAGAGCAGAGAGAAACTGCTTTCCATATAGACGGCAGGGTTACATCCACTGTGTTTGTTTGCTGTTCTATTGAGTTCTGAAATAAAGGTAGCAGCAGGGAATTATTTGATAGGTTTAAAATAATACCTCCTCAAATCCCAAAAATGTGTGTGTGTGTGTGTGTGTGTGTGTGTGTGTGTGTGTGTGTGTTAAGCAACCAGGAAAAGCTATTTTGCTGCCTGTGTTGGAATAGAAGATTGATAGCCAGAGTTTAAAACAAAGCACAATCAAGGAGAGAAGCAACCTAGAACTAAGGAGAAACTTCCTGAAAGTTAGAACAATTAACCAGTGGAACAATCTGCCTCCAGAAGTGGTGAATGCTCCAACATTGGGAGATTTTAAGAAGAGACTGGACAGCCATTTGTCTGAAATGGTATAGGGTTTCCTGCCTGAGCAGGGGGTTGGACTAGATGATCTCCAAGGTCCCTTCCAACATCATCATCATCATCATCATCATTATTATTATTATTAATCCCTTGAGATTAACATCTAGGAATAAGTTGTTGAGACTGTCTTATGATAGAAAAACAATGCTTATGTTGCTCAGTTTCATAGGTAATCCCAGCATTCAATTAAATTCAACTACATCTCTGTTACATTCTTCTAATTCATTCATTCAATCAACTCCTTATTTTTAACCTCCCACAATCAAGAAACTTAGCTTTTTATCCATTATTCAAATAGAAATACAACAAGGTTGAAAGTTCATCATGGGATATTTTTTTGTTTCAATTTAATTATAAATGATGTGGATATTACATTAGCTCAAATATTTTCAAAAGACTAACACCATTTTTTTTTTTTTTTAAGTTTGTTAATGTATTTCATTGGGGCAGCTGTAATTCTTTGGTTTTATTATTTAGTGTATGATGAGAACATGACAGAAGAAGAGTAAACATATACATACTATTATATACAAAACGTATATGGGGATATGGCAGTGGCTTCATAACTGGATGTTCAATTCAGCTATCAAGGCGATCGCCTCTGGCATTGATTTGTGCAGATCTTCTATGGATCCAGAGAATGCAGAACATGAGCAATCTTGCACAATATGTTTAATCGTTTGCATATCAACATCACAATTGCAACAAATAGAATAATTCCATCCCCACTGATACAGGGCAGAGGCACAACACAGGTTTGGTCAACACAGGTTTTTAAATTCCTGGGTCACCCGCAACTATCATTCTGAGTTTGAAAGCTGCATCCTCACAGAGATTTTCCAAGCTGAATCTCTTCCTGGCTCCTATATAATTTATTCTCCCAATATTACACATCCTTTCTACCAATGAAATTCTCAAACGCAGCATTTCTCAAACTTGGTGAGAAATTCATTCTGTTTGGGGAATTCTGGGAGTTGAAGTCCACACATATTAAAGTTACTAAGACTGAGACACACTGCTCAAAGTGATGGATTGTCTTCCTTTTGCTGCATCCAATATGAAAAAGAAAATCCCAACTCAAATTGTGAAGTCAGCATTTACTTACATCATTAGAAAAAATGTAAAAACATATGAACTATATATAGACAAGCTCAATAAGAACTTTAAGCTACTGCATCTTGAGTTGTTGCACAAACAGTCCAGTCACCAAATAATTATCCTTTCCCATCTGCCAATCTTACTATTGGTATTGCTTGCCAAAAGCGTTGCTCTTTCTTGACCTTTTACTAAGCAGTAATATTTATTCCAGCCGGGGAGCAGGCTTCAGCTCTTTTAGTTTCTAACATTCTTCCTTTCTCTTTTCTGTTCCCTTATCACTTTCCTGTCCCTTGTGGTATCTAAAATTGGGAGTCTCATATAAGTTTCAGTGCTAAATCTCTCTGTCTCCTCCTGAACTAGCTTCTTTACTATTTGGTCTTCCTTTCCAATGCTTTTCATTTATGGTTGCAGTTAGTAAAACGTGAACCTGAGCCAGCAGGTCTGGGATGAATTTGCTACCTCTTTCCAGAATGTGTACTTTTACCTAAAATCCCACATCTTGAAATCTAGCCATTTAGCTTACAACTTTAACCTTTCCTGCCTCACATCCAACTTTCCTGTGACTCCTGGATGGTCCCATCTTTCTTACAGAGCCAAACTGCTTTTTCCAGAACTACTTTCTGTAGTACTAAATTGCTCCCAATTGCAACAATTAGCCATCCCAAGGCTAACCTGAATGGGTCTATTGCCTTTGCTCAACAGCAGATTCCTCCCTGCCCTCATCCCTAACATTTAAGGACTTTGTCCCCCTTTTTAATCATCAGAATGATGACAGCATGGAAAGGTCAATCTGGAAGGTGAGTAGGAAAATCACAGAACTTAAGAACCAAATAAAAATAAAAACCTGGATAAATCTGATTTTTTTTTTCAAATTCAGCCTCAGTGCTCAGGCAATATTTATTTCCTTGTTTGTAACCCATCTTTAGTTTTTGGGTTTTTTTACAAATACCACAAGGCACTGAACATATCCAAACAATCTTTTTTCTTCTATTTTCCCCAGAACAACAAACCTGTGAAGTGAGTTGGGTTGAGTAAGAATAACAGGTCCAAGGTCACCCAACTGGTTAAGGCAGGACTAGAACTCACCAGAGTCTCACATACTTTGGGATTAAAGGGTAAATGAAAGACAGGAGGAACTATAAGATTATTATACTAAAGCAGAAGGTATAACCAACTGTGTGAAGACCAGTAGGACTTCTCAGTGAAAATTTTTGGGGACTTTAACTTGTAACTCTCAACACTGTTGAAAAAGCATTTTAAAACAAATAATGCATAGATAGAATATGCATTTTCATACTAATATACAAAGAAAGAAAAATATTGTTTTAAAATTTTAATTTTGTAAGAAACAAACATCCTGGTATAAAGATGTCAGACTGTATTCAAAACCTTATATTGATAGAAACTGCTTGAAATTTGTATGTAGGATTCTAAATAACTTTTTGGAAAGTATTCTTTTTATTTTTAAAAAAGTAAAGTTTCACATGTTAAATTATTTTTAATTCCTCCTGAATGTAACATAAAGTTCTCATGATAAAATTCTAATTCCATTGTGAGTTTCTCAGAACAGAACAGTTTTGTTAAGTTTCAACTGTCTGTGGTTTTTGATTTTTCAGAAGCAGCTAAGAAAAAGCTATAAACATGATTTTAAATAGAATCAAAGATGTCATTGCAATGTGCAGACTTTTGCCATAAAGACAGATTCAGGCACTTCTAAGATGAACATTACATTTTTATGAAAAAAAACAACTGAGCCCTAGATCTGGTTAAATACATTCAGTTTACCTTTTTTTCTTATGACAGAACTAGTGCAAAAACATTTTTAGTACAATATTTCAGAGAATTAACAGATGCAAGACAGTAAAACATGTGTATGTTTTATTCCAGACAGCTTGGCTAGCAGCTTGCTAAATAATTTCCTGGAATGTGTGAAGAATCATTTGAAAACTAAACAAGAAAGACATACTATTAATATTAATGGTCCACTGCCATTCTCTGTAAGTATCTGCAATAAAACAAAAATCAGAGAGAACAAGTAATGATTATCACACCATGTATTTATTATAAGCAAGTAATGTGCGAAAACTCCTAAGGTCAAATTACTCTCAGAGGAAAAAAGATTCTGTTTGGTGTATTTGTAATTACAGAATCCAAGGATCCTGGTTGGATCCAATCAAGCACATATCCACAGACACACTTAATCCTTCTTTTTGAAGTCCTTCTTTCCTTTAAATTTATTCTATAATATGCTGAGCTGAATTGATTTCCAGAATGTTTGCATTCAAAGCCAAAATGTTCTCTTCCTAATGTCAAGGTTCCAACAGACAGAGACAAATAAAGCAGAACTCCAAGGTTTGCAGTTCCTCAAAGAACATGTTTATTGATACAAAGTATCGACACTTCAAAAGTGAAACCAAGTCTGAATTCCCCAATATAAAGTTAAGAAATTCCACCCCCTAAGGCTATGCAAGCAACTATGTTTCCCCATACAGTTTGTTGCCGGGTTTTTCATGAAACACCCAGCCCGCAGTCTCAAGAGTAGCCGATGACCTTGGTCCCCATGACAGAAAGTCCAAGAGAGAAAGTCTGTTTTGGCTAGCGCAACGCCTGGCAACCCCCCCTCCCTCCATGCTATGTGTCTACTAGAAATGAGAAGGAAAAAATGGCTACAGCCATGTTCATTCTAAAGTTGACACCTAAAATAAAATAAAATTGACAAACCAAAGAGGATTTAAGGAATGTCCAATCTTGAGAATAATTTGGTAGTCAGGAAGTTTGAAGGGACACTGAGGTCAGGCAGTAGGATAATAGATTATCTTCAGATAACCTCAATAGAATCACGTTATCATGATTGTTTGGTTCAAAATAAATTCAACTGAACTGTCAGAAATGGTAGCTTTAATTCACACCAGAAAGAGCACGATAGCACCTTTTAAGACTAACACAAGCCATTAGACAGCATACATTTGGTGAGCTGCAATTTACTTCATCAGATGCATGGAGTGGGCTTAACTGATGATCACTGCATAGCTTGTTCTTTTCTACTTAAAGAAAGCCACGCTACAGAAGATCACATATCAGATCTGAAAATTACTACAGCTACATTATAAAAGGGTCTCTGACTAATTGGCATATGGTGAATTGTAAGGGAAGTTTGAGGGCAATAGAAGAATGGGACGACAGAGAATGAGGTGGCTGGATGGAGTCACTGAAGCAGTAGGCATGAGCTTAAATGGACTCCAGAAGATAGTAGAGGACAGGAAGGCCTGGAAGAACGTTGTCCATGGGGTCACGATGGGTTGGACACGACTTTGCAACTAACAACAACAACAAAGAGAAGTTTCAGGAAGCTGCTTTTGTTTGTGAGATTGTGTTTTAAAGATGTACTCTTGGTCATTCTCATGCATTTCAACTCTCCTTAGCAGCTACCAGTCTATGCCAGCCTTCTCTCCAGGATATTCCCCATTAAATAACCTTATTCTGGCAAAACTAAGCAATAGGTTACCATTACCAGTATTTTGAAATACTGCTGCTTTTCTTCTTCAGGCAGATGGCAGCATATATTTAAACATCCACATTTTCCCTAGTGTATTTGCTAAATGATCGGTCACGTAATCAAATGCACGATAGTAGCCAAGGCCAGTGAAATGTCCGAAGGACTTTGCATATAATTGAAAACAGAAGCACCCACTTTTCTACATGCAGTTCATCTTGGTTAAAATATTTTAAGCATTTAATTTCATGTTTCCTTATTTAAGCAAGAAGAAAAAGCGCAGTGCCAAAAGTATATTCTACTAGGTTGTTGCAGGGATTGTCACTCAAATTTTAAAGATTAAACTGGAGCCAGATTTCATTTTATTTTTCTTTTGCTATTGCTAGTATGCAGGTAGTTAGATATAGTATTGTTTTGTGGAGAGCTTTGTTTATTTATTTAGTGGGAAAAGAATAAAAGTTCTCCATAGGAGAGAAAGTGAAAGGAAAAAAATAGACTCTCAGTTGTTTAAAATATTTTGTTCCACAGAGTATATCCGGTTTCCATGGCAAAAATTGGGGTATTTTTTCATGGAAACAGCATCCATGCATAAACACCAATGCGTAGCACAATGCTATATTTCAACAGCAAAAGTAAAATTAGTTTTTTGTAGTAGACATAGTAAAAAACCAACAAGGTCTTATCCCTGAACTCTGTTTGTTCTATTTGTAGTTTCTTCGAAGAAAAATCATTTTTTAAAATACAATACCTTAGCTTTACATTATTGCATATATGTATTTTACAGTTTTGAATACTGCCCCAATAAATTAGATTCTAGTGCAAATCATCAGCAAAACCAGAAAAAGTAACAACACAGAGAACATAATATTAATTAAAATAAAATACAGGATATTAAACAATGACCATTCAATAACCGTGCTAGGGTGTCTAAATGAAAAGAGAGATGAGAAAGGTCATACATCCAGGAAAAGAGTATTCCTGAGTATGGGGACTGTTATTGACAAGGATTATTATGTTATCCTGGTCTTGGATTTTTCTGGGTGGTGATGGAGACCCAATAGGAGGTCTCCTATGATTCAACTGTGTGGGCAATCATATATACCACATTTTATAGGTAATGAACAGCACAATGAATTGGGTCTCATTGGAAAAGAGCATAGTGACCTTAGAATAAATATAATCTTGCAGTAGCATATTATCTCAGCTAGCAGCCTGGGCACAAGAGCTTGGACCAGTTGTAGCTTCTGAGTTCTAAGGCAGCACAGCACAGAGTGTGTTGCAATATTCCAGTTCAGTAGTGCTCAAGCTATGTGTGTCTATTGGTAGAACAACCTGGTCCTAATAGAGCCATAACTAGCATACTAGATGGATTTAGGTAAACATCCCCTGGCCACAGATTCCATTTATTGTCGAGCAGGAGATATAAATCCAACAGAACATTCTAATCATTGACCATTTTTTCTTTAGTAGGAGAATGACCATTTCAAGAGCTATCACTGAGGCTAACTACATTTTGTTAGAACTTTATCTGATCTAGTTTGTCTCCATTCAGATCCTTATACTATCCAGGCCAATTCAGGACTCTGGTAGTATTTCTGACTTCCAGGAGAGACATGGTGAACTGAAGACATCTTCTCAAAAGCAGAAAAGATGAAAGAATGGTAAGTAGACCAATCCTTTGGAATGTCTGTGGATAAAGAGAGGATAGATCAACCCATTATGCCTTAGATAGCTGCTTCTCATGAGAAGAATGCAGGAGAGTGGTCTTCCACAGGTCTGAGTGTTGAAAGACAAAGAGATTAACCATCATGCAATTGCAGCAGAGACTTTAAAGAAGAGCCTAATTTAGTTTTAAGAACTAAGTTTTCCAATTTTGGAAATTGCCTATTAACTATCTTAAAGCTTTTAAAGATCTTCAGAACAACAAGTTTGAAAAGCTGCCGGTAAGTTTAGCTGCAGTTATGAACAAAAGAATATTTAATTATAAATTTTAAGACATAAGAGAATTTATAATAAAAAGCAAAAAGCTAAATAAGATTTTAATCTAGGAAAATTACAAATGGGTTAAGAGTCAAGTTAAATTTAAAATAATTAAAAATGATTTTTATTAAGAACCCTTTAAGGACATCAGGATTGAAAAGTTGATATTTTATAATCCTAACTCTAAGGAATGGGATATGGGATGAAGAAATATCTGTTTGTAGTTTTATAGGATATGAGTTATTAAAGTTGTCCATGCTTATGTAATGAAGATTGAAAACCACTTCTTTATATATTTCTTTTCTTTTTGTTTGCCACACTCTTTCTTTACTCTTTTCTCTTTTTTTCTTGTATCTTTTATTCTTTCTTACTATTCTTTCTTCTATGTTTAGGATTCATTTATATTTGATTTTAGTATTGTAATAAAAATCCTTAATTAAAAAATAACACCAAAAAAGTCTTTGGTAGCATTTCCAGGTTGGCCCAAGGTGGCAATTCATAGTTGAATGTAATCAGCATACTGATGACAAATTACCTAGAACTGATTGACAGCTTCTCTTAGTGATAATAACAGAAGAAATAATACTGAACTGGCACTTCAGTAGAGGAAGCAGATGAAGACTCATCCACTTAATCTTTGTGACTGTTGATGGGAAACATCTACTTAGATAAGAGTGGAATCCCATATAACAATCAACCACAGTCAAGGAAGGTAGGGTTGATCTTGGGAATAGGGAAGAATGATTGAGTCATTTAATCATTGCAGAAAAAAAGTATCTAGTCCCATGAAAGAGGAAAGCATGAGAAAGAAAATCAGAATAACACAGTCTTGGTTTTGTTTGGTATAAAATGGGACAGGGAGCTTACTTGACAGGTTTTCAAGATTCTGCTATTCTACCTTATTCCAATAAATAACATTCCAGGAATTTTTGCCAAGCATCTTTGACCTCCGGTCCCTCCTTAATTCCTTCCTATCCCTAAGTTCACCTCTACATTCTGTTATACCCATTCCCATCACTTGAAAGTGATCTAGCAGAGTATGATAGTTGATGGTATCAACCCTTACTGCCTCCCCCCTCAAAAAAGTCCCTAGGACAAGAAAAAGTGTGTTTCTCTATCCTTGACAAAGACAATGTCATGCTGTTTTTAACCTATGACCAACCCTGAGCACTAGCTGAATGAGAGCCAGATGATCCATTTTCTTCTAGGATATGTAGCTGATTCATTGCCATCTTCTCAGCAACCTTCCCCCCAGAACAGGTTAGAATCAGGGCAAAAGTCATCAACTACAGATGGATTGAGAGATGGCTTCTTCAGGAGAAGGCAATTTCCTATCTCTTTTAAAGGCAGTTGGTGTCACATCCTCCTTCAAAGAAGCATTCACTACCTGCTGAGTTATGTAGCTGTCCTTGTTAACCATGATTGTTTTCTTCAAACAAATTGGAAACTGTTAAGGTAATGGCAAAGAACACTCTATAGAATAAATTAATATTTTTTGAAAGGGAGATTGTGTAATATTCATGAATTATCTGTAGTGTAAAGTCTGAAGGGATAGCATTCTTAAGTGCAGTGAAAGGAACTGTCAAAGCTAAGAAAGCAATTCAGTGTGACAAGTACTGTAGCTGCACATTATTTTCCCATCTAATTATTAATAAGAATAGTCAGCTGAAACCTCTAACTGTATTCCTGATACTTTGGATCCAATATACTCACAAGGCAATTCAGAATTAAGGCATTCTCTGTGATTATTAAAGAATATTATCTTTCTGTAACCTTCCTATTGCTAAATGACTAATCCTTCAACACTTACAGTAGAAGATAAATTTATGGCCCCAATTACACAGTAGGTTGAGGACCTGATGTTACTTGGGAATTATGAATGAGTTGCTATTGACAGGGATTATAAGTAGAAGATTACACTGAAATATGGTTGTGGTTACTGAAACTGCTTGGTTTACAGGTTTACAGCCATTGACTTACAACCATAATGGACCCTGGAATTTCCATTGTAAGCTATGATGTTCATAAGTTGAGGCACCCATGTGATTGGATCAGATTTTGTGGTGATTGTTAAGTGAATACCACAGTCATTAAGTGAACATGGCAGTTGTTAAAAAAATCCATGTATTCCTATGGGCAGTTTTTGCTAGAAACTGGCCAAAAAGGCTGGAAACTGGCAAAAACATAGTTAATCATGGTTACACAACTGCAGAATGCTGCAACCAGCCATAAAGGTGTTGCTAAGAACCTGAAATGTGGTCATTTGACCATGGGGTCTGTATACTCCAGAATGGGGGTTTAATAGGTTTTGGGGGGGTCCACCATAACTTTGAAGGGTTCCTAAGTGAATGGTTTGTAAGTCAACGACTATTTGTATTGGTAGACTAATCGAATGATTATTATGCTGGACTAGAGACCTGAAGAGTTAGGTTGCATAACTTCAGAACAGTAACTTTTTCTCAAGGTGGTTATTGTGGGGAAAATAGTCAGGAGCATTGTATACACTAGTAAAGGTGGGACATAAATCTAATAACAATAATTGGTGTATATAGTTTCAAATATATGTATGAGAATTTGTTATAATGGTTGATGATATATTGCTTATAAATTTTGTCCCAGTGTTCCCTGGTTTTTTCTTGTTGGTGATGGTGTTGTTGTTTTGTTTTGTTTAAGACTAAATAAATAAATATTATCAAGCTGAAAATCCAGCAACTTCTGGTAAATCTATTTGGATGCCATCTTTCTGTTGTTTCTACTGACCAGACAGTTTACCACTTCTGAAACAAATATAAACTCTTCTTTCGAATGTTTTGATTTTTGTGTATTCTCCCTTGACCACATTTTGCAACTTCATCCTCTATTCCATCTCTACTGAACATAAAGGATGAGTAGAAAAGAATAAAACATATTTGAAAGTGTCACCAAATTATGATAAAAACATCTCAGGAGCTTTCTGATACTTCTTATATTTCTGAGTTAGACAGATTTTGAAAATTTAGTATTCTATTGAACTGCTAATCCGATATTACTGTTCAATCATTTTGAGATGCAATTCAAATGCCAGAACAATGTTAGAATAATTCCTTCTGTATTTTTATGATACATGACAGCTGTTAGTTTAATTGCTAGTGTAGGGTTGCATTAAAAATACATAGATATGTGTGTATGAAATAATTATTAATAATGATAGATATTAATAGATATTTAATATCTCTCTCTCTCTTTCGCAAAGCAAATACCTATGGTGCATATAGAATAGAATAGAATAGAATAGAATAGAATAGAATAGAATAGAATAGAATAGAATAGAATAGAATAGAATAGAATATGGGAGGGACTTTGGAGGTTTCTAGTCCAGCTTCCTCCTCAAGCAGGAGAACCTATACCAGGGGTAGGCAACCTTGGCTCTTTTATGACTCGTGGATTTCAACTCCCAGAATTCCTGAGCCAGCAATGCTGAGGGGAAAGGGAGAGGTTTCCATGCTGAGCTATGCTGGCTCAGGAATTCTGGGAGTTGAACTCCATGAGTCATAAAAGAGCCAAGGTTGCCTACCCCTGACCTATACCATTTCAGATAAGTGACTGTCTAGCCTCTTAAAAACCTTCAGTGATGGAGCACCCACGATTTCTGAAGACAAGTTGTTCCACTGGTTAATGGTCCTCACTGTTAAGAAGTTTCTCCTTAATTCCAGGTTGCTTCTCTCTTTGATTAGTTTCCAACCATTGGTTCTTGTCCTGCCTTCTGGTGCTTTGGAGAATAATTTGACCCCCTCTTCTTTGTGGCAGCCCCTCAAATACTGGAATACTGCTATCATGTCACCCCTATTTCTTCTTTTCTTTAGACTAGCAAATCCAAGTCCTGCAGCCGTTCTTCATATGTTTTAGTCTCCAGCCTTTGATCATTTTAGTTGCTCTTCTCTGAACTTTTTCCGAAGTCTCAAAGTGTTGGACCAAAATTGGTTGCAGTATTCCAGATGTGATCTTACTAGGGTTTTATAAAGCGTGATCTTGATTCTATGCTTCTGTTTAACACCTTGTTACCTAATAGCTGATTAGTATTGTCCACATTGTTCAGCTATTTTGAATTACCAGTACCTCATGGAATACTATTTCACACAATCATATTACAGAGCTAACAAATCTTAAACTGATTATTCATCTGCAACTCAGTTTAGGATTTGCTAATGCTTACACAGTGTAATGGATAATTACACTGATTAGATAGCATAATAATATTGCAGGCAACAGTGGTGGGTTTTAATGAGACCTCTTCTAGAGTATACAAAAATGTTTTGACAGTGAAACCAATTACCCAGAGAAGTAATGAGCTCCACTGGATGTTCACAAGTGCAGCTAGGCAGCCATCTGTCAGGGATGCTTTAATGTGAATCCCTGCACTAAGTAAGGTTTGGATTTGATAAATGTCCCCTCCCACGCCTTTAGAAGCTATAATTCTGCATCTCATCTTCTGTAAATATATCTTTATAGGCCATGCAAAGCTGTAATGTATAAGGAATTGTGCATAAACATATAGTTGCACCCAGTGGTGGGATTCAAATATGAACAACCAGGTCTCTGTGTGGATGCTACTTCTGGAAGTCTGTTCTAAGCCTGGGCAACAAAAAACTTAGCTACCAGTTCTGCCAAACTGGTGCGAACTGGCTGAATCCCACCACTGGTTGTATCCCATGGCAGGAATAGGAGGATAAAGTTTGCTCTGAACAAATTTGTGACGTTATATGAGGGCAGAGAGGAGACAAAGCAAAAATGGAAAAGATGACAGATGACATTGAAAAGGTGGAAGAAGAGAAAACCATTCCGATAATGTTTGTAGTAGATTTTTCTTGCAAATGAGATTATCCTCAAAAAGTAGGTTGAGGTTTGTGTGGGTAACACTAGTAAGCATGCCCTGGAAAGCCCACTGACATTAAGCTTATTTTAATCTCAAAATATTTATTCTGATATATAATCTGAAATTCTGACATTTCTGTGGACCATAAGTAGAGATCTGTCACTTCTACTACAACTCATCTGTAATGTTAGAAAGCATTGTATAAATTTAAAAAAAAAATGTTCTGGAGAGGAAAAATTGTAACTTTTTGTCTTGTGCATTTTAATCTTAAATTTGCAAGATCATCTGGCATTGGCATGTAATGTTGATTTGTAGCTCTCAATAAAATCAAAAGCAACATTGTCTTGATTCAGATGGGTGATATAATTTTGTAGTTGGAGGAAAGAGACCATCAAGCAAGGAATAACATTAAAACATTAAAGGAAGATATGGCTGAAGAATCTGACCTCCTTTATACTACTTGGAGGACCTTGAATAGGTTGAGAGATGGAGTGCCTAAATGTAAAATCAATATACTCAAGTGAAGGTTCTTAGCGGATAACCACACACTGTGTGAATGTGGAGAGACACAGAGCCCGGCCCATTTGCTGGTATGTCAGCTGCTACCAGAAACATGTACCAATAATGACTTATTTTTGGCCAATGACCAAAGTCAAGAAGGTGGCTTCATTCTGGCAGCTTAAAGTTTGATGTAGACACAGAAGAAGAATTTTGCAGTGTTGCTAGAAAACAATGCTGAGAATTCATTGATGATGCAGCAGCTATAATGTAGGACTTCACTAGTTGCTGGTCAGTTTTTGAATAGAATTCAAGATGGATTACTGTAATGCACTCTATGTGAGGCTGCCCATGAAGAGCACTTGGAAGCTGAAGCACATTATAGTTCTGCTCTGCTGTGCTTCCTGGTACTTCCAGATGTAATGACATGCAAAGCCCTACAGGGCATGGGACCAAGGTATTTGAAGGACTGCCTCTTCTGGATCTTCTCATCCCATCAAATTAGGAAAGCATGTTATGGGTTCCAACCACTAAAGAGACCCATCAGGAGGGTCTTTTCTGCCATGAAGCCCACATTTATCATCCCCCCTGAAATTAGATTGGCCCCAATATTGTTGGCCTTCCAGAAGGGTCTGTCTTCTAGCCTGGAGATGCGGTAGTGTTGATGAATAGTCTGTTAAATGGTTGTATTTCTGAGAAACGAATGCTGCTATCCTGCAGATGATGAGGTTTTTTAAAATGATTGAATAGTTTTGATCTTCTTAATGTTTTTAATGATTTTTCCCAGTTTTTTTTTTTTTGTCTTTGAATTGCTTTGTATGGAATTGCAGGAGTGAGCTGGGTGGCTAAGAAATTGATAAACATAAAACTATCACAGAGAAATGTCCCAGACTTCAGTTCTGCTAGTCCAACATATGGGACATTTGCATGCAGGCTCTGAAGTTCTTTTGAGCAGTATATTGTCTTGATATAACACATTTATAACATATACACAAAAAATCAATAGATGATTCTGCATGTAGACCCCAAATGAGAAACTTACATGTCTGAACCACATGTTTGTTTTCTGTGGCCATGAAAGGCCACAGAATTATAATTGCCCTAGAAATAGAATCTTTTAGGAATCAGTGCAAGAAGAAATAGAATCATTTGTGATTTGTGTATGTCATTCCATTAGGACACTATCCTATACAGTGTGTGTGTGTGTGTGTGTGTGCACGTGTGTGTGTGTGCGTGTATGTATGTGTGTATATATATATACATATATATATATATATATATACACACATACATACAATATATATATACATACATACATACAATATATATATATATACATACATATATACATACAAACCCGAATAACCAAAGACCTACATACAAACACCCGCAAAAACCTCAGAAAACAAAAAACACATACATACACCATTGTATATACACCTTTATATGATGCCACAGTTTCTCCATGGAAGCAAAGTACTATTTATATGCATAAATCAAACTGGCAATAGGAAAATCAATGTCTGTCAGACAGTAACTGCACAGATCACACTTACTGAATAACAGAAATTCTGTCTCTGAATAGGTGTAATAATACCCATTTCAAGGAATCAGTGCTTTATTTAAGTTATAGATCATTTCTGCTGTCATTCCAAGACAATGAATTTTACAGGTAGCTACATAGTAAGGTTAGGTACAAATCTTGTTTCTTTCCAAAATGACTTTTATTTATTTGTTAATTTGACTTTTGTCTATTTTATTGCCACATCTATTTTATCTGAAGGTCATTTTTACAGTAGATGTGGAGAATTTTGGAACGGAAATAAATGCAATGTAAAAAGAAAATTCATAACAAGTTTACAAACCCAGCTTTCTCTTAGCTTTGCAATTTACTTACTAGTAAATCAAATGGTTTTTTTGTTTCCTTTTTTTTCCCCACAGACCGGAGAGTGTGTGGGTTTGTGTGCTGCCTGCATCCTGTGGATGGGGCTTTGCTTGTTTGTGCAGACCGGTTGCAGGCATGCTGCGGCCCAGTACCGGTCAATGGACCCGGAGTTGGGGACCCCTGCCCTAAGACATTTCCATGGCCAGTCTCAAGTCCTTGCCTCTCTCTGGACTTGGCTTCCATCTATTTGAGAAGCTATATTCTTCTTGTTGTTGTTATTTGCGAAGTTGCGTCTGACCCATCGCGACCCCATGGACAACATTCCTCCAGGCCTTCCTGTCCTCTACCATCTTCTGGAGTCCATTTAAGCTCACGTCTACTGCTTCAGTGACTCCATCCAGCCATCTCATTCTCTGTCGTCCCTTTCTTCTAATGTCCTCAATCTTTCAGCTATTTTCTACTGCAGTTCTTTTTATGCATTTCTGTGAATGCATTCCTTACAATAGCATATAAGTAGACTTTCTGTAGCTGTTCATTTTTATAATGTGTATGGGGAGAATTGGATTCAAAAAGCAAATTGCAGTTGCAAGTGAGCACACATACATTTTCCACCTGTTGGGACCATCTTAAGCAGTTGTATCTTTTCCTGGTCTTTCAATCTGCCCACTACAACTGATCCATGATCTTAAGAAAGGTATTCCCAACAGGCATAAACATTTATTGGGAAAGAGCAAGTGTAATCAAATCATAAAAACACACATGACAACAGCATTATACAAACAACATATTTGTGTTACATATCATGCAAGTATGTACATAGAGGCAGCATTTATACAATGTCATGATATTATACTATCATTATGGCATCCTAGCATCTGGCATGCCCATACATCATCCATGTCCATACTTACTCCAAATCACAGTTTGCCTTTTGCGTTTGGATCTATACCTAGCTTTAGATTTTACAGTGCAGTGACGATAGAGAAATCATATGAGCCCTGAAATATACAGCAGGCATAACTGACCATTGATGTAGGAAAAGAACAAGCAGAGCTTGGGGGCGGAGTCAAAAGTGGAATCAATCTGGAGTTTTTTGATTCACACAAATTTAATGCTGACTTTTAGTTGATTAGATTCTTGTGTATAGGCAAGAGCAATAAATTAGCTTAACTGGAATTTCACATGTGGCCCTGATCCTTTGTGCCTGACATTAAAGAGTATTCACTGGTCATTATGGTCCATTAATGAATCATTATCCAAACCTAGATTTGTTCACCGCAATTATAAAATATACAATATCATTTAAATAACAAGACCATATAACTGAAAAGGACAGCTTTGCAGCATGGGAAGATCTCAGCAAGATGACTAACAATGATGAGGGGAAAAAACAGCAATTTCTCTCATTAGTTTTCAAATTTAAAAATTCATTTAATATTGAATTATGCTTTACAGGCTAAAATGGGAAATGTGGGCACATTGGAGTCCTTTGCAATAGATTAATCTTACAAAGAAAAATGATTTTGTCACTACATAATCTAAAATTGGTTTATATGGGGCTATACAGTACATCGCTTCTGAACAATTGATTGTTCAGAACATAATTATAACTTTAAAGAAGAAACATCTGAAATTGTGCTTCATATCTCCACAGAATTATAAAATAAGTCTCTCCACAGAATTATAAAATAAGTACAATCCATCTCCTTTTTAATACAGTATATCTCTTGGAATATGTACCAACCTATAACTTTTCTAGAAACCACTCAAGCTAGCACCTGCATCTTTCAGATGGAAATCTAAGCCTTATAGTTAGCATTTTGCCCAAGTCAAGGGTGAGGAACAATTGGGTCTCCAGATGTTGTTGGCTTCCAGTTCCCAATGGATCTAGTCATTATAGCTGATGACTAAACAATGATAATGCAGTTCATACTCCCCAAACTTCTGACAATAACAGGTTTTCCCCAATCCCCTAGAACAAGACTAGCTGTGGCAGCTCTAAATAAAAAGGTTTCTCACCACTTTTTAGTCACTACTGCCTCTCTAATGCTAGATATGTTGCCCTATTCTCAGTATTCAGTGTTCAGCTAATGACTTCCTTTTTAACATAACATCTGGCATTCTGATGTTATAGTGTATTATAATTTTGTCAGCAGAGTAAGTAGGTTTTCATTCAGGAATAATTCAACAAAGAACACATTGTATTGGAGGTGGTAGCATAACCCCCAAATCTCTTAAGAGATATTGAATACTTTGAAAAAGTTCAGTTGTTGAAGTTCAGTCTTTGGTCAACTTGTATATTTATTTTCTCTTCTTATATTACGCACAAATAAAAATCCATCCAAGCAGCTGTATTACTTTAAGATATATATTTTTAAAGAATGCCTCCTTCTTCAGTCCACTGTAATTCCAGGGTCTATGTTTTGACAATAGCAATTTGTTATTTCTTGTCTAAATAATGCTTTCCTCCATCCAGTCTATTACTTAGCAAATGTTGGATAACCAAGTTCAGTGTCTGGTAGCAAAACTGGTGAAAGAAGAATGGAGGGTTGTTGTTTTTTTTTTTCTTTAGAGCTGAAAAAATAGGGACAATATAATGCAAAATGCCTGAGCTGACACGAATCCTAAAGATGCTGCAACCAAACCAAGACTCTAAATATTTGCACTTAGCTGCTTTGATCCAGGCATAATCTAAGGTGCATTTTTGGAAAAGAATTTGTAAAGTTATGATTGCTTAGCTCACTTTGCCTATGTGGGATATGCATGTGGAAGAGAAATTGATGGATGGCAATCTTCTGAGCATTTGCAATAATTTCTACAAAGAAGTAAAGCATAGATAAGATGGTACACAAATAACCATATAAAGACATGGTATGTATGTATTACTATCAGTGTGTGGCGTATACATGTATCTGTACAAGTTCAAAAAAGCTAGTTACACACAAATAACCTGTTCCATTTCTGCAATATGCTATTATCGCTTTGGACATACTGTAGCTTCAGGAAATAAAAAAGCTACTATACTGGAATGCAGACCAGGAAAAGCTATTCCCAGGAGGTTTTGCCAAATGAAAGGTTGAAATTCTTGAATGGAAACAAACTTTTTAAAAATCAGCACACTGTTCTTTGCATCTAGGAGGACTGTGTTCCAATGTGAACTCTACTTTGCAAATATGCTTGCAGTTTGGTAACTTCTCTCTCTCTCTCTCATTTATTTATATGGAGGGGGGAGTGGAGTGGAAAGGAAAATACTACTTCTGTACACTGGAATGCAATATATCAAGCTGCTCCTTGGAGTAGAAAAAAAGCAAATACACCACAGAATATGGACACACTCAGCATGTTAAATATTGTCATTCAGATATTGAAACTAGGCAGAAAAAAAGTGGTTCTGTTTACCAGATTCCAATCAAGTGGTAAAATGGAAAGCGGCTGAATTGTTTGCCCTTTTCAGTTCTTTGGGAGATATTTGGAAAATATTTTATGAAGGGCTGTATTTTTAGAATGGCTACATGACATGGCATTTGGATTCCTATCTGAATTTTACTTTTCATATTGCTCTTCCTTTTTTTTTCTTTTTTTGCATCAACCGTAATATCAGCTGCATCTTCCTCATCAGCCCACGGGTCATTGATGCTGAAAAAGTATGTGGGGTACCCTTGCTTTGGATGAAGATGGTACATTCGGAAAACATAAGAACAAATGTAATTTAGACAACCAAGCCAAAATATATTGAATTCCTACCTAGTACCCACCTCTGTTTTTGCAAACCAACTTTGATCTTACAGCCTAATTCATTTATATCAAGGTTTTTCACATACTTGAGAAGACAAAGTTTTAACTTAAAATCAGTTTTTAAGTCAAGCTCTTAATCCTGGAATACACTGTTTTAAGATATTAGTAAGCAAGCCAACTTAAAAGCCTATTTATTGCATTTGCATCACAGATTATCTCCTGGTTATTGTCTTGGGCAATTAAGAATGATAGGGGAATTTCATAAATAGGCTCTCATCATTGAAAGGGGGCATTTAAGCCTTGAAGTCCAGTATCCTTGAGGAATCTAAATTTAAATATCTCTAACAGAAGACTATGTAGCTCACACTTCACTAAGGTCAGGGAAAGGGGATCCCTGTATTGGTAATTGGTTTCAATAGCTCCCTGCTTTAAGAATATACTTAATCTTGATGATGATGAAAATAATTGCAATGCCTCCAAAATCAGACTTAAGATATGTGAGTTGACAGATGATGTACTTCATTTTAAATTACTCAGATTTGTTTCCTGATAAGCAAGGAGATACCTATGCCCACCTCCTGCTTATTTAATACAAAACACCAAATCAGTTGCTGATGGACCATGAATGTACAGAAGCTCATTAGAAACATGATTTCTAATATTTATATTTCTTGCAGTCATCTGGCCATTAGCACTCATTCTGAGAGTTGTTGAGGCTATTTAGAGGTGCCCTCAGATTACCTGAATAGTGCAAATAAGTGTAGAACCTTTTTGGAACTGCTGAAATGACTGTCTTGTAAACAGGAGATAAGTGGTGTCATATCCTTCCCCTTCTGTTGAGAGAGAGCTGTTCAAATTTGACCCCTCTTTTATAGAAAATAAAATTCTTACTCAAGCAATCCTAGGTTCCATCATAAAGAAACAGTACTGTACTTAGAGGCTATCACATCTGGAGAAGTCATGGGCAGGAACACAAATATCCAGTGAAAATATATCTCTGTATTGACATACAGAGGATAATATCCCCTTCATTTTTCCCATGCATGAGAGTGATTGAGATTGCACTGTAATCCTTCTTTTCTAAAATGTTCTACCCTGACATGTAGTGGTTTCTAAGATAATAGTCATTTCATTAGATGATCCATCTTTGCTTGATGAGATTCTTTAGCTAGACTAGGGGTCTTCAAACTAGGCCCTTTTATGACTTGTGGACTTTAACTCTCAGAATTCCTCAGCCAGGCATGCTGGCTAAGGAATTCTGGGAGTTGAAGTCCACAAGTCATACAAGGGCCAAGTTTGAAGACCCTTGAGCTAGCCTTTCCCAATTTACATGTCAAAGCAAGAATATACAGTATTTGCAGCATTGACATCTTGATATGTGAACAAGAACCTAGCGAGGGGGTTTATTGAACGGGCCAAATCTTCCGTGGGAGCCCCTGTGTTGTTCAAAGAGAAGTGCTTCATTAGTCGGAACCTGTGACATCACATCTATAACTGATTCTGGGAATTGTAAGCATGCATACATTCTGGTTAATTCCTTCCTTTACTGCAGGTTGGTGGACCATTCAGTTGGAGTTCAACCTACTGGAGGCATCTGGTTTTCTAGCTATTTCAATCCCGTGCTTTAGAATCTGTTGCACTTTGGATGTTAATAGTGGAAATTGAGTGTGTGGAAGCCCTACAGTACCCATTGAGCTATCATATGAGCAAGGAAGCTGCTCTTTTCATTACATTCTTTGTTCAATTCACCGTGGAAAAAATATGTTATAGTAAAAAATCAGCAGCACAAAAAGCGCCCAGAAAGGGGACAGTTAGCAAGAGACGAAAGCTTCTTAACAATGGAATGAATGGCTGCACAAATAAATATATAATAAAGCAAGGCCAGCTCTCTCACTCCATAAAACTGATGCTTGTTGTAAGAGGTATGCAAGAGGGACTGAGAGTCCTCTTTGACAGACTACATAAGGCATGAATAGACTTATTCATTTCAATGGAACTTTTGTGCACTCCAAGGCTGCAAGGCGGGATTCCAGGTAGAAAGCATGGAAAGTATCCTGTTTTATTTGAATTAAACTTTCTAGCATAGCAATTCGGTCTGATTTAGGCACAAAAAAATGCAATTGCATATAAAAGCATTAGAAAAGAACAGATAGAAGTGCAAAAAAAAAGCAGATGCAACTTTTAAAATTATTTATATTTCATATGATTATGATTGCCATTATTCGAAATGGTCTCAAGGCTAATTCAATAAACTATTTGCCTACTCACCGATTATATTTTTTGACAATATTTATCTTCTTTGTGTAAATTGGTAGTTTGTTCTGGACACAGCTGAAGGAAGGCCCAAAATTACTGCAAAACATTACTCTCAAAGCTTTCCAAACAATTGCTTCCCACGATTGTTGTTTAAATTGAGTAATGAGTTGATAATGGAGGAGAATCTGGTATTCATCCCTTTTAAACCAGAGATGCTACTAATTAAAAAAAAGTCCCCTCAAAGGCTAAGGTTCAGTCCTTTTGCATCCCCTCTGAAAAAGCAAGTCTCCTGGGTACTCCTTGAGCCTTAGTTGCCACTGGATTCATAGGCAGTAATTTGTAGCAAGGGACAAATTTATATTATAACAGATAATGTCTCACCAGAGTTGGCCAACTTTGACAAATGTTGTTACATAATAGTTGCTCCCTGTCTTCATTATCATAACTACTTCTGAGGGATGTCCAGAAGTTGCAATTGATTCAAAATTCAGAACCTCAGCTGCTAACCAATATGAGAAATGGGTATTCTGTGATGCCTTCATTCAAAAAATAAAATTGCAATAGTTTACCAGGCCCAGATTAAAATATTGGTGTTGCCCATTTAAAACCCAGTGTTTTAGGATATGACTATTTCAGGATTGCCTCTTCTGTTATTAACCTGCACATCTATTAAGATTTGCAGGGAAGGACTTCTGAAGATGCTACCAAAACCAATATCTAGCACAGAAGTGGAACTTCTCCTATGTCACTCTCAGGCTGTGATTTCCATTCCCTCAATAATAGAATTTGGCCCCTTGTATTTCTTCTTTTAGAAGAACAGCCAAAGTTGTTCTTTTTTCAGAGGATTTAATTGTTAATTAACATTTCCACTTATTGTAATGCATGTCTTTAAATCTTTCTCTCTTTGTATTTTTGCATTTTATTGATTGTTAACCAACAGATGCAATCAAATCAAATCAAATAGTGGCCTAGGGATTCTGTCTTTTTTATATAATATACTGTATTTTATTGATTTTTTTAACATAGTCACCTTAACATTTGGTAAACAGTGTCTGGGTTTACATTTAAAAAACATTCACTAACAGTTTCTATGATCTATAATCCACATAACAGCTTTACTTGATTTCCTCTTTTTCCCATAATGTTCTCTTTTGCCAATCTTAAGTTAATACAATTCTTGTTGTTTTGATAGATAACAATTGGATATATTTTTTTCTAATATTTCTACAGATAATAATCACATCAATATAATATTTCTTTTTTATCTAGTCATTCTGGTTGCCTCATCATAGATCCTGTTTACAGTTCTTGTTTACATTTGTGTTTCCCACAATGTTCAAGACATTCTTACTGGTTAAGATTTTCTCAAAGTTAATTACATTTAAATATTTAAGTCTATTTTTCTCATGTAAGCCATCCCAATACTTTTACCTTTCTTAAGGAATAAATAAGACTAAAAAAAGAAAAAAGACGGCCTAGGATTCTCAATGTTTATATGATGACCTGGCTGCAATATTTCCTGCCTTTCATTTTGTTGATAAAAGAACAGTAGCATTATCATGTCCTGAATTTGCTTAACTACAATAAAAGAGCAAGAAGTGGGATTGTTGTTTTCGACAACTAATTGACTTCTACACTGCCGACCCATCCATCTGAAAAAAATATGCTTTCCCTGGTTTTGTTTTTAAATGGTTGAGCTATTAATGCACTATTTGTACTAATTACTATAGTTTATTGTTCTTCCCATAAGAATGTATTCCACATTTTTAGGCAGCACAGCACTATTTGGTCTCCAGTTCTCTTTCTCAAGACAATTTTTTTTTTTAAAAAAACTATCTAGACACTGAAAATTTATTCAGGAAATGGGAATAATTTTAGCTAATTATGAATTGAAAATTGTTCATGTTTAAAATAGCTTCTTATAGCCCTGGGCTGCAGAAACTGCATAAGGAGAAAAGAAGAGTATTATGTTAGGTCCAGAATTAATTACTATTTTGGAGCAAATTTCAGGGTGTTTTTTTTTCTGTGCATGAATAATCCAATGCCTTATTCAAAAATTGTACTCAGAGGAAGACAAAATGATCAGTCAAGAAAATATTCACATGAATTATGAACTTTATTGTAACTGAGCACTAAAATATGTCTGATAAAAAAACATAAAATTATTTTTATTAGTTCAATCCATAGTACCATATTCCAGAAAATAACCAGAAAGGTTACTATGGTTTAGTGGTAGAATGCATGCTTTTAATGCAAATAATGCCAGGATGAATTTCAGACACATCAGATGAATTTCTGTAAGATCAGAAATGCTGGTCATACAGAGCTATCTAGTGAAACATTTCCTTTTAGCTATTAGTTAACAAGAAGGCTATAGAACACCCACACTTTCAACTTTTACAGTTATCAATCAGTCCATTATCCCTGGCTATTCATAGCTATTTTGGATCTACAGATGATCAAACACTCCTAGTTTTCTTCTTTCCTCCAGATTTTTTTTTAAAGTTCAGCCCCCTAATTTTCTTATTTTTGCTCAAAAGCATTTGCACAGAAACCGCAGTATGTGGTATCCACTCCAGTAAGTGGGTTTTACATTTACCTCACTAATATAGTTTATAGCCATTCATGATATATGTCTACCTCTTGCTTCTATGAGGACAAAAAAAACCCCAGCCTTCTTTTTTGACCATAGAAAGAAATGATTAAAAACTGGAAACTGTTCTCTCTATTTTAAAAGCTGTTCTGCCATTCTTTTGATGTGACACACTAGTATTTTTGTCCATTTTGATTTGAGGAGAATCCATTTTTGTACCAAAATATGTCTCCATGCCATCTTAATACCTACAAGCTTGTCTTGATGGAATGGATTAATTAATATTTTTTCCAATCCTACTTCAAGGGATTACGGTATGTGAATCACCTCCAAAGCAATCCTTGCCTTCTACAGCCTTAAACAAGAAACTAATTATTTTGTTCATTTCTACATCAACTTTTTCTGATATAGAAAAAAGACCTTTTCCAACAGTCTGGATGGCTACCACTTTTATTCTCCCTTTCTTATAAAAGAAACTGCCAAACTAATGTCATTTCTTCAATCTCCTTTAGGTTTTGTGACTGCCTAGATTAGAACAAAATTGGGGACCAGAAATAAAATTTAGGTCAACAGACCATTCTGGAGATTCATTAAATAACTAAAGATTAAAGCTGCTATAATTCTTATTCTGGGGTTGCAAGGGTTTTTCAAAAACAAAAATGTCCAGTTAGTATCTTTCAGTTTGTTCATCCATCCCTCTATTGTTCTATAGATTTTTATTTGATCTTCTCTCCATAGAGCTTAAGTGGGCATATGCATGATTAAATTCCCCTTGTTATACTTCTTCAGCCTTCTGAATGGTAAGTCAATGAATGTCTTTAGGTTAACAAATAAATTCCATGATTGGAGCAAATGCCAATATTTATCCTTTACATCAGGTTGGCATATTGCAATTGTCTTCTGCTATATTTATTTTCTTGGAGCATTTTGAAACTGAATACTTTAGAAACATGGTTTGCAAGTTATGTGGTTTGGTCATTTTTAGTTGGTTTGTCTAAAGCCCAAAGGGAAATTGTGTGGGGGGGAGGGGGGGAAGCAGCATTTCTATTTAGGATTGAAATAAAGACATCCCACATAAAACTCTTTAATGCAGGGGTCTTCAAACTGGGCCCTTTTATGACTCATGGACTTCAACTCCCAGAATTCCTCAGCCAGAATTCTGGGAGTTGAAGTCCATGAGTCATAATAGGGCCCAGTTTGAAGACCCCCTGCTCTAATGAAAGTCAATTGATTTTTTTTTTTTTTTAAAAGAACAAGATGTTTGTTAATAAAATTTGGCTCTGCCTCACACTTGGAAAGTAAAACATTCTAATACTGTGATAATATTAAAAGAAAAGCCTGCAATAATTTCTTTTGCTCAAATACCATAAACCTTCTACCAGTTTATTTTATTCAAAACTGTGTACTTATTTTCATCACTCTTAAGAGAGAAAAAAGCCCCCAAATTTGTATAGATTTGTATAGATCAGCAGATCACACAAGTGCAAAACTAATTTATTGTATGTTGCAAAATCCCTAATATACATGGTATTACAGAGGTTGCACTACCACAAAAATCTCTAATATGAGCTGTCTTTGAATAATATTTGGAAAGTACAGCTGCTCTTACAAGCTGGAGCCAGAGCAGTCTAAGAGCCTGTTCTTCAAAAATATGGCTTCATTGTTATTCAATCAGCACTTCTATCATCCACTTATTAAAACTTTCTGGAGGGTTTTTGTTCCACATTCTGCCTCCCTGAGTTGATTCCATGTCTGCCAGCTGAAATGCATTTCATCAGTCAGGGAGATTTAATTTATTGGGGCTGATTGCTGTAAATTAATTGCTTTTATTTAGAAGTTCTTCACCTTGTTCTTATTGTCATCTGTAACTACTCTGAGGGAGGGATGGTAATGAGGCTTCCCTGAATCACACAAAGCATCAGTTATGCATATTAAAGAACAAACAAAATACGCTGCTATTTCTACAAGTTTCAATAGTTTAATTCTAGTTTTGCCAGATAACAGAAGGATCTCAAAAAGTCTCTGGAATCTTTTCAAGTCCTGGAAATTGTGTTGAAGTTCTTTTGGCTTCTGAGATTATAGTATGAATGAACTTTCTCCATTACTGTTTGGTAACAACATGTTTTTATAAAACTCCTCCATTTGTCAGACCTTCTCCATATCCCTTAATATTGATCATGTTCTAAAGTTTAGTAACATAAGAAGGAGTGTAGTGGAGTAGTTAAAATGTTGAATGAGTAGAAGGGCTCCCAGATTGCAGTCCACTCTCTAGTGACTTTAAGCTACATTTTCTTTCCCAGCCCAGTCTACCTTGTTGTACTATGCTTAACAATTGGAATATCGGAAGACAGTTATTATATTCCCCCAATCCAGGGGTAGGCAACCTTGGCTCTTTTATGACTCGTGGACTTCACCTCCCAGAATTCCTGAGCCAGCAATGCTGAGGGGAAAGGGAGAGGTTTCCATGCTGAGCTATGCTGGCTGAGGAATTCTGGGAGTTGAAGTCCATGTGTCATAAAAGACCCAAGGTTGCTTACCCCTGCCCCAATCTTTCTCTTTGATAGGCCAGACATACCTAGCTCCCTCAACTGTTCACATATGATTTAGCTTCCAGATCCTTTGTCAACTTTGTTGCTCTTCTCTGCACACTTTCTATGGTGTCAGCATCTTTTTTTGTATTGTGGTGACCATAGCTGGCTGCAGTATTCCAAATGTGGCACACTGTTACTGTATAAAGTGGCATCATCACTTTCTTCTGACCTGTTTTTATCCCTCTAAGCTTGATTAAACCTTTATAGTCTGATTAATCTTGATTAAACCTTTATAGTTTGAAGCTTGGAAGATCTCTATTCCCCCCCCCCCTCTTTTCCTCCTTCAGTATTTACCTGAATTTATTTGTGAGCTAGGCCCTCCACATAAAATCTGAATGAATAAGTGTTTGAATTATGTGACTTTTTGCTCTCTCCTTTTGGAGAGGAAAAAAATGCCCCATTTCATATAGGACTCTGCCTGCCCCATACAATTTTGGTTGAATTTAAAGGACAAAAGCACATATGTTCTTCTGCTCTTCAGTTTTGATCATGCCATCAGCCTTGTAAACATCTCAGTCAGGCCTCAGTGATGTTTCTCTGGGCAGAATTCATTGCTTTTTTTTTTTCCTGGTCCACAATTGTGAAATACACCTATTTATTTTGTGGGATGGCATGAAAATGTTATGTGCTTTAAATGGATCCCAGCTGACACTGTTCCTAATGAATATTTTAGACAAGTGTCAGCTTTCAGAAAGCTGCTGAGATATTGAGAGCTTTCCAAAAGGGGATGAAAATTAATTGCAGGTTTTTGGTCCACTTTGGAATATTTCCCACACAATGCTCCTCATTAGCCAATTCAGAAAATTAAATTGTGGGAACAAGGAAAATAAAAGCTGGACCAAGGAAGAACATCTGCAAATGTGTGGAGGACAAAAAGTACACATGTTAAGAATTAAGTGCAATTAAATGCTGAATAACTGGCTAAATAAAGAAAAGAATATAATATTTCATAGCAACTATTATGAAAAGCTACACTGAGCCTCTTAAAAATGAATTATCAAAAGCCTTCAAGAAGGATAAATATTTGGGAGAAAGGGTCTCCTGGAGGGGGCTGTTTGTAGGGCATTTTGGCATGAAGAAAGTCAGACTTCACAAAATGCTACAAAATTGGCATCCAAGGATTTGTTTTGCTGCATAGTAGGCCTATAGAAAATGTCCCAATAATGACACTGCACTAAAAAAGTTGCTATATACAGTATTATGCCATGATCTTATTTATTAATCCAAGTGAAGCCATTATTTCTGCTTGAAAATATTGCACATTCCTGTTATTATATCATTTACCCGTATATGCCAGCATATTAGGCGACCCGGCGTATAAGACGACCCCCGTCTTTGTCGCCGAGCCGCATTCCTAGAACGTCATCTTATACGCTGGAAACTACCAGTATTTCCAGCGTATAAGATGACTCGGCGTATAAGACGACCCCCATCTTTGGCGCCGAGTTTAGTGCTTCCGGAAGTCGTCTTATATGCCGGCATATACGGTACAATAATTCTCTCTTTCTCTCTTGTTTTCAGTGTTTTGCTGTGACAAGATGAAGGTCCTATAATTCTTTGTTAATATATAATTTATTTGTAGCCATTATTCAGAAATATAATTGGCTTGACACTTTTAGGATAGATCAAAATGGATTTCCTAGGCAGTAGGAAAGATGTAGCCCTTCTAATTTTGTTTTCCTTTTAAACCTGCAGGATTGAAAAAGCTACTTCTGCATTCCAGAATTTCTTGCTGAAAAACTCTATTTAATTTTTTTCAAGTGGAAGGAAATGTGATTAGTGGTTCTTTCTCACACATATACACTTCCATAAACTTACTGATTTTTTTCCTCCAGCATAAAATATTTGGATAGAAAACATTCCACTTGGAAAGAATTCTTGCAGCATTTTTGCATATTAGTTTTTTGCTTTGATAACTGCTCACATTTTCAGCAACGGATGATACTGTACTTAGCAATTTCTGTCAATTACTGTTGAAAATGAAAGACTGATGCATAGTTATGCCAAAAACACTCAGAGATAATTTTATATACTTGTCCACTATATTTTATTTTATTCTTCTTGTTTTAGGATAATTATAAGGTTTTCATAGCACACATACACTGTTAAATCTATTTCTGTATGAAATATTAGGAATGTGTCAGAAAAGCAAAAATAAGGTGAATCCATTTCCTAATCCACATGCATAGCCTAATCTTACATTTTTGATAGGAATTCATAAGCATGTCATAAGTCCAATAAAGCAACCTAATTTCCTATTACCAACTACAGGTAGTCCCCGATTTACAACAGTTTGTTTAGGTCAAAGTTACAACAGCACTGAAAAAGTGACTTACGACCATTTTTCACCCTTACAACAACCACTGTAGCATCCCCATGGTCACATGATCAAAATGCAGATGCTTAGTAACTGACTCATATTTACGACAGTTACAGTGTCTGGGGGTCATGTGATCACCTTTTGCTACCTTCTGACAAGCAAAGTCAATGGGAAAGCCAGATTCACTTAACAACCATGCTACTATCTTCTTCATCTCCTTGTGCTATTTCCATTATCGGACATTGGCGATCATGTTGGCGATCCTGTTTTTATCAGCAGCCACACGAAAAGTTTTGCTGAGTTTTGTCCAAACCAGTCTCTTAGATTTTGAAGCCACGATGTTCTTCTTCTGCCTGCACCATGTTTGCCTTCAATCTTTCCCTGGAGGATTAAATGTAGTAAACTGTATTTTTCTGGGTGTCACATCACATGTCCAAAATATTCTAACTTTAGTTTTTTAATTGTTTTGATGATTTCCCTTGGCTTTCCCAAGCGGCTTATCACCTCCTCATTTCGGATCTTATCAAACCAGCTTACATGCAACAGCCGCCTGTAAATCCACATTACAAATTCTTCTAGTCTCTTCAGGTGGCCTTCTGTCAGAGATCAACTCTCTACTCCAGACATGTCAAACACAAGATCCGGGGCCCAGATGCGGCCCGCGAATTGGTCTCATGTTGCCCACAAAGCCATCCTGGAAACAGTGAGGGAATGGCTCCTGCTGCCTTGGCTCTGGCCGGCCGGGAGGCAATGTACAATTTTGTGGTGGCCATCTATGCTGAAACGCATTCAGTCTTAGCTCCACAAGGCCGTCTAGAAACAGCGAGGAACCATCCCTGCCGTGTCATGGGTGCATGCTGGGGAGGTGTCATCCTTGTGAGGAATGAAGAAATGGACCATACCTTGGCTCTTGCCCCAGTCCCACCCCTTTCTGCCAGAGACCCTCAGATCTGTCCCACTTCTGCCCAGGCACCCACAGGCACCCTTGACACGAATGATGTAGAGCTGGCCATGCCCACTGAGTAGACCACACCCACTCCATCCACGCCCACCCAGTAGGCTGCACCCACCCTGGCTGCACCACCCCGCCCCCCCAAGGGCAACTGCAATGCTGATGCAGCCCTCAATGAAATTGAGCTTGACACCCCTGCTCTGCTCCATAGAACAGGATAGAAAAAATATAACATCTGACAAGTCTGATTTTTAATCTTAGGCTTATGTTGTGACTGCAGAAGACCTTTTTCATTTTGAAGAATGCTGTTCGAGCTTTCTCTATCCTTGTCTTTACTTCAATGGTCATGTCCCAACTTTCATGTAAATTAGAACTGAGGTGCATGATCCTTTCAACTTTTTCTAATAGTATTCCTTCTCAATTTATTGGTGGTAAATTAACGGGTTGTTTGCTGACGACCATGATCTTGGTTTTCGAGGTGTTAAGCTTTAAGCCGTATTTTTCAGATATTTCTGTGACTCTGTTGATGAGGAGCTGAAGGTCTTCATGCTTACTGGCAAGCAGAACTGTATCATCAGCATATCTTAAATTGTTGATCCAAACACCATTTACTTTATGCCAGCATCAATGTTCTCCAATGACTCATTGAAGACTGACTCAGAATAGATATTGAACAACAGTGGAGACAGAATACATCCCTGTTTGACCCATCTTTGTATTTCTGCATCAGCTGAGTATTTTTGGCTAGTCTCACATTTGCAACCTGATGCCAATATTGATTCTTTATGATTTGGATGTCTTTGTCATCTAGTCGCACTTGTTTCAGGATTTCTAATAGTTTGTTGTGACTTATT
Source organism: Crotalus tigris (assembly GCF_016545835.1). Classification (NCBI taxonomy): domain Eukaryota; kingdom Metazoa; phylum Chordata; class Lepidosauria; order Squamata; family Viperidae; genus Crotalus; species Crotalus tigris. The sequence continues at coordinate 314,325 of NW_024098375.1, forward strand.
TTATCAAATGCTTTTTCAAATCAATGAAGCACATGTGAACATTGTGACTGACATCTCTACAATGCTGTACAAGAACTTAAATGCTGAATAGCACATCTCGTGTACCAAGATTGTTTCTGAAACCAAATTGTGTGTTATCTACTAACTTAGCAACTATAATTGTTCACTTAACAATTGTGGCAAAAAAGTCATAAAATGGGGCCGAATTAACATGTTTCACTTACCAACAGAAATTTTGGGCTCAATTGTGGTCGTAAGTCGAGGACTATCTGTATTCTTTCCTGGTCTTTGTGTCCAAATCTGCAAAGTGGATCTGGCAATATAAGACTGATGTGCAGCAAAATGATAAAAATCTCCTTTTTCTTGCACACATAGGTGATGCCAATATACATATAAAAAGGGGGAAAACTTGGAATCCCAACACCATACCCACACTCATGCAAAATTTGAGCACTCTCTGCAGACACTAGCCAAACTATCAGTATGAGAAGTGAGCTTGAATAGTCTCAGTTACTATCCTCATTAATGCTTCTATCACACACTAGCATAGGCATGATAAGTGAAAAGCAAAGGCACAAATGTTGCAGGAGCAGATTGTGCCAAATATCTCACATTTTTCAAAATGATATCACATATTGCTTTGCTGACAATATTACTGACTTACAACATTTTTTTAAAAAAATCTGAGTCTTATTTAAAGCCTTCCTTTCAGGTCCCCACAGAGTTTTGATATGGAAAAATGCAACTTCTTCCCTTCATCTAATAAAATTGTCAGATCCCCAAAGAAATGTATTACTATTCTTTCTAACCTATACATGCTTCTATAACCATTTTTGGGGGGCTTGCCATTCTATTGGGAGGGGGGATTCCATTACGGGGATATACAATACGCTTTGCTTTGCTCATGCCACACTGCCCTTCCCCCAAGGGAAGGAATGCAGTTGAATACCATCACCCATATCTGGAAGACGGTTTGCGCTTGGAGCCAGAGGGAAATGAAACCAAGAGAAACCTTGAAGAATGCGCCAAAGAAGCCAGTTACCAAAACAATATACCACCTGTGAATTGGCCAAGATTCAAACGGGCAATGGGACCCTGGGGGGAGGAGTAACAAATACTGCTTTTGGTATGCTGCTTGCTTTTGATATGCTATTTCTTCAGACCTCGCTTTGCTTCTTTGCTGTCACTAACTCTCAGTAAAAAGTTCCTTTTGAGACAATGCCTGTTGCAAGAGTTCTCCTTTCTTGGGAGACCTAGTTGAGGCAGGTCCTTACAAAAATCTGCCTCCTTGACTTTCAATACAAGAACAGACCAAGTTGACAAAGAGGGTGTAGCTATTATATGTACACAATGCCCCTAATACAGTAGTTCTTAAACCACAGGTCATTATGCCCAGGGGTAAACCATCCTCAGAGGGATAATATGGGCATATCACAGGGATAAGGGGAGCAATTTGTAATTGCTTGTTTGTGAGTCAAGGATCCAGTTTGGGACTGCCACTGCTAAGGTGCTTGTAGTCTTTGACTTACAAGTAGTCTTTGACTTGTGACCCCAAAATTTATGTTGCTATGTGAGACAGATGTTAAGTGAGTTTTGCCCCATTTTACAACCTTTCCGCAATGTTAAGTGAATCACTGCAGTTGTTAAGTTAGTAACACAACTGTCAAGTGAATCTGGCTTCTCCATTAATTTTGCTGGTCAGAAGTCTCAAAAGAGGACCACATGACCACAGGACAATGCAGCCTTCATAAATATAAGTCAATTGCCAAGCGTCTGAATTTTGATCAGATGACCATGGGGACGCTGCAACAGTTGTAAGTATGAAAAATGGTCATAAATCGCTTTTTTCAATGCTGTTGTAACTTTGAACAGTCTCTACCATAAATGGTTGTAAGTCGAGGATTACCTGTATTTACATTATTTGAGATGGGCAAAAGAATGATCAGATCAATTTAAGAACCCCTGCTCAAAAGAATGCTTTCCCTGCATTCTTTGGGTTCCTGCAACTCATCCTTTGAAGTTGCTTCCTAAGGCAACATACCCTCCCACACACAAACTTTAAGGAAAAAAATGAGGTTGCCACATTTCTTTACACTGTGCCGTAGCCGTCTCTGGGTATGTCTATGTATGTATATTGATTCTTCTTGCTTTGGTAAAGTAAATTGCTGACTGTGATGCAAAGCACCACGTCAAAGATGAAGAAGTTAAAAGACATAACAACAAAGATGTTCAGATTATACTCTTCAGGCACTTAGCCCCAATATTTCAATAAAACAATGGTATCCAGTGCCCATAACTGCTAATCATCAAGTGTTTAAACTGAACATGGAAGGCTTGTACCTACCAGTTCTTCCATCTGAGAAGGTCTTTGGGTTTCATGGAGAAGCCCTAAATGAGCACCTCCTCAACTAATACAGGGCCTGATGAATGGGGAAGGCAGGGGAATTTATTTATTTTAAACATTAGAATAGCCACTCATCTTATGACAAACTCAAGATGGCTCCCAATCAACAATCCAGATAACATGCAGAACAAACCCTATTAAAACTATTTAAACCAAACTCATAAAAACAAAAAAGCTGGTGCCAAGCCAAGCTTCTGAGGTACCTCATCTTATTCCAGCACTTGTCAGAAAAGTCTGGCCATCAGTGCTTTACAGAAGGATAGGAGGATGAAGGCCTGCTGAACTTTAAGGGGGAGGGTGTTCCACAGGACAGGAGCTGCCACAGAGAAAGGTGTGCTTCTTAGCTGCCATCAGATGGCAATGTTTAAAGGAAGGGACTAGGATTGTGCTTACTCTATCTCACCTGGCAGGACAGGTAGATGTCCTCCGGGAAAGACGGTCCTGCAGATAACCTAGCTCTGCGGCAATATAAAACCATTATGCAACATACACACTGTGTAAAAATAGAGCAGTCCCTTTCCCCAAGAGGGGAGCAAAGTTAGTTATGACATACAGTATATAATACTCATAGGTTTGTGGTCTAAGTTTAAGAAAATGGAGGTGGATTGTATGCAACATTCTAAAGCTGAATGTCCCGTCTAAGCCTCATTCTGAGTTTTACTGTTTTATAGTCAGAAAAATATGAGTGCTATATGGATACTTAAGCTCTGCCCTCTACACAGCACTTCATGTAAAAGCAAATAAATAAATAAATAAATAAATAAATAGCAGCAGCTCAGAGGAAGCCCTTGTGAGTTTTAATGCTTGTGTTTGGAATGACTTCTTTGTTCATGTCAACAGTGACTTTAGTATGTTTGACATCAATAGGTAGGAACTCAGCAGGTGCAAAGCTAACAATTTCAAACTGCTGTTCTGTAAATATTTCATTCTTTCTGAGTTAGCAGGCCTTCCATGAAAGATGTACTTATATAAAGACATTTTTTTCCTTGAATGTTAAAACACATCTGTCAGTTATTCTGGATGTTGGTACAAGAGACAGAAATATTGTCCATGCAGATATTCAGACTGCGACTGTGAGGGATGCAAATCATTTTCAGGAAGGGTGGGTCTATGTCTTCATCTCTAATAGAGAAGTCTATTATTGTGGTCTCCCAGGTCCAGCTAATATTTCATCTTTAACTCTGGATGGGGTGGCACTGAGCTGATGCATATCCTCCTGGACTCACAGCTCCCACTTGAGAAGCAGGTAGCAGCTACTACAGTAGTGGCCAAAATTGTGGAAACCTTTTGGGAAAAGCGTACAGTAGAAATGCCACCTTTGGTTAAGTTTCCACCAATTTTTCTTCTAATTTCTTTATAACTGCAGCCTTGTTCATGTAATAATACTACTTTACATCACTTTCTGGGCATCCAGTGAACTCTTTGCACCATTACTTTAATTTTATTATGTTTTACAAACTCACTAAATGAAAGAGAGAAAAAAACCCCAACCAACTTGATAGCGATCACATAACACACTGACAAATGTCCTCCTCTTAGCTTCAATACATGACATCAATAACTGAATCCTACTGTGATCTGATTGGCTCATTGCCAAAACAAGATGACACCTGATTGGCTCTCTAAACACTCATGGTCATTGGCTACAATCAGATGAAGGAAAGCTACCTGATATCAACCTAAGCAAGTTGTGCTTCCTTTTTCTGGTTATTTGGCTATAATGTTTCATAGAATACAGTACAGATAATTGAACAAACTATGTTGCATTACATTCTTGATTAAATTATGTTTCCATTGATATATAATTTTATGGTACTACTCCAAAAAAGTGGTTTTATTAGCCATCAAACCTTAAACATACACTTTTCTCAAAAGGTTTCCACAATTTTGGCCACTACTGTATATAGTTGGGGGAGGGCCCTTTGCACAGATGTATCTAGTGTGCTGCTTGAGTCCTTTACTGTTCCAGGAGGTTTTGTTCATGGTCCCATCCTTATTTGGGACTTAATCAGGTGTACATAAAATGGGATGGAGATAGGAAGAATCAAAGAGGTGAGTCTGCTAACTCATACCTGCCAAGGCTGTTAAGTATTCATTACAAGGAGAGAGCGTTTCTCTAGGCCAGGGGTATCAAACTGCCAGCCTGCGGGCTGGTTTCATCATACTGAAGCTGCACCCACAATGCAAAAAGAGTCGCGATATGTTGCGACACGTCACATGACGTGGCGAGTTTGACACCCATGCTCTAGTCTAGGCCAACTGCTAGGTTATCAGTGCAAACCCAGAACAGCTCCTACACTAAGAAAGTGAATCTCCAGATCCAATGCTAGCATTCATGTACTCTCAGATTGCTCTGGTTGAAGGTTTCCTTTCTGATACTGATGATAAAAGAATTGGAGCTTCCGGTATGAGGCGACGGCGATGGCGGCTATCTTTTAGCCGTCCAGCTGGGGAAGTGTCAGAGCCGCGGAGCACAGCGCGCATCAGCTGGCCCGCGGCTCGGAATTCCCTTCCCGGGCAAAGGGAAGGGACAGAGAAAGCAGGAATAGAGGTAGAACCCCTAAACCCCCTCTGGATTTATTTCTAGAGGGGGTGAAAGGAGTGTTCCCTCGGAGCTCCTGCTGATCTCCGCCTCCCAGCTGTTTCTGCTTCCTAAGAAGCAAAAGAAACCGCCGCTTCTATCTCCGTGTTTATAGTATTTTGGTGAGTAATTTTTAAACGGACGGAGCAGTTTAAAGGATTTTTGTTATATACTTTAGGTGTTTATTTTTTTATTATTTGATTTTTACTATTTTTCCTCCTTTTCTTTGTTATATTAGTGAAAGGATTTAAGATGGCATTTTGAAAGTTCGGAGTTTTTTTTCCTTTCCCTTTTGTTTTACTTTCCCTTTTTAAGGACTGGCTTTTGCTTTTGCTTTTGGCTTAGAATTTTTTCTTTTGAATTGTTTGCTCTTTTATCTTTTATCTTTTATTCTTTGGATTTTCTCTGGATTTTCAAGGACTATAGTTTTTCTCTTTTTAAATTCTTTTTCTTTTTCTTTCCTCCTCCCTTCTTGTGTGGAGGGGAAAGGGAAGTGAGAACTGCGCTTTTTAAAATGGCTTCAAAGAGACAGCAGCCTGCTTCAATACCTAAGGTTGTTTCTTCTCCTATACCTTCCACTGCACAATTACAACAACAATCTAAACATGTACCACCGGCTCAGCCACCACCCTCCCCCCCTCTGCCTGGACTTTCAGCACAAGAGGTCAGAGGCATAATGGGAGAGATTGTAGTTCCAATGAGAGAGGAAATGAAGCAATTTGCCTCACAGATTAAATCAGAAATTAAATCTGATCTTAAAGAAGAGATAACGGGGATAAAGACTAAATTGCAAGAAAATAATAATGATTTACGACAAGATATACTTGCAGCAGTTTCAGGCTTGGCTACTGTGGTGGTTAAGCTCGATGCACGGCTTGAGGAAGTGGAAAACAAAGTTGATTCCTTTGATGATAAAATTCAAGATGTGGAAAGGAAGGTGGAGTCCTCACAAGAAGATATTTTGATGTTTCAGTACAGACAGATGGAGTATGCCCTGAGGAGTAGAGGCCTCAAGGAAGATATGAATCAAGATTTGGTGGAGGTGGTCCTTACTGATCTGGCAGTGGCTTTGGATATGGATAAAGGAGAATTACATAGAGAAGTGGAAAAAATTTATAGACTTAACTCCTGGATTGCTAAGCAGAAGAATTTGCCTAGAGATGTGGTGATTTATTTTACAAAGAAGTCCCTGCGGAATGAGATTATACAAGCCTTTTACAAAAAAAGATTTCAGATTGCTGCCCAAGATGTTATCATTCTAAAGGAAATCCCATCCAAAATTTTAAGAAGCAGGAAAGACTTCGCTTTTTTAACCAATGAGCTCAAAGCTAGATTGATGCCATTTAGATGGTAAATTCCGATGGGTATTGTTTTGAGCCATGCGGGGACACGCTACAGATTGAATACAGTTGACAAAGCTAGAGAGTTTTATACTTCGGTCCTGGGTGCAGGCTCAACTTCATCTGGTCAGAAATCTCCGAGCGGCAAGGAAGTTGAGCAGCAATCTGAGGCATTAGGTTTGGTTTCCGCTGGGATGATACAAGCTGAAAGGCAACGCCAGATGGAGGTTAAAGACCAGAGGATGACTCGTGCAGCTTATAAGCGTAAAGAGAAGGAGCAACGTAAAAAAGAGCCTAAAGAGAATTCTTCTGGAAGTGCATCATCGCCGGTGGGAGGAGCAAGACCCAAGAGTTATGCAACACATGCAGCTCTTTCAGATCTTGATGGTGTCTTCTCCAGGCTGCGTGCCAAGGGAGATGGCAAAGTTTTTGACCTGGAATGTTAATGGATTGAATTCTCCTCAGAAACGGAAAAAAATCTTTTATTATTTGAAGCAACATACCAATGATGTTATTTGCTTACAGGAAACTCATATTTTACTTAAAGATCAGAAATATTTAGTCAATGCTCGTTTGGGATCTCATTTTATATCTTCTGCTCCTGGGAAGAAAGGGGGAGTTGTTATATATGTTAAACAAAACCTACCAGCTTGTCTGGTAGAATCAGATCCCCAGGGGAGATATGTGATGATTGAACTTGGTATATATGGTAAGAAAGTACTTATAGTGGGACTTTATGCTCCAAATCAACAACAGGAACAATTTTATAAGCAGTTACATCAAAAAATAACATTGCTTGACTATAGATCAGTGGTATTAATGGGTGATTGGAATGGTGTCTTAGATATACAAAGGGACAAGAAAGGTTCCTCTCCTTTTCTTAAACAAGCAAGGTTACCTAAAGCTTTTTTTGATATGAAGGAAGACTGGGAATTAAGGGATTATTGGCGGGAATGTAATCAAGAGGAGAGAGATTTCACTTTTTTTTCTGATAGACACCAATCTTTTTCAAGAATTGACTTTTTTTTGATTACTACGGATTTGTATAATAAAGTAAAGAATGTAAAGATTTTTCCTAGATCACTGACGGATCATAGCCCAGTTTGGATGGAGCTGACTCAAGAGAAAGAGGAAAGGAGATCCTGGAGAGTTAATGAAAATTTGTTCAGACAAGAGAAGAATGTTCAAAAGTTAAAGGAGTGTTTAAAGGACTATTTTGCTTTGAACATGTATAAGGGGACTTCAATGTCAATGGTATGGGATGCAGGTAAAGCATTTATGCGTGGTGTTTTGATAAAAATGAATAATTGTCATAAGCGGAAGCAGATTCAGAAACGTAGAGAACTTGAAGATGAAATTAAATCAAAAGAAAGGGCCTTGATTCTAAATCCTTCTGATGAAAGTATTAAAGAATCTGTAAAGTTACTAAGGTCACAATTTAATATGTTGATAGCAGATCAAGCGGCAACCAATTTATTGTTTATGAAACAAAATACATTTTGTAATGCTAATAAGCCTGGGAGATGGTTGGCTTATCAATTAAGAAAGAAACAGAGACAGAGAATAATAGAGAAAATAAATTACAAGGGTAAATTAGTTTCTCAGAAGGAATTGATTAAAAAATCTTTTTTGGATTATTATCAAAAGTTATACAAATCTACTAATGTGCAACTGCTAGATATAAATAAATATCTAGCTGAGGCAAGTTTTCCTAAACTGACTGAGGATCAGAAACATGAAATTAATGGCTTAATTACTAAGGAGGAAATTGCCTCAGCAATTCAACAATTGAAACTAGGGAAAGCACCGGGTACGGATGGGTTAACAGCTGTTTATTATAAAGCTTTAATGGAGGAGATGATCCAACCATTAAATGATCTTTTTAATGGTATCTTACAGGGTTTAGAGATTCCTCCTTCATGGCGTAGTGCTTTTATATCATTGATTCCAAAGGAGGATCAAGATCTTACTTTACCAAAAAATTATAGGCCTATATCTCTTTTAAATGTGGATTACAAGATATTTGTAAAAAATCTTAGTAAATAGGCTTATGAGGGTTGTGCATCACCTTGTGCATAAAGATCAATCTGGGTTCATAACTGGAAGGTACATGAAAAATAATGTCAGACAAATTATTAATTTATTAGAATATTTAGATAAAAACAACCAAGTTCCTGCAGGGCTGATATTTTTAGATGCTGAAAAAGCTTTTGATCAATTGAATTGGCATTTTATGTTAAGAGTAATGGAAGAGATGAATTTTGGTGAAAAGATATTGCAAGCTCTTATGGTAATATATCAAAAACAAACGGCACAACTTATAGTTAATGGAGGTTTGTCGGAGGTTTTTACAATAGAGAAAGGTACTAGACAGGGGTGTCCTTTATCGCCATTGTTGTTTGTTTTAACACTGGAAATATTATTGATCAAAATTCGAGAGTCTCAGGAAATTAAAGGAATAGAAGTTAATAAAAAAGAATATAAGTTGAGAGCTTTTGCGGATGACTTGGTTGTTACTTTGTCGCAACCTGATTATTCTGTAGTAAACTTATTACAGTTGATTCATCATTATGGTTTGGTTTCGGGTTTCAAGATTAATGTAAATAAGACTAAAATTTTACCTAAAAATATGTCTAGTCAGGAGAATCAGATTTTGGCTAACTTGACGGGTTTTGAGATTGTTAATAAGGTAAAATATTTGGGGGTGATGTTGTCTGTTTCTAATGTAAAATTATTTAAAAATAACGATGAAAGGTTGTGGGTCAGGGTACAGAAGGACTTGAAGAATTGGGAGAAGTTGCAATTATCCCTCATGGGAAGAATTGCAGTGATAAAAATGAATATTCTACCAAGTTTCTTTTTTTGTTTCAAATGTTACCGATTTTGAAAAATGAGATTAATTTAAGTGAGTGGCAGAAGGGTCTTAATAAATTTATTTGGGCAGGGAAAAAGCCAAGGGTTAAGTTTAAAATTATGCAAGACTTCCGTGAGAGGGGTGGACTTAAGGTACCAAATTTGAAATTATATTACGATGCGGTGGTTTTAACACTAATCAGTGATTGGGTAAATTTGACAAATCCTGAGATACTTCATTTAGAGGGATGGGATTTACTTTATGGTGGCATGCCTATTTAATATTTAATAAAAAAATGGACTGGGTCTTTAAATCTCATATTTTAAGAATTTCTTTACTTAGGATTTGGAGAAAATATTATAAAAGTGATTTTAAAGTTCCATTATGGGCTATACCTTGGCATGCGATAGAAGGAATAAAAAGAGGAGTAAAAATGGACATGGTGTCTTATAGTCAGTTACTTAGATGGGATGGGCAAAACTGGCAGTTAAGAATACGGGAAGATTTAGCGCAAGAAAATATTATTTATTCTTGGTTTCAATATAGGCAACTAGTAGATAAATGGAAGGTGGATTGTAAATTGGGTTTTCTTAGAGAAGATGGAAATCTTATTAAGCAAGTCAAGGATCAAAGACAAACCCATATCAAGAGAATTTATGGGGTATTAGTTGAAATGGACTCAGAAACGGAATTAATTAAAGATTGTATGATTAGATGGGCGCAGAATTTTGGTGTCCCAGTCTCATTGGACATTTGGGAAACCATTTGGGTGAGAAATGTCAAATTTACACAAGCACAGAACCTTAGGGAGAATTTTTATAAAATGTTTTATAGATGGCACCTTGATCCACAAAAAATGTCTCTTATGTACCCTGACGTGCAACCTAAATGTTGGAGATGTGGTTATAAGGATGCTTCCTATTATCATATTTGGTGGTCATGCAGAGAGATAAAAGCATTTTGGATCAAAATATGGTGGAATATCCAGAGAATTTTTAGAAGGAGGGTAAAATTTACTCCGCAATTATTTTTGTTAGGCATTGTTACAGATTGTGATACAAAGGAGGTTGTATTGATGTTAAATTTGATTACAGCCGATAGGCTGTTAGTAGGACAATATTGGAAGAAGGAATCTTTGCCTACATTGCAGGAATGGTTTCTTAAAGTAGCTTATCTGGCGGAAATGGCAAAGATTTCGGCTTTCTTAAAGCAACAAACGCAAGAGAAGTTTCTTGCTGTTTGGGACAAATGGATAAAATTTATACAATTTAGATTGGGTATACAAAAATATTACATAGCTTTTTTATAAGTTTTATTTTTATATATATATATATATAGATATTTTTTTATATATATATATAAATATAAATTTTTTAATTTAATTTTTTATTTTTATTTCTTAATTTTTAATTAAGCCTATATTCTGCTCTGGGAAGCTCGGGGGGGGGAAGGGAGGGTTTTTTGTGAGGGGTGGGGGATGGGGTTTTTTTTTTTCTTTTTTATATATGTAATGTTTAGTTTTTTTTGTATATGTTGTCTTTTGTTTTGTATTGTTTTTGTTTTTTTGTAAAATTTATAAAACTTTCAATAAAAAAAAAAAAAGAATTGATGGCACAGCTTTTCACTGTATAATGCAACAAAGGTGCCTACCGTACCACAGTGCAGCCACACCTCATCATCCTGGCTTCTTGTTAATAGAAGCTGACAGAGTGATAACTCTACTGCCTCACAGCCCTTTTCAGACAAGGCCCTCAATAAGTCAAGATTTCCCCTCAGTTCTACTTTACAGTTATGCCTATTAAGAAAAAAAAAACATTTTTAAAAGAAAGCCCTACAATATAAAGCAGTAACAACAGAAATAGAGAACTCTGTAGCATCACAAATGGGTTTTAAAAATTCTGTTTTGCTTCAAAATGCATTTACATGGCCACATGGTAATACTATGTCCCAGATTTGTGAATACAAAAATATCTTGGTCCCCCTGATTTTCGTCATAGAATCAAGACAAGATAAATGTATTCAGTTAATGTACTTCAGTGCCCCTATCATGGTTGCCTCTATCTTTTTTCTGTAATTTTGGCCAAAAGAACTGTTTATTGATTGGACAGAATTCATCCTTTCAGAAGAAACAATAATTTGTGATATTATGATACTACCTTAGGTACCTTTCTGTGGCATATAGCTGAAAAGAGATATTTTCACCTTCATAATATTTGAGGGCTTTGGAATGATAGACCAGGCAAATATGGAGTTTGTTCTTCCACTTGCTTTTTTTTAAAAAAAAAACAAACAAACCCATCTATCATTAAATAAATGTTGACATTAAAAAAGAATAATTCCTTAATATTAAAAATAAGATTTTTCCTTCCATTGTTGAATGTAGGAACACTAACATTTACACATTCTTTTCTCTCTTTTTAATGACTTTTAATTCATCACTCACATTTCTCCATTCTTTTTTATAAAAATATTATATCATATGAGCTTGAATCCATTTATCATTTGTAAAGAATTCCATTTTTCTAAATGTATTGAATAATAAGTTTGGGAGCACAATCCAGCTTAAATGAAGCAATTTAATTTGATAAACCTCAGTGGAAAAAATTACATAATTCCAGAGGAATACTCTGATGAAACTAATATTTAATGATTGCATCATTAACTTCTATTTCTCAAATCTATAGGCAGAAAAAAAAAAGAATCAAGGAAGATAAGATATCTGTGATGTTCTCAGGAGTTCCCCATCCAGTTCCAGGTGTAAAATTAAGCCTGTACCTACAAATCTTAGTTACCCAATGTGCATTTAGCAAGTATCATGTGTATCATATTCCTCAAAATAAATACAGGGAGTCCTTGACTTATGACCACAATTGAGTCCCAATTTTTTTTGTTAAGTGAGACATTTGTTAAGTAACTTTTGTCCCATTTTACAACCTTTCTTGTCACTGTTGTTAAGTGAAGCACTGCAGGTGTTAAATGAGTAACACAGTTGTTGACTTTGCTTATCAGAAAGTTGCAACAGGTGATCATGTGACTCTGGGATCCTTCAAAATATAAGTCAGTTGACAAGTGTCTGAATTTTAATCATGTGACCATGAGGATGGTTGTAAGTGTGAAAAATGGTCATAACTCATTTTTTTCAGTGCCATTGTAACTTTAGTCAATAAATGAACTGTTGTAAGTCAAGGACTACCTGTACAACAAATGCATTGCATCCAAGTATATTGAATTATTCATTTCTTTGCCTTTAAATTATTCTGGTATGCACTGTCCAGATTCTGTTTTAACTGAAGTGTGTTTTAAAAACCTTTTAAGCCAGCAGTTTTTCTTACTACTGTAACTGTTTTTGCATAAGCAAAGAGAAAATCTTGCCGAAAAGCTGAATATTTTCTGAAAGACAATTGGATTAAAACCCTTAATGGCATTAGGATTCTTTCTTTAGGATTTGTAAAATTATGAAGACCTCAATTTTCACTTAGAAAATGTATTGGCCAACATTTTAAGAACCTAATTTCTTTTTCCATTTCATTTACATAGCTATTTAATAATATCCTTGTATTTTGTTTAGGCTGGTATCCTTGGTCTGAATCATCAGAAAAAATTGTATTGACTCTGTTCAGCAAATGTCTGCATAATATACAAGCCACAGACATCCAGGATGGAGATCAGGAAAAGGGATGACCTAGTTAAGGCAAAAAATAAATTATGCAGGTAACAAGAAAGATCAGTGTGTTCAGGTAATGCAAGGTATCCAACTGTGAAAATATTACTAGATATATGATGAGTCAGGGCTTATAATTATCCTGGACTCTGACCAATGTAAATGATTGAAAGCATTACTAATTATTTCAGTTTACTAAAAATGTCCAAACTTCAGATGACAAGCCTATAGATGAAGACAGCTGTAATTTAGGGGAAAATGAGGTTTTATCATGTAAGAAATTTTATAATTTGGTATCTATGTTCTGAAAACAGCAAATAATCATATTTTTTGGCCATGCAGACCTGAGTACTCCAGAACGCCATACAATCTTAGAGAGGAAGCTATGTCGCTAGGGAATATTAGAAAAGTTCAGAGGCCAAATCTCTGAACCTGGAAATTCCTGATTAAGGTCTGGTTTTTGTTGTTGATTCAGTGTCATTTTAGAAAAACTACAATGTTTTTTAGCTAAATCATTCTGAGTCTATGATATGGTGACAATGCTATTAAAGTCCCAATAATTATACAAAGGCAATTGTTTTTAATAATATTACCACTGTTATTATATTTACATATGCACACCTGCCTAGCACATAGAAAGGATTCAAGTCTAGAAATATGGGCAGATCCCAATCAGACAATCAAGTTTTCAATAAATGCATAACAAATTGTATTATTGCTACAGAATTAAGTTCTGGAGGTTCAGCCAAAAGAAATCCATTTTAGCATTCCAAACTATCTATCATAAACAGATGTAAAGTTTTTATCAAGACAAAAAACAAAGCTAGCCAAGAAATAGTGATGGCGATAATGCATATCTCTTAAATCAGGGGTGTCAAATTGCCAGCCCGTGGGCCGGTTGCATCATACGGAGGCCATGCCCACCCCAGCTCCAGCAATGCAAAAAAAAAATTGTGATATGTCGCAACATGTCATGTGATGCGGCGAATTTGACACCTGTGTATTAAATCAAGAGATTTAGGAAATCAATAAATTGCAGAAATGGCTTGTTCTGATGAAAATATCCCTCATTTTTTTCTGGGACGCTCACCGTTGTGCTACAGGCTAGCCTCATTGCCATATATTATTGCCATATAATGGAGGGACAAGGTGAAAAAAAATTCTTCACTTGTGCCTAGCAAGAAGTCTCCCCGGGCCAAGAGTTGGTGTTTTGCCTTACCACGGGCATCAAATTGTTAGTTACTAAATATTAAACCTGGATTTAAATAAACTCGAGATTATATAGTGCAAATTGTAGCATGGGAAGGAAGGTATGGTGCTATTTTTATTGATTCTGATTTTTTCTCCCCTCCTGGCCAATGACAGTAACCACAAACAAGCATTCAGCATGTGTTACACACAGGGGCTTGTCATTACTGCCGTTGGACACTGAACTGCAGCTCTCTGAACTGCTTCCAAATGTGAGGGAGGCATATGGGCTCTGGTCTGGATAACCAATTATAACTTTTGAAAGGGGCTTTTATTCCTGGTATTTCTTGCTAAATGTATAGAACCTTCCCATCTAAAGAAGCATCCCCTTGGTGGTTTGAAAGGCAGTCCTATTTCCAGAATTCCCACCTGTCCAGATCTATTGCTTGGCCCTGGGTGTCCTTAGTCTTGATTCTAGGAAAAAGGCAACAGCAACCAATGTGATCCTTAAAAGGTGACTTTAAAAGAGGTGGCCAAACATTCAGACCATCATCCCCAGCAGTTCCTTTCAACAGGATTTATTTCTGATGCATTTGGGAATAAAAGTCTTTCTACCATAGATGTTCCTTATCCATTTGAAATAAAAGTTCTGTCTCATTTCCATCCATGAACTCTAAATTCATGTTCAAGGTTGCAAGGATAAAGTTAGCACCATGCTGGGAAAAATATAGAAAATCAACAAGAGTTTAAACTTGGGGAATACTGTATATAGTAATAGCAAAACGAATAGCACATAGACATAGGTCTGATCACATTTCAACAAGAACAGCTTCTATATATAACACATTACTCAGCAAGGCAAATTTAAGTGTTTAGAATATGTTTTTTTTAAAGGAGAAAATGAATTCTTCAAAGAACTGAAGAAGTATCATGAAAAGTGTAACTGTTTATAAATATTCTATATCAATTAGAGTATAACAGAGGGACAATGAGAAATGAACTAATTATCTGTAATGTTTTTGGTAGTTTTTCTTCTTTGTCCTTTTTAAAGAACAAGAAGAATAGAAACTTTAGCATGCAGCTCAGAGTTTCAAAAAGATCTTTAATTTTTCCCCTTTTTGTTAAGAATAAGGTGTTTTGGTTTTTATGGCTATTTTTTTCATCAACACTATACTGAGCACTAACTGTGTAATTGCGGTAACTTCTTTGTCATTTACCTTTGCATTATTTGTTTTCATTTTCTTTTCCTGACTTCTTCATTTTCTCTCTTTTTAAAATTAAATAGATAAATAGGTACCACTTTGGTGGGAAGGTAACTGTGTTCTGTGCCCCAGCGTATAGTCATGCTGACCACATGACCACAGAAGCATTTTTGGACAATGCTGGCACCCTCAGTTAGGAAATGGAGATGAGCACCATCCTGTAGAGTTGGACACCTTTACCTTTTATTTTCTTTTTAGGATGTTTTATAGCTGTTTTGGTCCCTAGCTATTTTATTTATTTATTTTAATTGCACAGGGTAGAAAAGAACAGACATAACCTTGAATGAGTATGCAGCAGCTGTTAGGAAAGCATGAACTTAATGTGGAAATACAAGAAGATTATTGGGTGCCCTCTCCCCCCCCAGATGAACTGCACAGTTCCTGTTGTCTTAGGAAAGCTCAAAATATTATCTATTTTTTAGTATATTTTATTGATTTTTAAAAAATAACAATCTTTCGTGCTTAGTAAACAACGTGTTGTCTGGGTTCATATATTTAACAACAGTGAATAGTAGTTAATTTCTATACTTTCATAATCAACATATTAAATAGAAATACTTTTCCTTGGTCCTCTCTTCTTCCAATAGTGTTCTCCTTTTACCAACATTAAGCATATATAGTTCTTAATACTATCAATACGTACAAATTTAAATATAAACATTTTTCTAATATCTAACAATAACATTAGTATGTAATGTCTTTTCTAATCAGCTTAGTTTACAGTTGCATTTGCAAAAAAGTCATCTTATGTAAATCACTATAGGTCCTGTTTTCAGAAATCTTATTTAAGCTTAGTCTCCCTACAGTAATCAAAATATTTCTTATCAGTTATAGTTTTCTCAAAATTGATTACATTTAAATATCCAAAATTGATTACATTTAAATCATCCCAATATTTTTACATTTCCCATAGCATAAAAAAGAAAGAAAAAAGAAAGAAAAAATATTATTTTACTTATAAATCACATTTCTTTTTTCATAAAACTCGTTCATTTCCAAAATGTAACTATTCTTTTAACCATATTTAGACAAATGTTTCGTCATGTGATACTCCATCTGGTATGCCAAGTCATCTCTCTTAAATGTGGTTCTCACCTGTTCTTATTTAAGCTTAGTTTCCCTTTAGTATTCAGAACATTTCTTATCAGTTATAATTTTCTCCAAGTTGATTATAAGTGAATATCCAAAACATTTCATTCATTTAAATCATCTCATTATTTTTACATTTCCCATATCATAAAACAATACTACACTACTTATAAATCACATCTCTCTTACTATAGAACTCATTTGTATACAAAATTTAACTATTCTTTTAACCATATTCAGAGAAGTGTTTATTCATCTGATAAGTCAGACATGTCAAACACAAAGCCCAGGGGGCGGATGCGGCCCGCGACTTGGTTTCATGTGGTCCGCGAAACCATCCTGGAAACAGTGAGGGAATGGCCCCCGCTGCCTTGGCCCCAACCCTCTTAGCCTTTCATAAGGTCCTAAAACCTGATTATGTTCCTAAGTCTGGGGTGCTGAATGCATCAAGAGTGGTATTGTTAACTGGACAAGTATTACAGCTGTAATGCATATTTATTTTGGATGTTTCTATTGATTTTTATTGCTTTAAAATGTTTGTATTTAAATTTTAAAATATATATTTTTAAATTGTAAGCCTCCCAGAATCATAGACTGAGATCGGTGGCTATAGAAATCAAATGGATGGATGGATGGATGATGGATGGATGGATGGATGGATGGATGGATAGATGGACGAAAGAACGAACAAATCAATAAATATCCTATGCTCAGATTAACTGTTACTTAGTTTTACTGAAGCTAAAGTTATGCATTATTTACACCAAACCATTTCCCAAAATCTTTTTTATTTTATGTAAAATTTAGAGGTGGGAGGATTTATTGAGGGTGAATCAATTATAGTGGAAGATATTATTTTATTATGTACTGATACATTTTGCTGGAAAAAATGCCCAAGAGGGCTGTCTTCTTACTAACTTCTGATCTTTCTATTTAACTTGGACACCCTGCAAGGGAAATTTGGTAGACGGGGAAGGATTAAATCCACCATCACCACACCCATTTTAGAAAAAAAAAATACAGGATTGTAAAATATATGGAACCATTACCGAAATGTCTTATAGTTTCTACAGGATTTACTCTATCCTGCTTTTGGAATGAGATGTACCGAGGGCAATGTCCACTTTTGATTTATGTTAATTGACTTCTTCTAAAAATGTCATTGCTACCATGATTAGTCAAGTACCATAGGGGGATTTTTTCTCAAAGAAAGGGCACAGAGCTGCATCAATTAGCACTTCAGATAGAACTATATCATTTCTCTTCTTCACATGCAACTGAAGACATGCTTGGCATTCAACTTCTCTCTGTGATGAATCCCCAACAATGGATGATGCACATTTTATTACAGCCACAAAGTTGCACAATTAGAATTAATGACTTAGACACAAGCAAACTGAAACATTACAAATACATTTACATTAACAAAGCAATTTCTGTAATAACCAAACGCTCCAACAGTGCAAATCTTTAGTGAAAGAAAGTGACAAGCTGCCATCATTACAACACTCATATCAATTATTCGCTTACCAGATTTCAGGCTGTTTTAGATTATGTTTCTTAGAATAAATTGAAAAACCAGAATCTTTCCTATAGAAAAGCTTTATTTCATCTATCCCTCTTTACCCACTATAGTTTTTTTGTTCATAGCAATGAACATCTGTTGTAACTGAGCTTTCTCTTGAAGCTGCCATATGATGAAATATGTTATTTTCATTTTTATAATGTCAGTTTTTCTCTCCAGATACATGAATCCTCTTGCCTTTCATTTTAGCATGTGTTCTTACATAAAACCCACAAATGAGTAGCTGAACCAACAGAACATAGCTTCCTTGGCTAACCTAGTGATTTTCAAGAAGGACATTCCCTTTTACACAGAACAGCCCATCGTGAAGACCAGCTATACTTAGATATTAATACACGGTAAATTGGCACTTTCCACAATGCAGATGTACACTTCAGTCCAAGACAGGGCCTTCTGATTTTGCACTCGATGGTTAGACGGTCTGACCACAGATGAGAGGTAGACTTGGAATCAAATCCAACGTTAATCTTATTTGGGAAATTGGTAATTGCATCAGTTTTCAAAAAGTAAAGAGTAGCTGTGAGAACCTCTATGTAGAAGTGAACTATGGAATGAAGGAGATGGATGTTAACTCTTAGCCATAGCTGTGGTCCTGAAAGCCAGAGGCAATAGCAGTGACAATAGCAATTTTCCACTTCCTCCAGACGTAAAAAACAACTGTAAGCGCTACCATGGAATCAAAGGCTTAAAGACCTTCCTAATGTGTACTACTATCAGAAGCAATTCCCATAACATTTAAAAGGGTCTTAAAACTATATACACAGAAAGAGGACAATAGCAAATATAGCCAATGCTCTCTAAGAGCTTTGCAAATATTTTAAAATAGAGACAGTAGAATCATTATCATTGTCATCTAAAATTTGGAATAGTATTATTATTACAGTCATGTGACAATCTTTTAGCATAGAGATAATAGAATCATCATCTAAAACTTGAAAAGATTATTGCTTTTAGCTTCAATTTTGAGTCTTTCTACATCACTTTTTTTTCTATTGCATTATAATTTTGTAAAGTCATCTATCTCTGTCTCTGTCTCTAGCTAGCTATCATCTATCCACTATAACTTTATAACAAATTATTATAATTGTGCACTTATGACTATGAATCCTGTGTCATTTAAGTTGACAGAAGTTCCAGGGACAAATCTGGGTTCAAATTAAGCATCCTGAAGAAGTCAACCTTCTGGGAAATCTCCAAAAAAGTTAAACAACAACATCCTTGATGTGATGCAGTATTAATACTATCCAATTGGTTGGATCTGTGATAATTATTCTATCTAATTACGTTTTCCCTTAAAATAAAAATTGAAGTTGGTTTAAATTTAGGAAGAGAGGCATTAAACTACTCTCTGAAGCTTGTTAAGTAAATGCAAGACTTCATGAATGGAGAAGTTTTGAATAAAAAAGCAGAAAACATCCTATGCATTCAACATTGTACCACTGAAAATGTGGACTTAAATGAATCATAGTTAGAAGATGTTAGTCTGAATAATAGGAGCTGCAATGATATATAGAATGAATTGGTCAGTGGATTATTTAAAACGCAGTACAAAGGGAAGAGACAAAGAACTGGAACAAATGCTGTATTTGAAGACATATTAATCCTGAATAAGGTGCATGTATTGTACACTACAGGTAGTCTTCAACTTATTTGAAGTGATCATTTAGTGATCATTTGGATTTACCACATTGAAACAAGTGACTTACAACTGGTCCTCACACTTAACGATCATCACAGCAGCCCCATAATCATGTGATCAAAATTTGGATGCTTGGTTGTATTTATGACAGTTGCAGATTTCCGTGATTGCCATTTATAATCTTCCCAGGGGACTTTCAGCAAGCAAAGTCAATGGGGAAGCTGGATTTGCTTAACTATCATTTTATTCACTTAATGATTATGGTAAAAGGTGTGAAATTGGGCATGACTCACTTGATTATTGTCTCACTTAGCAACCAGTCCCAACTGTGGTCATAAGTCAAGATTACCTTTATTTATAAAGCATTTCTTGATGACTCAGTTGGCAAGCTATATGTGAGCAACCTTTAAGATGTTATTTCATGCAGAAAAATGCTAATCAAAGACTGGAAAGCAAAAGAGTTATTTTGTGTGCTGTGGTGTTTAAGGTGTCACAGTACTATACAGGGCACTTGGCACGATAGCAAGGTGAGTAAATTAAGCCATTAGAATGACTTTACATAGTTCCACAGGTAGCCCTAACAATTACTAATTAAGTATGGTGCAAAAATTCAGTCCCTGAGGAACATACAAAAAATGAGTAGCTTTAGGCTTGCAGTTCATTCTTTTTTACTGCTCTTAAAAACTCTACAGAAAGCTGAAAGAAGTCTGTTTCTGAACACGTTTGAATGTTCTGCAGGTCTGGAGGAAGAAAAGGGGAGGCATGAGTTATCTGAATTTTTAAATGGAAAGAAGTTCTAGAATTTCTTTCACCCAATTCAATTGTGTTTTTTTTTTTGTGGTGTGATGTGGTGCAGTGTAGTGTTTATTATAGTATTTATTACACTGATATCATGCACACTTTGCAATGGTGAAGGAAATACTTGCACCTGTCTTCTCTGTCCCCTGATTAGACTTCTATTTTTTTGGTAATTCGGTTAAGATCTCCATTATTTTTAATGGAGTCAGATTTTTTTTATATCCTTCAGCTAAGTTGCATAGAATACAGTATAGTTTCCTATACTTACAACTAACTTCAAATAAAGATTGGGGCAAAGTTGTCCAGTAGAAATGTCCAAGAAAATTAGCCCTACGCTTGCAGTGAAAAACAGTTTTTTTCTTAAGAATAAAGACAAAAATAAAGAGAGAAAATAGACTGTTACATGAGCTACAGAACTGAGTAATAAAGCTGCAGTTCATCCATAATAATAGCCCATGCTGAACAGGAAGCAAATGAAGAGGCAAAAACCAAAAAGAAAGCTAAAAAAGTTAAGATCTTAATTCAGCCTGACTCATGAAATGTTTTGAATTGAAGTTCTCACTCTCCTCAGCCAACACAGCCATTTGCATTTTCAGTGGTGATATTGGAAGCACTAATTTAATCCCACACATCTACCAAAGCATTCAATAGTCTTGCAAAGATTCAATTTTATTTTACCTCTCCACATTGGCATTTGGCACTCCAACTGTGTTATAGTAAGGAATGAAAATTACCACAAATGAAATCTGGATAAGGAATAAAAACTAAGAAAATACCATAGAAGACTTTGGAACTGAATGAATTAGCAATGATGTCACCTGGAGCTTTTCTACTTGCAGATGAAGAAATATCTCAGAAATTATATATAGAAGGCAATGTTACCTTCAATTCATTCCCAACTCATTCCGGAGTCAGCCATGTTCCCTAAAGTGGTACTTCCTGGTTTTTTCCAGGACAAATGGTGCCATCTGGTTCATTTATAGTACATGTTATTGAATCAGGTGAGGATTGACTCTGTGCTTATTGGCTGCCTCAGACTGCTATAGTCACTTTCTTTGTTCCTGGCCATCGATTGGCAAATTCTCCTTTGCCAACAAGAGAATCAGGGCAAAAAATGCAAACAATCCAGCTTGCCAGTAGATCTTGCAGAGGTCCTTGGGTTTGAAGAACATCTCTATATGTTTGCAATATGGGGAAGTTATTCTTTAGTCACCAGTCCTCTGAGGCTGGAGAACTTTCAGGACAAGATAAGTGGAGTCAAAGTGATTATTTAGCACAATGATAAAGTTGTCATTTCCTCCCACATCATTCATCAAATTTCTAGGCTACATGATTCCAGATGAAAAAGAGAGGATGGAGCACCCAGGGTTATTTATGACCCAATTCAAAAATCTGATGGATCCCCTCCTCTCCCTACCAGGCAGCCATGTGGTCTCATTTTGAGCACTTTGGCAACCCACCTGCTTTTACATGACTGCAATTTACTTTTTTTTTTTTTTTTTTTTTTGCTGGAAGCTACCTTTACTTCCAATTTCTGGCAAAAACAATCCATTTTGGACAATGAATTTTCTTAATGATACTTGCATTCACTTAATGATGGCCACAAAAAAGGTAGTAAAACTGGACATGACCATGTAGTGACCCCAGTTAACCAGCACAACTTTTAACCATTATTCTGGGCTCAATTATGACCAAGAATACCTGTATTTGCCAGCTTCCTCACCAGAGAAGAACATTTTAAGTTACAGTGCAACAGTGTATCTAGATTCTCTATAAAACACAAGTTAACAAAAAATGACAATTCCAGACTATTAGCTATTATTAGAAACTGCCATTATAAACTGAAAGTGGCCTAGATTGAAGCCACTGTGCTTCTTCTGTGTTTGCTTTTAAAGTAGCATTTTCCTGTTTCTGTGACCTTGAGCACTCACATTTGTGTGTATGTAATGTTATATGATAACCTCAGCCATTCATTGACAGCTGCACAGAATCACAGAACTTGTCTTTTAAGAAACAAAATGGCACCTCTGATGAGCCATGATTCAGATTCAGATTCAGACTCTGACTCCAATTCTGATAACGCTGCTCCAGCCAAAGCTATGGATTATTGTTCTCAACAATCACAATCAAGTCATTATTTGTCTGAAGATGCTGAGCAATCACAGGCATCTCCTGATTAGCTATAGCAGTCAGATGATGAAGCACCATCTCCAAGTCCCAGGCCTCAACACGTGCAGCGGTGAGCAGAACAATACCAGTCAATGAAGCTTCTCACTAGGCAAAGGTGAAGACTTAAGTAATTGCAATCAGTTGTCTGCAACAGAGTTAGTTTGTTTGGAATTCTAGTTTGAAATTCTTGTTTCTGCTTCTTGTATATGATCTTTATGACTCTTAGATTGTCTGTCTACCTGATTTGGCTTTCTGTGACTCTTGGAATGTATGTGCTATTGGTATTTGGACTGTAATTGGCATTTTTCAGGCAGCGTCTCACTACTAGATATTTGAATTACATTCCTGTTTGCTGCTATCTGCTTAAACCATAGTAAATACTCCAGTTTCTGAGTACTGTGTGTGCCTGTTAACCTTGAAACAGAACAGCAACCATGGATCCGGGTCAGGGGCTCTACTCTTTGAACATGGATTTTCTTTCCTTGTGTCTTTTTACTTAGATGCAGACCTTTATCCACGGGTCCTGTTGTAATCCTGCTTTATCTCCTTCTATTTTTTTTTCTTTTTGTTGAAAAACTTAATCCTATCCATTAAAATGTAGAACTGTGGGCACATGTACTTTTTTTTATCCCACTTGGTTTGATCCTTCACCTGTACAATGCTAAATCAGGGAACTGATTCCCCTTTCTGCCTTCCTTCATGTCTGAGTGCTTAAAGCCTTACTATTTCATAACTTCCATATAGACTCATCTGGTCTGGGCACCCACCCATTTTTTCCCTTTGTGTATGTGATTTCTGTTCCAAAAGCAAAGAGAAAAACCACATAACACATACTGCAGCATATTTTCCTAAACAAGTGCATTTCTTTTTAGCAGCTACTGTTGATTATGTGCAGATGAGAGTCCACTGTAGTGCCAAAATAGATATACTGTCTTTTATTCTTCTTGTCTCTGACATTATAAGGAACAATTCTGTGTATACAGGATAATCACAGCTGCCTCTTTCTTTCCTTGAGTATGGGAGGATTTGGAAAACTTGGATTCCCACAATGCATAGATGCCATTGATGGGATCCATATTCTGATTTGTACTCCTTATAGGAATAGTTCATAAATAGGGAGCATTTTTACTTGTGGCTTTTTCAGACCATCGTGGCTCATGGTCACATGTTCATTGATGTGGGGATTAGACGTTGTCAAGTAGTTGTGCAGTAGGTGCCCAAGAAACGCTGAAACGAACTTGTTTTATATAAATATATTTAACATTTGTATTTACAGCAGACAAAGTTAGGAACACAGGAACATCATGAGGTAAATCATACAGCACACAGAGCACACCGAAGAAAAAGGCGGGAAAACAAGAAACTCTCCTTTTATGCCCACAGCAAACCAATCACAGTGCAGATTTCCTTATGCAGGAGCTAGCCCTCTCTAACCAATCAACTACAACTCTGTGTTCTCATCCATTATACATTTACTGTTCCAGCTACTAAATTTAATATCCTAACAAGAGTTTACTACAGATAATCCTCAACTTACGACCTTAATTGAGGCCAAACTATCTGTTGCTAAACAAGACAGTTGTTAAGGGAAATTTGCTCCATTTTTACAAGCTTTCTTGTCACAGTTATTAAATGAATCACTGCAGTTGTTAAGTAACATAGTTGTTCAGTGAATCTGGCTTCCCATTGATTTTGCTTGTCATAAAGTCACAAAAGGGGATCACATATGCCAGGACACTGCAAATGTCATAAATATGAGGCAGTCGCCAAGCATTCAAATTTTGATTACGTGAATCTGCAATTCTGCTATTACATTTTTTCATGGAGACTTGAAAACAGTTTCCCATTATTAAATGAAATAGGAATCCCTAAAATCTTGCTCTTGTTTTTTGACTAAATACATGTACATAAATATCACTGTGGGTCTTTTAAGTAAGTATCTCTGAAGATGAAAATATTGTTGTTATTCTTGTTATTAGTTGCAAAGTTGTGTCCGACCCATCGCAACCCCATGGACAATGTTCCTCCAGGTCTTCCTGTCCTCTACCATCTTCTGGAGTCCATTTAAGCTCATGCCTACTGCTTCAGTGACTCCATCCAGCCATCTCATTCTCTGTCGTCCCCTTCTTCTATTGCCCTCAATCTTTCCCACCATCAGGCTCTTCTCCAGTGAGTCCTTCCTTCTCATTAGGTGGCCAAAGTATTTGAGTTTCAACTTCAGGATCTGGCCTTCTAAAGAGCAGTCAGGGTTGATCTCTTCTAGGACTGACCGGTTTGAACTCCTTGCAGTCCAAGGGACTCGCAGGAGTCTTCTTCAGCACCATAGTTCAAAGGCCTCAATTCTTTGGTGCTCAGCCTTTCTTAAGATCCAACTTTCACAGCCATACATTGCAACTGGGAAAACCATGTCCTTCACTATACGCACTTTTGTTGGCAGGGTAATGTCTCTGCTTTTTAGTATGCTGTCTAGATTTGCCATAGCTTTCCTCTCCAGGAGCAAGCGTCTTTTAATTTCTTGGCTGCAGTCCCCATCTGCGGTGATCTTGGAGCCCAGGAAGATAAAATCTGTCACTACCTCCATTTCTTTCCCATCTGTTTGCCAGGAATTGAGAGAGCCGGATGCCATGATCTTGGTGTCACAAGTTCCGACTAATGAAGCACTTCAAAGAACTTTCAGGCATGTTTCCTAAAGTCTTTATTTGCAGAGCTACAAATTATGCCGGTCACCATTGGACTAATTGATGCCAGAATCTGAACTTCCGGTCGCTGGCATCAAGCTTTCCTTGCTCAACCCCTCCCTTCTCATGCAGTCACAGGTCACATTATCCAATTAGTGAGAAGGTCAAACGTTTACTTCCTCTTTCTTTCCCGGGCTTTTTTCCCCCGCCCAGTCTAAGCTAAGTATTAACCCAATAAATGCCAGACAGTTTTGCATATTGTCAAAGCAAGAATATACAGTATTTGCAGCATTGACATCCGGCCCCCCTTACAAGAAGGACAGATCCTGTAAGGAAACAAAAGCATATGTTAAGGGTTATCTTTCGGTTTGCTGGGGTGTTTCACATGAAACTTTTCGATCAATCTGTCAGCGTTCACTTCACTAGATTTCACCCAGGTGGCTTCAGACAATGGGTATCCCTTCCATTGTACCTAGTACTGTAATTTCCCTCTAAAGATTCTGGAGTCAAGAATACGTTTCACTTCATAGTGGGTCTGCCCTGCCACTACGAGGGGTCCAGGTGCCTTCTTTGGAGGAGGTCTCAAAGTGGAGCCCCGATAAGGCTTCAACAAACTACAATGGAAAACTGGGTGAATTTTCCCTAACAGTTTAGGGAGTTTTAGTTGTACTGTGACTGGGTTGATGACCTTTACTATGGGGAAAGGCCCCAAGAATTTTGGTCCCAATTTCTTGCTGGGCAATTTGAGGCGTAGATATTTAGTTGACAGATAGACCTTTTCCCCAACTTGGAATGTTCTTTGGGGATGACTGGTTCACCTGGGGTCAGTGAGACGGCCATGTGCGCTCGCTCATTGGGTGGCCTAAGATGCCCGGTAACATCTGTTGAATCAATGGGGGGATCAGGCCCTATAGGTAGTCTCACAATTCTCATTCCTTTCTCCCACCAGATAAATGGCTTCCATTTGTCCAACCAGGCTAGTCCCAGGATCACTGCCTCGGTCATCTTTGGAGCCACCAGGAAACGAATAAACTCCCAGTGTGCACCTATTTCTAGGCGTAAAGGCTCAGTTAATTGTGTAATAAGAGTCCCTCCCATCAGGGAGCCATCGGCTTGCTCAAATCTCATCGGTTTGGAAAGCTGTTTTGCCCTTATGCCCATTTTCATGGCAAACGCCAGACTAATAATGCAGCGGGTACATCCCGAATCAATTAGTACGTTTAAGTCTATTTGTGCCCCAGACGTAGGGATTACAAGTTTGGCGGGCAGTGAAAAAGGCAGGATTTGTTGACTCACCATTGGGTCGTTTTCTCCTTCATCGTCGCTATCAAAGAAGGGAAGAGCAGGGGCAGGTCCACCTGGAGTCTTGGCATTCTCCTGTGTGTGGGGTGTAACCTGGGCGACTGGTTCTTGCGTGAGTCGATTAGATTTTTCTCTTGGTAGCCGCTGAGCAGGTTTCTTTTGCATCGCCGGTCCTGGCTTGCTCTGCAGTCGAGGGTAGGGGACTGGACAGGTGGCCGCTCGGTGTCCTCCTTGTCCACACCGGAAACACTCGAAGGAAGGGCGTGCAGGTGGCCTGGGTCTCTCAGCCCTTGCAGTGGTTGAAGGCTTTCGTGGGGGTGATTGCTGTTCAGGTAGCTCTGGTTGCTGTTCGGGTTCCTGTGGGGGAGGCTTTTTATAGCGAGAGAGCTTAACATCCAGCTTCACGGCCGTCTGGTACCACTCCTGCAGCCGATCAAGTACTTCTCGATAGATGCAAGCCTGGGAGAGGTGATCATCTAATCCCTCGATGAAGTGATGGATGAGGGACTGCTCAGGCCACCCCTCTATTCGACCTGCCAGACAGTTTTGCATATTGTCAATGCTGCAAATACTGTATATTCTTGCTTTGACAATATGCAAAACTGTCTGGCATTTATTGGGTTAATACTTAGCTTAGACTGGGCGGGAGAAAAAAGCCCGGGAAAGAAAGAGGAAGTAAACGTTTGACCTTCTCACTAATTGGATAATGTGCCCTGTGACTGCATGAGAAGGGAGGGGTTGAGCAAGGAAA
The DNA here is from genome assembly GCF_016545835.1 of Crotalus tigris. Taxonomy (NCBI): domain Eukaryota; kingdom Metazoa; phylum Chordata; class Lepidosauria; order Squamata; family Viperidae; genus Crotalus; species Crotalus tigris. The sequence goes on from NW_024098375.1 coordinate 341,626, forward strand.
GCTTGATGCCAGCGACCGGAAGTTCAGATTCTGGCATGATGTCACAAGTTCCGACTAATGAAGCACTTCAAAGAACTTTCAGGCATGTTTCCTAAAGTCTTTATTTGCAGAGCTACAAATTATGCCGGTCACCATTGGACTAATTGATGCCAGAATCTGAACTTCCGGTCGCTGGCATCAAGCTTTCCTTGCTCAACCCCTCCCTTTTCATGCAGTCACAGGTCACATTATCCAATTAGTGAGAAGGTCAAACGTTTACTTCCTCTTTCTTTCCCAGGCTTTTTTCCCCCGCCCAGTCTAAGCTAAGTATTAACCCAATAAATGCCAGACAGTTTTGCATATTGTCAAAGCAAGAATATACAGTATTTGGAGCATTGACACTTGGTTTTCTTAATGTTGAGTTTCAAGCCAACTTTTGCACTCTCCTTCTTCACCCGCACCAAGAGGCTCTTTAGTTCCTCTTCCCTTTCTGCCATTAAAGTGGTATCATCTGCATATCTTAGGTTGTTGATATTTCTCCCGGCAATTTTAATTCCATCTTTTGATTCATCTAGCCCTGCCTTTCTCATGATGTGCGCAGCATATAAGTTAAATAGGCAGGGTGACAGTATACAGCCTTGCCAGACTCCTTTCCCAATTTTGAACCAATCAGTGGTTCTGTGTCCAGTTCTCACTGTTGCTTCTTGATCTGCATATAGGTTACTCAAGATACAAATAAGATGGTCTGGTACTCCCATCTCTTTAAGAACTTGCCACAATTTGTTGTGATCCACACAATCAAAGGCTTTAGCATAGTCAATGAAGCAGAAGTAGATGTTTTTCTGGAACTCCCTAGCTTTCTCCATGTTGGCAATTTGATCTTTAGTTCCTCTGCCTCTTCGAAATCCTCCCTGTACTTCTGTTAGTTCTCGATCCACATACTGCTGGAATCTAGCTTGTAGAATTTTAAGCATAACTTTACTAGCATGTGAAATGAGTGCAATGGTGCGATAGTTTGAACATTCTTTGGCATTGCCTTTCTTTGGAATTGGAATGTAAACTGACCTTTTCCAATCCTGTGGCCACTGTTGATTTTTCCAAATTTGCTGGCAAATTGAGTGTAGCACTTTTATTGCATCATCTTTTAAGATTTTGAATAGCTAGCTGGAATACTGTCACCTCTACTAGCTTTGTTGTTGCTTAGCTTTCCTAAGGCCCATTTCACTTCACATTCTAGGATGTCTGGTTCGAGGTCAGTGACCACCCCATCATGGTTATCTGGGGCATTAAGCTCGTTCTTGTATAGTTCTTCTGTGTAGTTTTGCCACCTCTTCTTAATCTCTTCTGCCTTTGTTAGGTCCCTGCCATTTTGGTCCTTTATCATGCCCATCTTTGCATGAAACATTCCCTTCATATCTCCAATTTTCTTGAAGAGATCTCTGGTCCACCCTATTTTGTTGTTTTCTTCTATTTGCACTGTTCATTTAAGAAGGCATTCTTATGTTTTCTAGCTATTCTCCGGAATTCTGCATTCAACTGGGTATCTTTCTCTTTCTCCCTTGCCTTTCACTTCCCTTCTTTTCTCAGCTATTTGCAAAGCTTGCTCAGACAGCCATTTTGCTTTCTTGCATTTCTTTTTCTTTGGGATGGTTTTAGTTGCTACCTCTTGTACAATGTTACGAACCTCCATCCATAGTTCTTCAGGCACTCTGTCTATCAGATCTAATTCTTTAAACCTCTACTGTATATTCATCAGGGATATAATTTAGTTCATACCTGAGTGGCCTAGTGCTTTCCCCTACTTTCTTCAATTTAAGCCTAAATTTTGCAACGAGAAGCTCATGATCTGAGCCACAGTCAGCTCCTGGTCTTTTTTTTTACTGACTGTATCTTCTCCATCTTTGGCTGCAGAGCACATAGTCAATCTGATTTCTGTGTTGACCGTCCAGTGATGTCCATATATCTGGTCCAAATTCAGATAGCTAAAAAAAATGTAGTTGAAAATACTGCCAGTTGGTGGCAACAGACAATTAGTATTTATCTTTCAACATAAGAAAAGATAAGGGAAGTTGGCCCTCAAACAAAAAGATTTCTAAGCATGTCTCAGTCCACACAATGTTATTCTTAAAACAGCCTACAATTAAAGTGCTATGAGTACAGGAGACAACACACAGTACGCAAGGATATTAGTATTAAGTTAAAAGAAAGGCATTCACTTATATGTTTCTTTTTTCCTTATGCATTTACTTACTCATTAGCAGTTTTTTTTATTACCAATTTATTCTCAATAGAGTATTTGTTTTATTCCCCTAGCATATATTCCAAGAAATTCAGAGAAATATGCTGGATCTTCCTCCCCACCCCATCCTCCAACTAACTCTATTCCAAGTGTTGGGCAAGCTTTCATCAGACTAGAGGAAGAAAATAAAAGTTACTCCAGGAGTGTTTAAACTATTTTCTGAGATTTCCAGCTAGCATTGCAATAACTCGGACAGCTTAGACAGATGTTTGCAAGCACAGAATTACTAATTTTTCAAGAGCACTCTCTATTTTCAAGGGTGTTAAGAGGTACTCCCAAAAGGATAGCTCTTAGTGTTTCTATTCAAAGTCATTCTGGATTTATTCCAGTATGGATGCCAACTTCATCAGACCTCCACTCCTTGTAAAATTTGGGGAATAATCAGAATGACTGCATGATATAAAATTAATCAAATCTACTCTGATTTCCCTTGCTTGCTAGCTAGCTGTTGCATAAGGGGGTGAGGGGAGCCCCACACTGCTAAGAAACTGTAGAAGGTTAAACTAAAGTAGGGGGAGAGTGATTCCCAAGGCACTGATACCATCTGGTAACTTTCTCCTGAGCCTCAGGGAAAAAAAAAAGCAATTTCCTAATTTTTTTTTTCTCCATAATGTGTTGGAGGACCTCTGTCAGAAGATTCCTGCCAAAAGAAATGCCACAGAGTTGCCATAGATCTTTATTTAATTCAAGAAGGCAGTTTCAAAAGGATGTGAAAACTACTTTGCGCAATATTTACTGAAACCAAGAGGTTGCTGAGCTTTGTTTTCTGAACCAGATATGAATGGTATCCAGTTCTATATGAGACAACCATTGTATTTATTTATTTATTCATCTCTTTATTATTTTTACAAAAAACTCAAGGCGGTGAACCTATCCAACACATCACAATCATTATTGTGATTTCATGGCGATTTTATACATACATACATACATGGTTTTATTTTGATGCTGTAAGCTACCAAGAGTTGCTTTGCAGCAAGTTGGGTGGCAAAATAAATAAACACATCTTCCTCCTCATATTTTCCTCAAAGCAACAGCCTTGTGAGGTGAGTTGGGCTGAAAGACAGCAACTGGCCCAAAGTCACTCATCTACTGGTTTTATTTGACTAAGTCAGGATTAGAACTCAGTCTTGATTTCTAGCCTGGTGCCTTAATCACTAAACCAAACAGTATTAAAAATAATAGTACAACTATTGGTAGTTAACTAGAAACTGGGAGCTTCTGTATAACTGGATACAGGTGGGCCCACTTTTGAGTTATTTGCCAGTAAAAGCCAAAGTTGCTTCCCCTGCTACTCTTCACACTTTTTAACTGCACCCTTATATAAAAATAAAACTATTTGTTCTTAGAACAAAAAACATCTAGTTTTTTCCTCTGATTTATGCTTCTCTTACCTTATTCTTGGTTTAAGGGCAAGTATTCTGATGTTTCTACTTTTCTCAACTAATCATGCAAATTTTTTTCACTATCACATTTGAAGTCAATGAAATAACTCTTATGGAGCTTACCTCCACAACCTCTTCTTAAAAATCTAACTCCTATAGACTGATCACTAAGTATTTTATGGTCAAACTCCCAAAGTAACAAATGCTTATATATGACATTGGCAAAAGATTCACAGCAATCACAAGCATCAGCATATAGCTTAATGAGGCTATTCACATGAATTACAAGCACAAAAGATCATGTCCACATTTGAAGGTTCAGTTAAACTGAGTTATTTCTGTTTATGCCTATGCACAGGAATCTTCTCAACTAACAGTTAGTGGACGCTTGGAGTTAGATTGGGATCAACAGAATTCAAGGGTGGGGTTTGAACTTAGTCTGCTTGTGGATACATAAGGATTCTAGGCTAATTCCTCTTTTGATTCTGCTCCCAGGTTCTGCCAGTCCTTCTCCTACAGGGAGGGGGGGGAAGTATATTCATTCTTGCAAGACTCGGATAGAATAGCTTTACAATAAAACTAGTATAAACCTACATGACATTGCTTCCTAGTCTGGTCTACCTAGAAGGACTGGTCAGCACATGATACAGCATGCCACCAATTATCTTATCATTATTTTCCCCGAAGGAAATCATGAAACCATTATTTAAAAGCCTGCTTTGGACTCGATTCATGCACAGGTTACAAATGATGGCTCAGTTCTAAGCATTTGTTACATACTTTTTAAAACTTCTAAGAATTATAAAACCATGATTGGGATAATGTGAGTTGAAAATCTAACAAGAACAACAAGCAACCCAAGTAGCAGTTCATTTTATTTCATAGACAGTTGGGCACAACCTGATTGTTGAATTGCTCCCAAGAGGCCTTCATGATTATGTCTGCATTTTTAAGAATAGAAATTAAAGATGGGCAACGTTTTGACAGAGAAGGATATTTTTTTCCTATTGGCGAGAGGCCTGGTGCCAGCAGCTCTTCTGGCTTTATGTAAATTATATATATTATGGATTATTTGCAGCATTGGCCTCACCCTCCTTGGCTCCTGTATGGTATACAGCTCTATTGTGACTTTTAACTGTTCCATGCTCTGAAATTTGGGACACTTCTAGGAACCAGCTGTATTCATCCTTTATTGCTTCAAGGCCCAGATGTCTTGAAAAAGTATTCTGAAGCAGATTTTGGCCTGTTGGCTTTTAAAGTAAACAATGTCAGAATACTTATCCGTGAGGTATTTAAAACAGTTGCTGTTAAAGAAAAAGCAAAGAGAAGAGTAAACTTCCTATGGCATAAACTCATAGGTTTTGGTAGTATCAAAAACCCTGTAAGGTTGATCTGATCACCATATGTAAAAGACCTCATTTCAGCATGAATCAATCCGACTTCAGAGTTTTTAACATTTCCACATCCACATTGTCCATTGCCAGAAAACTTGCTTTTCCTTTGCATGAAATAGTAGTTACAGAATGTATTTTAAGAAGCAGTAAAAACAGGGACTGTACCAATGAGACTTTTTAAGTAATCAAAGGTATTATCACCAATTGCCAGATAGCATCCAGATCATTGTATAACATAACACATTGTGGGTTCACTCGCAAACCGCACATTCTTGTTCCTGTTACTGAATGAGGATTCCTTCTCACATGAACAAGCTTGATCTCTGTGCATATCTAGATGTATAGGCCCTTTTCACACAGCAGGGGTCATGTGCTGAGTGTGCAACTGCAGAGCACAATTCTGTGACCTCCTATTTTCTTCCAGTGTGTGTGAGACATCCCTTCAATAAACCAGCTTGTTAAGAAAAACCAGAGGGCCCAGTGGCTCCATGGCGAAGCTGTTCTGAAATATTTCTCACTAACTTCCACAATGAGTTATTGTTCGGCTGATTTTTTTTATTTTTTGTTAATTATTACAATAAAATATGTGCCAACTATTTGGCAGATGTTACTTACATGATATTTTAATGTTATAACATTATAACAAAATATGAGTTTTTTAAAAAATACATCAGTCACTAGCCTCCAATAAAGTCTTCAACTGCTTCATGGAAGAGACTATTTTTAGCACTTTTCTAAAAGATAAAATATGAACACAATCAGGGAGAAGCTATGTGTGCCATCATGAGTCCCATTTAAGAAGTGAAGGATAAATATCTAATAGATAAATAGACTTAAAATGTGTTTGCAATATTAATAATGCCCCACTAGGTGACAGCATCATTTTATTTCAATTAGTATCATAGTAGGAGTCTGGCAGCACCTAGATTAAAAAAAAATCCTTAAAAGGTATAAGCTTTCATAAAATGTAGCTCTCTTTTTCAGATTCATAGAATAGCAAACTATTGTGGCATTAAAAAGGGATGAGAAAAGATAGTGGGGGGAAAGGTATTATGTAACTACAGGTTATATTTGAGATTGAATATAAGCACTTTGTCAATTAACAATTGTATGTGTTACAAAAGCTATAGGATTTGTTAAGACCTTATGATACAGCTTGTAGCCTATTAAATTATGTAAGGTCAGCTGTCTCCTGCTTAATTGTGCTGACAGCCATTTTATTCCCAAAATACTATTTTGAGTGGAGTGTTAGGTATGTTCGCTACCCTGAGTTACTTATAAAGTAACAAAAACAGGATAAAACTCTAATAAGTAAATAAAACGTCTGCTATTATTCAACTTTCTTTTGGGTTCTGATGTCAAATTTCTGTTCATTATTTTGTAGAAACTCTGGCCTATTTGTTCCTCAGAGGAATCCTGATGTACATTGTTAGCAGATGATAGCATGTATCTTATTTAAAGAATAGACGAAGGTGTTTCTAATCTTGTTTGTGGAGTTGTTGTGGCCTCTGATGGTGCTATTGGTGTAAATGTGGGGGCAGAGTAGACATCCAAGTTTGTGGCAGGGTCAGATTCCCATGGTAGCATTATTGTTCTGCTACACCCGCAGCATGCCTCCTCTGCTGGTATGAGTGGTATGGGCCAGTCCCAGTGGGATGAGACGGTCCCTCAAGTAACCTGGACCCATGCCATAAAGGTGATCACCCAACACATTGAATTGTACCTGGAAGCAGATTGGTAACCAATGCAGCTCACAGAGCAGTGATGTTACAGGGGCCATTCTTGGGGTCCCCAAAACTACCCACACAGCCGTGCTGTGCACAAGCTGTAGCTTCCAAATGCTCTTCAAGGGGTAGCCCCATGTATTGCACATTACAATAGTCTAGCCGTGAGATGACTAGGGACTCAACATTTATTTCTCACCAGGGAGCAAGAAAGAATCAATAAGTTCTTATAAATAAGGGGAGATGAGTGAAAAGAAGAAAAATGTGTATAAATTATAATATATAAATAATTATTCCCAGAAAATATAACCAAAATAGAGAATAGCTAGTGGTCAGATGCTCCAGTAGGACTGAATTTTTTATTTAAGTTTTTGATGACTTGCTGCAATATGTGCAAACCTAAAGCTTCAATTTATTGTGTGAATCCAGAAAATGGGTTAATTCAATGACCAAACTGAATATATTATGCCAATGAAGTTAGTGAACTTGTTAAATTATTAACTATGACTGGGTTAAAGCTACATTTATATTTGCAAATGTATATTTTTTAAGGGCCGATGCACTTTAGAGAGCAGCTGTCAGCACATAGAACATAGCAATAATGTATTACAAAATGTTGAAGTATGCATTGTAGCATAGAAACTACAGAACAGAAATTATACATTCCTTAGGAAGGGGCAAAAAGAGAAGAAGAAATGCAGACTTGTAATGAGGCTATGGTGGTAAGACTCTGTATGGGTTCAATAAAAAGCTGAAATGCCTATATAGACAGAGCAACATTCAGAAACCCAGCAATTTGAAGCACAGGAAAATATTTTTCCATGGAACATTTAATCCATCAAATTCTTTCCTTCTTTCTCGCTAGAAATAGAATAATAAACTGAATATAGGCTGAGGTACAGATCTGGAAACAAAATGAGCCAAAGAAAGGAATGGTGCATGACATGACTTTCAGGGTTAAAAAGATCACAGAAGGCTTTTGGATATAGTGTACAATTTTGTTAGAGAAAGAAACTATTCAGACTAAATGAAGGGAATTACACGGACCGGCTTTGTTTGTCTGTTTTAAAAATAAGTGCTAGTACAGTACGTATATATGAATGGAAAATTAGTGCTTTGAATTTTGTCTTTCCACATTTTCCATGTTCAAGAATCAACATTTGCACATTCCCACATACAAGGAAATCACCAAAACAAAAACAAAAACCCAGAACAGTTTGAATTCTATCTTTCTGTAAGGTCTGAAATGCCAAAATCATCAGAATCAGAGAGGGTGTGGGATTCACTGCCTGTCTGAATGCTTTTTTAAATAATGGAATATTGAAAAAGTAGACTTGACTTAAGTTCTTGTTTTTGAAATTTGTATATCACCCAACTCTTACAAAAACTCTGGGTGGTTTAATAAAGAGCATTAAAAGGAATTAAACCATATTAATAGAAGATAAGAACAAGAAAGAAAAAAATAGCAACAGACAGGAGCAACAACACACCTTTACCACCAAAAAGAGCATTTACTCACTCTTACCAAAGGCCTGGGAAAAGAACCAGGTCTTCCAGAACTTTTGAAACATCAGCAGGGTTAGGGCCCTCTAGATCTCAGGGGTACTTCATTCCATAAGTCATACACTGCTACAGAGATTTCCAGGTTTCCAATAGCTGGTGTTGTGTAATTGAAGGAACCCAAAGTGTATCAATTCTGCCAGATTGAATCGGCCAGGCAACTATCATGGGAGATAGGCAATCCTTTAATGACCAGGTCCTATCCCATGTAGGACTTTATAGATAACAACTAGTGCACAAACCAGGGGTTTTACAAGGTCATACCAAGGCATGACCATCACTGTCTCTATCACTGCTACCTGGACAAGTTGAAGCTTCAAGATAGTCTTCAAGAATAGCCCATCGTTCAGCCTGTTGCGATAGTCAGGTTGAAAGGTGTTTCAATGTAGCCCAACCTAATTCTTAAGAGCTTGGGAAATAGTAAAAAAAATTCTTCTTCAAACATTACAGAAAAGAAGGTAAAGAAACTGGAGGGAAGATAATGATTCACCTAAAATAGTTGTATGAATTTTTGTGAGAAAAAATCCATTAAATGTTTGACACAGATATTGTTGACTTTGTGGACAACTTGGATGCAAAGCACAATTCCTCCATTCACTTTCCATATATATTTACAGTGGTACCTTGGTACTCAACTGCTTTGAAACTCATTGAATTTGATGCTCAATGCATTTTGCCATAGAAATTTTGCCCTGGTACTCATCATTTGTTTGGTACTTGATACACAAGCTAGAAGTTGTCGGTGTTGGCTGCCTTGTAACTCACTACATTATATTGTTTTTGGTATTCCTCCTGGAACCGAGGTACCACTGTATTCCATGCCTCTGTATAGATATATACTGCACATATGCACACACATGTCCATCTTATATATTTTCTTTTTAATATTGCTCTCCTTTTGAATTATACATTGGGCCTGTCTTTGGATTTTGATTATTATTGTTTTGCATTCTAGAGGGTTTGTTTCTTATTATTGGTATCTCGTATTTGTCTTTGTCACAGCACAGAATTTAAATAAATATTCATTTGTCTCCTTGGAAAGAATAAGAGTTTGTGCACTTAAGATGAGAATTAACTTAGTCTTCAGTGCTGCTTTGTGACAGGTTTTCTTTCAGGGGTTGATGCTAGAAAAAATATTGCCTCCCATGCGAAAAGAATTTCTAATCAACCACAAAGAGGGTGGTTATCAACCAAGATATAATTATTCCAAAGATAGTTCAAGGTTTCCCATGGATTTTTCTGCATTTTTGCAATCTTTTTCATCTATTAGCATTCTTATTTACATATTATTAGAAAGGAATGTCACAGATAGCCACAAGGTGAAAAGGGTAAAAGGTTTGTATCCTACAAACTACAAAATTCACTGCAATGTCTGTAAAGCAAAGCAAAACATCAGAAATTGATGAATGGACTTTCATTTCCTAGAACAGTGCTGGTGGCCCTCAACTTAGGACCACAATTGAGAATTTCCATTGCTAAGTGAGGTGGGGGTGAAGTGAGTCATAACTGATTTTACAACCTTTTTTGTCACAGTTGTTAAATGAATCCTGCATTGTTAACAAATGTGGCTTCCCCCATTGTCTGTGCTGGAAGTCACCTGGGAAGGTTGCAAATGGTGATCACATGACACTGGAGGGTGCAACTGTTGTAAACTGTTGGTGGTTGCCAAGCAACTAAATTTTGATCATATGACTATTGGGATGCAGCAATAGTTGTAAGTGCAAGGACCATTCATAAGTCACTCTTTTCAGCGCTGTTGTAAGTTGCTAAACAAATTATTGTAATATCTACCAGGTTTTTCTGAAGATCTAACCCATTCCACATCTAGAAACCTATAGAAACAGATGAAATGCCTTTAGTGGTTTTTGTACATGTCTGAAAACCCAATTAAAAACAAGTAACTATTCCATTTTCATCTAAAATCATTTAACTGAACTTCTGCAAAATAGTTTACATCCAAAATTAATCCTTAGAGCAGACCCATTGAAATCAATCATATATACTTTTGAATAATTCAATTTTCTTTTATTTCAGCAGACCCATGAAGTCCAGATTCAATCCAGAGTACAAAAATATGTAAACCAAAGAGAGACATATATTAACTGGACAAAGAAATCAGACATCTTCTTTGGTTAGCATATGGCTGTATTGCGAGCTTGCCAGTTAACAAAACAGTACAACGTAATAGCTGAAGAAATATCAAATGGATACAAAATTATGTTGTTTTCTTAAAAAATTCAGCATGTCAGGATTGTTTTCTGACATGTTTAAATTATCCATGGCAGAGAAATGGAAGCTAAATAAGCTAAGTTGACTAATGTGATGATTTTGAGTCTTTTGCCAAGTTTAATTTACAGTATCATTTTATACATGCCTATACAGTGGAAATAAAAATTTTGAGTTCATTAAGTCAAAGTCATTACCTTAAAGAAAGTAGATGTAAGAGCACAACTATAATTAATTTTATTGGATTTGTTCCATTCTTACGAGTCTTGAATTTAGTTATGGAGCATAAGTAATTTCTGGTATGGTGGAGTCTTGCAAAGTGTGCAAAGATCTGCAGAATGTCATTTTATGGTTACTTCTCAGTGGACCTTCTCATTGGTGGTCTTCACATTCCACAAAGTTTCCCTATTTTTTTTAATCACCACCCTTTTTTAAGTATTATGAATGCATTGCTTTTATTATTGCATTTTATTAACATTACTGTAAGTGACCAGAGTCACTTAAGAAAGTGCGATGGTAGCATATAAGTTTAATAAATAAATAAATAAAATGGTAAAATCTTTGATTGGGATGATTGTAGGGATAGCAGTAGAGAAATAAAGTATATATAATTAAATAAACTGCATATCTTACATGTCTGCAGACCCTTCTTTAGAATGTTGACATTAAGATCCAGAAGGATTTATTGTTTTCATTTATTTTTACTGCAAGTTTGGAACTTGAGAATAAAATTGTTATTTTCTCTGCTGATGGCTTTATATACAGCTTGACAAATAACCATCAATTAATAAAACCAAAGTGACCCATAAATAATAGCTATATTTTATGCTATTTTCTGCAAATAATATGGCATAGAGATCCTTGTCTCATGTTATTTTCAGAAGGCTTTAGGCAATTTTTTTTAAATGAGCTTTGCCACATATAGATTCCTAAAGTTTAATTTTGGATGCAGGAAAGTCATGGTAGATTAGATGTAGAGAATGACAGTATCAAAGTCGTCAGTGCCAGTCAAGAAAAGTGGGAATTGGGAGAGAAATTGTAAACCTTTATGTAAACAGTCTGTTTAATGAAACAGAGTTATGAAGTAGGAGTCTGGCACAGATCTGTCTTGAAATGGTTAGAAGATAGGGAATATGATGTCTGTGTATGTGGTCTCTCCTTCTCTTCCCATACTAAATCATTCAACATTAGAAGTGTGCCCCGATCTTAACAGCAACCATGATTTTCAGAAAATTGGAATGCACGCTTATGTTTAGCATTAAGGTTGGCTGCAGTTTTGATTCTGCAATGAATTAAGGGGTGGCAGCCTCCAAAAGATGCCAGCAGAAGGTAACTTTTAATGTGGCACAATGTAATTTAAATGTAAATGAAATCAAATTAGTTTGATCGCCCACTTTTGGTGGTGTATGCAGGAAACATATTAAGAACTAAACGAACAACAGCAGCAATGACTGTAGTGATTCATCTTTCCTACCCATTCATTTCCAATAACATCTTATGGGATGATAGATGAACATCCACCCGCTGAACCAACTGCAAATCATTATCTTCCTATCGGGTATAAATAGCACATGAGCTCCGGACTACTTTTATGATTTAAGCATGAGGCTTGTACAGCAGCCCTAAGCTAGATTGGTACATCAGAACTCATTTCCCCTTCTTTTAGGTGCAATTCGGGTGCACATTTTCTACTAACTGATGAAACGTATGTCCCTCATGCTTTATATATCTATATACAGTAGTACTCTTCTTGTCATGATTTTTAATTGGCTGAAATGATGTGTCATTGAGCCACAAAGGTACCTCAAATGGGCTAAATTGCAGAATGTGTCCAAAATCCAGCACTCATGATTCCCAAGGGAATGAAATTTGGCCAAGTTGTGGCTGCTTCGGTGCTACTGGCTGCTGCTATCTTGCTGGGCTTATGTTGTGGTCATGTGATCTTCATTTTCAACATTCCATGACGGTTTCCCAGCCAGACCCGCAATCCCTCACTCCCTCTGCAACCCAGAAGCTATTTACCTGCCTGCTGGGAAGGGAGGGGAAAGGGATAATTCTGATGTTTCCACCTAGCTTCTCACAAAGGAATTCAATGGGGAAGTCAGTAGGAAGTTGGAAGTTGCTCCTATTCCCATTGCTCACACTCATGGTCATTCTGTTTCTCTGTTTAGGTAAGGAAATATCTCTGAAACGATGACCCAATGGGACCTGGATTGTCTGCTTAACATTTAAAGTTGTGACCAGACATAATAATAAACTCCACAAGAATCCTGTAGCTAAAAGGAAAGCAAGATCCATTTGGCAGTAACAAACCAAAAGAAAAATCTGGTTCTTTGGTTACTTCTGGAAGCCAGCATAGTAGCAATATAAATTTCTATGGGTTTTGACCACAACACTGGACAGAAACAAGTACGGTAGTATCTGCCACTCCAACAGAGTGGCAGGGCAAATGGTACCCCTATTCCCATAAATATCTTTTCTCCCAGTATTGCTCAATGCAATTCCACATATACTATTTGTTCCAGTTTCAATGAAGTTACCAGATAGTAAAGAGATGTTACCTTCTCAGAACTGCCTGCATCAGGCTGGACATTTGAAGTTTGAGCAATACAATCTGTTTGTGAATACACATTCATTTCAGAATCATAGTCCTTAAGGAAAAAAATGCATACTCTGGATGGGATCCTAATTTGGTTGTGCTTGTAGTAGACTTATTGAAAGCATTCAGAGTCTGAACTCTTATTTTTGCATTTTTCTTCCTCTGGATCAGATCTGAATCTTAACATTGACCTTACTACAGATATTATTTCAATATAGTGGCTGTTACGTAATAAGCAAATGTAAATAGGGATATATTTGCGATCACAATGGAAAAGAAAATTAATGTTCTGCACATGTTAAATTGTTCTATTGCTGAACCGAAATCAATAAAAAGCAGTTTTAAAATGAAATGATGCAACAAAATACATTTCTATTCTATGGAGAAGGTCTTTATATAACATAAGTAGTCTAACCCATAATTGTGGAAAAGAGATTGCAGAACATTTTATTCTTGATAAGGAGATGCAAAGAGAAGAAGTGCCTAAAGTATTTTTAATTTATTTCCCCTTTGATAGAACATTTAATAGGAGTGCACATGCTTTGAAAACCATTTGGGAGAACTGCATTGGACCTTGTCCAATCTGAGTATGGCACTTTTTTGCTGTTCATTAAAGGAGTCTGATCTTCCACAGGCTTCCACGGATTAAAATTAAGGCCAGACATAATTTTTTTCATGCTTGTGCATAAGCCTGAAAAGACTGGGCTTCTTTAATGAATAACGGAGAAGTTCTGTCCTTGAGCCTCATAGGTCAGAAGCATTTTTTTTCTAATCATTTTTGAAGTTTAATGTTTAATTTCTATAACCTGTAACATTTAAGTCGTATGGTGCCCTAGATCTTTAGATCACGTTTGGTGTGAATATGGGAAGGGAAGAGAAGAGAAGGGGAAGGGAGGGGAGGGGAGAAAGAATTTCCACTGCCATTTATGACATTTAGCTGGCTTTATATCTTTCCAAGAGCATCTGTCAATTATCTTATTGTAGGTTTTGCCTTGAAGCCAGATGATTAAGTCAAACCAAAGCAAAATGAGGGATCTCTTTAAATCAGTGGTTCTCAACCTTTTTAATGCCGCAACCCCCAACTGATCGTAAGTCGAGGACTACTCAACCGGTTGTAAGTTGAGGACTACTCAACTGGTGCAGCACCGTTTGCAGAATGGGACTTTTGGCGGGCTCAGCAGGGCAGAGACAGCCTGAACAATTCCTATTGGCTTTTGAAAGCCAATAGAATTAGACTCTATTCAAGAGAGTCTATTCTATTGGCTTTCAAAAGCCAATAGAATAAAAGGGAGTAGCACAGCTAAGGAAAAGGGGGGGAAAAATGGCGGACTGCATTGTTTGGCGACCCCCGTGAAATGGTCATTTGACCCCAAATGGGGTCCCGACCCACAGGTGGAGAACCACTGCTTTAAATACAACCCAAAACAGTCTGTTTAACTTCCCATTTTCATCCTGCATGACAGAGCCTGAGAATGATAAACATGAAGATTTATAGCACTAAATGATATAAAACTGGTGTGCTTTTCTTCACCCCCTTCACATTCTTACAGGATGGGAAGTGGTTTAGGTGTTAGCCTAGGAATGGACAGCCCCAGACCCTAGTGTACCTTTAGCCAGAGAAGTTGGGTGACTTTGGACCAAGCACTCTCTCACACTCAAATCTATCTAGCAGAACCATCATTCTAGGGAAATATCAGAAGACAAAGTTTTGTGTATGCCACTCTGACCTTCTGAAGGAAAGATAACAGAGAAGTCTAACAAATAAAAAAAAACTATACTTCTGTTTGGTTATGTTTAAACTTGAGCATGCATGAAATTCATTTACTAGCTAAAAAAATGCCATCAAACTACTTGCTTGGTGTTTTCAGAGGCTTATGCATGAATATTTTGCATCTAGTCACACTGCATTAAAGATTCTGTAGTATCACAACAGCAACAAAACGCTCCCTAGAGGAATGCTTGGTAGATCCAGTTACAAGACTGAACTTGGTTTATTGCCCTCTGTACTCATTGCTTGTAGCAACATGATTCCATAATGCTAAAATCAAATTGTGAATCTTCAGTTAGATTTCATGTCAAGCAAAATGCAGTTGCAGGCTTGAAGGGAGTATCAGCTGAATGAGTTTGCCAATGAACTTGGTTGTCAAGATTGTGAAGTTCCCTCAATTTTTCCCCTACAGTTGCTTGAGCTATAAATGTTAGGCACAAACTGATGTGTGACATGAGGTGCGAGAAAGGCATGGTATGGAAGCCATCCTAAGCTGTATTGTAGCTGAACACCCACAGTATTTTTTGAATTGGACATAAAGTATATCATGGCTCAAGGATGTTGGCTACATTACAAGTCTGTATCCAAAATTGTGAATAGCAATGAGGCAGAAAATGCTAATGAACTGATACTCATTTTCAACCAGTGACAGTGTCCAGCTAAGGTTTAATCCAGGGCTATTCTTAGCAAAATGAGCAAAAAAACCTTCCAAATACCACAGAGCTGGATTACTACATTGGGATACCATTGAAATAATACAGTTGACATCCAAAGACAATAAATACAGAGAACGCCATAAAATCTTTCAGTCCAAAAACTAAAATTATCTAAGAGTTTACAGTGAGCTGACATGGATTTACACAGGAAGTTCCCAGATTATCCCCAAAAGTTAATGGTTTTGCTTTGTGGATATATTTCAGCAGGCCACTGCTTTCCAAGGATTTTCTTCTTGTGTAGTTCATCAGATCCAATATATATATTTTTAAACAAATAATTAAAAAAACCAATTGCTTAGAAACCAGTGACTGGCATGGTACACAATTCTAAAATAGTTCTCCAAATAAGTCCCTCGTAAGAAAATAGTGTCAATAAATTTTGTGTGTGTGCTTTTGTGTGTGTGTGCTTGTGTGCGTGTATGTGTGTGGTGCCAACTTCTTCATATACTTGGTGTACAACTTAGCAAGTGTTCTTCCATGTTTGAATGGAAGAGAATGATCAGTCTTATCATATTTTTATAGCTTTTGTGTTCTTTTATGTTCTGTGCAAGAACAGTTCTGAGGGCATGTAATCTTTAACATTTTGTTATTATTCTCTCAATTGCAGAGTAATTCAGACCACTGTGTCAGGACTTGTTAAGATATGTCAGTTATTAAAATTAAAGCATTTCTACACTGACAAATGTTAAAGTTAATCATTCATAAAAACCTTAAGAAACGTTTTTGAAACGTAATTCCTATGGAGTTATGGAATCATCGCTGATATGGAACCACCAGCTGAAGTGGGGGAGGCCCCGATAGGGGGAGTAAAGGGACATTCCAGCTTAGGAATCTGTGAGGGAGAAGAAACGTTTGAAGTTAAGGCATTAGGTCTGTATCTGCCTTTTCCCTGCCCTAAGGGAAAGCAGACAATCTGGCAAGATTCCTGTACATTTGGTGTTCATCAATGAAGAAAACATTTTGAGCATTTCTCGGAGCCGGTCTAGTTGCTTGTGCCTGACACTGGAAAAGTTCAAGCACCAGGTCATCCCAAAGGCACATTTCCAAAAGATAACGGGACTTTCTTGATTTTTTTTTTCATTGGAAAATATTTTGCTTCTCATCCAAGAAGCTTCTTCAGTTTTGAAGACTGAAGACAAATAAGACTAATAGAAAATACTATTATGCCTACTCTTCAGGGGTGGGATTCAGCCAGTTCGCACCAGTTTGGCAGAACCGGTAGCTAATTTTTTGTTGCCCAGGCCCAGAATGGACTTTTGGAAACAGCATCCACACAGACAACCGGTTGTTTACATATTTGAATCCCACCACTGCTACTATTATAGGTAGATCTTAACTTATAACCATTAGTTTAGTTTAGTGACTGTCTGAAGTTAAATAACAAGTGTGACCATTTTTCACACTTATGACCATTGCAGAATTCTCTGGTCATGTGATCAAAATTTGGATGCTTGGCAACTGACTCATATTTATGATGGTTGCAGTGTCCCATGTGCAGTGACCTTCTGGCAAGCAAAGTCAATGGGGAAGTCAGATTCACCTAACCACCATGACACCAACTTAATAATTGTAGTGATTCACTTAGGTAAGGTCATAAAATGGGTCAAAACTCACTTAACAATTGTCTTGCTTAACAACTGAATTTTGGGGCTCAGTTAAGGTCATAAATCGAGGACTACCCATATTCAATTATCGGATTAGTCGAAGTGAATTCTTTTAAAATCCTTGTTGTGTCCATTTTCTTGTTGTGTCATATTTCTGGGGGGAGGGAAAATGTTATTCAAGATTTCACATATAAAATTTGCCAAACAATCAAACTGAGCAAGAAATATTAACAAGTCATAGTGGGTGGAATAAATTCAAACTTAGATGTTCAGAAATATTTCCAGTTCAGAAACTCCCAAGCTTCTTCAAAAGTTTGACCCACATTTCCTCTAGTTTTGATTGATTTAGAAATTGCTTGGGCATCTCTCAATATCTCTCTTTAAAAACATTTTGTCTATTTGTACGTTTGTCCACTTTTAAGAATATAGTTTATAGTGATTCCCAGACTGACAGTCATCACTATCTTCCCTTTAAGCTGGCATATTTCCCAATTATATTATTTTTTCCTATACAGAAACATGAGCCATTTTTATGCACACCTGTCTTTTTCATCAATATATTTTGTTCTTTTATGGCAAACACCATGACACCTATCCATCCACTTACTAGAGAGTTACTCTAGGTCAGTGGCAGGGAACACAATGGCACAAAGAGAGATTTCTTTGGCACAGCTATAGAGAAAGGATGCAGGTGCAGTAAACAAGTGGAAGGGTCCGAAAGATACAATAAACTTTTAAAATATTGCAGCCTATATTTCTTTGGTTAACCTACAGCTTTGGTTTTGCAATAATGAGAATTCCATCTCCAATAGCACTTGTCTTTTAGCTCCATTGTGAAAGGTTTTTTCCAAAGCATATTACATAATAAAATTGAATTTCCAGACAGAAGTCAAGATTTTACAGCTAAATGTATATCAAGGGAAAACCTTTTCTTTACACTGGCTGCTTATTACATATTCTTGACTTCTCCCTCCCTTCCGATCTTGCTGAAATATTTTCCATGAAGCCATTTGGAGAAGAAATGCATAGGATTAGTTTCCATTTTCGTTCCAGCTCTCCAACAGATTTTCTCAGTCTCCCATTGATCACTGAGGTGTTTTTTCTTTCTTTCTGATTTTCTATTATTTATTTTATTTAATCAGGCCACAAACTTAACATCAATGGAAGAATTATATAAAAAATTTAAAAAGGTTTAAAATTAATATTCAGATTCACTTGTTTTGAAATATTGAATTTTGAGAGAGAGAGACGAAAAGAAAAAAGTGCAGAATGAGCTGTGCTGGTTACCTGAGTATTTCTGGGTGCAGTTCCAGATGCTGGTGGTTATCTATATAAAAGCCCTCATGGCTTGGAACTGGGGTACCTGAAGGATCATCTTTTTTCAAGAGTCTCTATGAGTCCAACTAGGTCAAACAGAATGGGCGTGCTGCAGATCCCATCAGCCAAAGAATGTCAGCTATCAGGGACTAAAAGCCAAACTTTACCTGCAGTGGCCCCTTTTCTATGGAACATCCTCCCTTTGAATGGCCCCAACCCTGTCAGCCCCTTGTAAGGCCTTAAAAACCTGGCTATGTTTCCAAGCCTGGGGCCTTGAATGTGTCAAAGGCCCCCTTTTCCTGGATATATTGCTAACAGGCCAAATATCTTGCTCTTGAATTGGATGTTTTAATGTTTTCTACTGGTTTTGTTTTTATTTCTTTAAAATGTTTTTTTATTGTAATATATGTTCTAGATTGTAAGCTGCCCAGAGTCATTTACTGAGATGAGCGGCTACAGAAACTGAACAAATAAATAAAAATAAGTAGTTACAGCCATGCAGTTCCCTAATAGAAGCAAGGGAAAAATCCTAGGAAGCAAATACTTCTGGGAGTCAAAGCATAGCATTGCTACAAATCACATTTCTACCACAGTTAGTATGGTTCAATGCTAAAAGGCAGTTTTGGACTCTTGAGAGTTATGTAGTTTTTACAACCAGGTGGCACAGTAATAAGTTGAAGCCAGTTGCAACTTTTTAGCATAGAATGAGGCCATCATCATATCATCATCATCATCATTACATTCATATATTATATATGTGCCAGTAACACCCCTGCTGCCCATGTACAGTAGTCCTCAACTTATAAGTACAGTTGGGATCATTGCTAAGCAGAGCAGTTGTTAAATGAGTCCTGCCCAATTTTGTAACCCGTTTGCCTCAGTTGTTAAGCAAATCACATGGTCTTGTGCTTGTTGGAAGCCATTTAGGAAGTTCACAAACAGCGATCACATGACCCTGGGGTGCTACAATGGTCATAAATGCATGCTGTTGCCAAGCCCCCAAATTTTGATCATGCAACCGATCTAAATGCGAGGACTTGTCGCAAGCCACTTTTTTCAGTGCCATGGGTAACTTCAAATGGTTGCTAAAAGAATAGTTCTAAATCAATGTATTGCTCTTTTGTTTATAAATTTTGACTCTGGATAGCTTCCACAGTTAAAAGGAAAAAAAATAAACAAACAAAACAAACAAACAAAAAAAGCATTAAAAGCAATTCAGATCATAAAATATAATCGAGAGGAGAGCGCAGTCCATGAATTACAAACACTGCAACCATTTTGTAGACTCCATACCCCCACCGGATCCCTAGACAACACAGGAAAGTCATATATATATATATATATATATATGTATGTATGTATGTATGTATGTATGTATGTATGTATATGTATATGTATATGTATATGTATATGTATATGTGTATCTTTAATAATTTTGAATATAGGAATCCCAGATATGGACATTTAAAGTCAATCAGATAAAAATAAAGAGCTCTGGGATGTAAGATAAAAGGCTTTTTTTATTAATTGCTGAGCTTTCGTTAACAACCTGTTAACATCATGTGAGCAAAGGGCTAAATGAGAAGGGGGAGCATATGCATAAATTACATAACAGTTAAAAAAAAAAACAGTTGAAGTGAGGCATGTGCACACAATGTGCCCAAGAAGCTCTTAAAGGCATAGAGCAGTCAGTCTCAAGACCATTTTAAAAGTCACGCTTGTCAGCTGATCTACGCTCAAAGCAAGAAGCTAAAAACACCAGCCTGAAGATGACGAATGTGACTTCGTCGAAACGTTGCCAAGACACTTCCAATTTTACGCGGGAGAAAACCCGAACAACCAAAGACCTATATACAAATACCCGCGAAAACCTCAGAAAACATATATATATATATATCTATATATATATATATATATATATATATATATATATATATATATATATCCTGAAATAGCTATACTAGTCTCCCACTAACTCTTTGCCAGCCACAAATTTCTGGTGACTCTGCAAGTATAAATGTACTGTAGGCTTATTTATCTGATAAAGCTATTTTGCTTCTTCTGTTTCTTTCTAAAAGTTTTTGGTTTTAAAATGGTATTTGCTCACATTCACTTTAAATGGAAAACAGCAGAAAGTTAATAATTTTTAAAAAAAAATTACCCATACACAGAATGTACACTTAACCAGCAAAAGTCAAGACCCATTTGTTACAATGGCACACCCCAAAAGGAACAGAGAATACATTCTGCCATCTCTCAGACCCATCTGAACAACTATCTTTGTTCTTGAAATAACTATTTATTCATTGCATAATTATGGAAATTGTGCAGGATAAACATGAAAAGTCTCTAAAGAAATATGTCATGTCTCAGAAATATCCTTCAGTGGAAAGAGACTGATTAATTAATATAGCTAATACATAAACAAATGCTGCTTGCAAATGCGTTAATAAAATACAAGGGTGTGTATGAAATTATGTGGAAAATCTACAAGTTTTGGATCCATACTAGATTGTATATTAAAGATGCTATGAAACATCTGGAAAAATAAGTCTGACTTTATATTACGTATGACCATCAAGCAACTAGTTTACTTCAAGTTATACAAAAGAAAGGCCAGATGGAGAAAAATGCTGTTTTAAGGAATCTGAATTATGAGATTCCAATAAGACTCTCATATTAAGACCATAATGAAGATTACACCCAGTGTGTGTGTGTGAATGTGCACATGTGTATGCTTGTAGCTCTGACATAATGCCTTTAGTTACTTTATAAGTTTTGTGGAAGTTCAGATTTGGCCAGAATATAGATTTATTAACTTATGGACCCCATCATTATTTGGTAACCAGATTTACAAAAAAAAAAAAAAAACCACCAAGGATTTTAATTTGGGTGACTTAGTCTTCAGCAGGTAGCAACATCTAGCTGATTTGGAAAAATTACTGGGATGGGAGACCACCTGGAAAATCCCAGAAGTGCAAATAAACTGCAAGTAGAAAAAAATATTTCAGAAAATGGCATTGATGATTAATTTTCCACATTGTGACCAAGAAAATTGCTTAGATACGGTTGGAAGATTTAGATGAGCCAAGTGCCATATAATGGAGATCAGAAGGCACTTCTGAGTAAATGCATCAAACCTCGAAAATAGATTTAGACTCTCATTTTATGAGGACACATGCAATTGGAAATAAAAATGACTGTGTTTGGGTGATCAGAATGAGCTTCTTTAAGTCAGAAATATGCTAATCAGCAGAAGAGCCCATACAATGGAATGCAACTACAGTAAACATGGCTAAGAATATGCTTAGTATAATTCAATAAATAAAAAAGATCATATCTATTGTTTATCCAGTTACCATTAATGTTAAATAAGCATATGCTCCTATTGTAGATGTGATGGGGAATTCTATGGCAAATTGAAAGAGGTTTTACACACCGCATCAAGAAAGGTCATAATAAAACTAATATTTGATTGGAATGCAGAAGAATGAAGGAACCTGGAATTAATAGGAAGATGGAGAAATGAAATTCAGCCAGCCAGGATTATGGAATTACTGGTGAATCATTGGAGTCAAATATGTGGGTTATATTTTTAAAAATGCAAAAGAGAAGGGGCATCTTCAACAGATTTGGCATTCTCATGCAAAAGAACTTGAGACTTCTTTTACAGAAAGAGAGATAAGATACACTGTGAAAACTGAAGTGGAAAAGAACAGTTCCAAAATTTCAAAGAGAAAAAAGAATATAAGCAGTTTTCAGAATCGATAGTAATGATAGCTAAGGAAAAGAAAAGAGAGCCTTGATCATTAGGAAAGATGTTTGATGACTAATCTTCAGATTTTCCCTGTGAACAAAGAAAAGCTGGTTTAAGCAACTATAAAAGGTCTCTATACAGGAATGTACTAGTAGTCAGCATACAATCAGTCACTTAGTGACTGTTTGAAGTTGCAACAGGGCCCCCAAAATATATTTATGATCTCAAGTTGAAGTTCTAACACCTGGACTCTCCCTATGGCCACATGATTGCATTTTTGATATTTGGCAACCAACCCACATTAATGGCTTTTGCAGCATGGCCATGACTTAGGGTGTGTTTTGCAGGAAATTAGTGTTTACTTTGGTTTCTGGCAAAAAAAAAACACACAAAAAAAAAAACCAAACACCTGTGGCAGACAATGGGCTTGCTTAACAATCACCACATTTTGCTTTAACAACTCCTGCAGAAAATGTTGCAAAATTGGCTTGGTCACACGGGTGCCTCAACTTACGACTCTCATGAATACAATGGTTTCATTACTGTCAAAAGTTGAAGACTACCTGCACCTGTAATGAAAAGGGGAGGATGGAAAGAAAACACAAATTGTCAAACCATTGCCCAAAGCTTATAAACAATGCAACTCTAAATGGGGAGAAAAATACCAATAAAGAGGCAGATTTTTGACAAAGGCAAAGGGAAAGAGTTAACACAAGTTGTATAAGGGCAAGAATAAGGAATACAAGAAACAAGTTTACTTTAGCTTCACTGACTACAGCAAGTAGTGTGTGTGAATGCTAGAATATCTATCAGCATTAACGAGTGTGCTAAAACATTTTAATCTTTTGAGTCTTTTGTCTTCACAATGGACGGGAATCTACTACAAGAACTGAATTTGGAACAGCACCATGATGGGCATTTTTTTCGATTGTTTTATCATACCTTATTATTTTTAGTAAGCATTTAAGGCAGCAAGCATACCTAATACTCCATCTTCCTCCTATTTTCCCCATAACAACAACCCTGTGAGGTGAAAATTGAATTGAGAGAGAGAGAGAGTGACTGGCCCAAATTGGGTTAAGAGAGAGAGTGATTGGCCCAAAGTCATTCAGCCAGCTTTCATGTTTAAGGTGGGAGTAGAACTCACACTCTGCTGCTATCTAGCCTGCTGCCGAACCAGTAGAGCAAACTGGATTAGAATAGGTAAAGGTGTTATTACCTTATATAGTAAATATGTTATAAAAATTATAGGACGGGAAGAAATTAAACTGGGCGGATTTTGTTTCTTCGAGCTCAAGAACAGAAAAAGATGGACAGCCTGCTGTCGAAATAGAGATTAACCCTCGGGAAGAATATACCTGCAAATTTAGGCACAATTGTGAGAGATGTAAACATTTCAGTGATAAAAAGGGATTTTCTAAAAGTAATATCCTAGGACGGCTGGCCATTAAGAAACACACAGAGAAGAGATAAGACCTTTTTGAATTATGGAGTTCAAGATAAAAATAAGGCATCCTTAGCTACTCCCAAAGTAGTATTTTCCTTCCCTTTCCAAAACAATTTTGCTTCTGGATGCAGTCTCCCATGTTTCACTTATGATGTGACTGCTGATGTATTCAGTGTTTCAGAACTGCCCAGCCCCAGAGGTCACTTTGGGCTGGTGGGGCACACCCCTTCTCTCCAGGTATCAGAAATTATCCCCTATGATCCTTTTGGCCTGAGAATCTTTCCGCAGAGGCATTATGCTGCCAATAACGCTCAAGATGCCTTTTCAATATCGGAACTGACAGTGTGGATCCAGCAGACTTTCAAAAGAACAATAAACTTGGTTTTTTTCATTCCTGGTTTAAACCAAGGCATAGAGCACATTAGGAAGATTCTTGCGAAAGCATCAATCATGTGCTACACAGGTTGGCTTAAACCAGGAAAGAAAGTCAAGTTCTCCTACCTGTGTATTTATTTTATGATTTATTTATTAAACTTACAAGCTGCCCATCTTTCCTAGAGGCAACTCTAGGCAGCTTACAATCAAGAAAAACAGCTATATAAAATACTAGAATACAGAGTAACACTAAATTTGGTTTAAAATCGTCAAAAATTGGGGAGGAAGGGAGCAAGATGCAAACAGGGAAGAGGAGGAGGAGGGATCTTATCTTAATCTAGTATCCATCTCCAGAATGACATGCCCCTATTGGGGCCCAAAGCCAATTGGCAGAGCCAGGTCGAAAGAGTGGGTGTGGATTTCACTGGGGTGGGGGTAAGCTTTTTTTAAAAAAAAGATTGCTAGTTCTGTTACCACTGCACATATTACAGTTGTTCTCCTGGAATTTTGCAGGGCGGCACTTTTTATTTATATTATCTTCGTTTTTCTGAATCCTTTCTGGGTATGGCAACATTAGGTACTAATTGTCTATGGAGATTCTCAGTCATTCAGGTCATGGTTGTTCCAAAGGGGCTTTTTCAAGAGGCACTTGAAGACATTTCGCTTCTCATCTCACGTTTTAGGTATGTGATGTGAGATGATGGCTTATAACAGTGTTTCACAACCTTAACAACTTGAACATGTCTGGACTTCAATTCCCTGAACCCCCAGTCAAGAAGCGAGGTCCGCACATCAAGTTGCCAAAGTTGAGGAAACTCTGGTCTAGAATAATATCATTGGCAAGGCTAGAGGAAAAAGGAGAAATTGGATACACCAGAGAGACAGTATGAAAGATATTAGAGTATTCAAATGATCTTGGAAAAGCTACCAATGATTACTACAATCAAATCAAGATGACCAATTTCTCCATGCATTTCCCAGGATAGAAATGCGGCTGGCTGCCATCTACTTTGCACTGAAGTGCGAAAAAAGACAACACACAACATATTTTGAGATGTGAACTTGAAGTATGTGATTATTATCCTTCTTCGCACCAGATACTAAGTCGGAGGCTGGCTCTCCCGGCGGGGGCAGCATTTCCTAGTGCATCTTCCCACCTTTTTGGACAGTTTTAACCAGCAAGTTTACTTTGGTTGCTTTAATTACATTTGTTCCCATCGCTACTTTGTCCTCTCCATGCAATGTTTTCTGTTTTCTCTCTCTCACACACACCCTTTATTTTTAAAATTCTTGGCTGGCCCTTAACACCTTCCTCCGCCCCATCTTTCCTTTTTCCATTTTCAATACATAAGAAAATATACGTAGCTCAAAAACTGAATGGTTGGAGACCTTGGTGCTTTTTGAGCTCAGTTGTTTGCTTGCAGGCGTAGTCGGTAACGAGACGTCTGCCACCAAACAACCAAGCTCAGAGACACCATAATTTTTCCGTTTTTTTCCTTCATTCCTCTGTCAGCCAGTCAGTCAGCTACCATCTAGGGCTTTAAATCATCTCTTCATTTTCCACGATGCCAAACACACCAATTTCTCCAATCCATATGGGCGTAGCCTTTTGGGTCACGTGTAGGTGTGACCCATTTTCCTATATGTCTAAATCGGCACAGTACAGTAGGGCATGAATCAAAATGCAGAGTGATTTGGGTCAAATCTGGATTTCCAACTTCACCTACCTGATAGGCTTGTTTTAAATACTTTTTTTTCAAATACAAGAATGCCACCTTCTCTCCCCGGAAGAAGGAGGCGAATGGAGTGAGTGCCTTTTCCTATTTTTGTGTTCAATATAATCTTCTGAGCTTAGAGAAATGTGATAATCAACCCAAATCACCAATTTCTTTTTCTGTCTGTCAGCTACATTGGATCCCTCTTACTTTGGCAAGGAGAAAAAAATGGGTCCTTGTATCATCCCAACTGTGTGAGCTGGGCCTTTTTCTTGGAGATTATTTTTGTTGTCTATGGCCCCAAGAAACAGCTTCTTCTCTTAGAGTATTTGTAAGATGTTGTGTGAAGAAAAATGTCATTGTAGGTTTGGTAAGAGAGCAGCAGTTGTTTCCTCACTATTCCTCACTATTTGGGTATTGAAAGAAAAATCTTCATCAGGGTCAGTCCAAGCTGGGAATAAACAAAATGGAGACTGCTTTAGAAAGAAGGTTGTAGTTTAGTGAAGAGGAGAGCCAGACAGAAAGATGGCTCTGGGAAAGCTGACCACATGTAGCTGGGAGTAGTGGTTTTTATACCATCTGTGGTTTTTGAGGTTGTTTCCTGTTCCTGTTTGAGGCTTTGTATTTCCTGTGTCATGTACTTTGGCCTGAGTCCCCTAAGGTCATGTCTTTTAGAGTTTGGGTAGGATATGTAGATTTTATGTCTCTTTGTCTTCCTAATTTCATCAGCTTCTAGCTTCCTGGCTCCAACTTTCCTGAATGGATTATTACATCTGCATTTCTAAAAGCTGGTTTCTGCTGAATTTTCTGGCTGGGGGGAGTGAGAAGTTTCTGCCTTTTAAAAAATCTTCCCCATTATTCCTTTGGAGAAATATATTCTGCCTTTTTAATATTCCTCAAAATATTTCTCTGGATTCTTCCCACATGGGTTTTATCTGTTTGTGTAGATTGTTTTAGGGGAGGGAGGGAAGGAGTTCTATGCCACTTTATGTTGCATAGAAACTTTGTAAACTTTGCTAAAGTTAAGATGAATGGGATATTTGGATAGGATCTGGACTGAAGCTTACCTCATAGATATCTTAAAAGGAATGTCCAATTTCTTCCATCTATTCTCCCAGGAATAAAAAAAGTAACATACAAATCACTGATTCATCTCTCCCCCCCCCAATATGCTCTTCTCTCTTGTATTGATAAAATAATGCTAATATTAAAAAGTATGTAAATTTAAATTAAGTTTTTTTAAGTTAATTTAAATTCTTTCTCACAGGTATGAAGATTATTCTCATCTCCACTTGTGCTCCAGAAATGTAGGAAATTGGAAAACAAAATTAGGGCCTTAATGTACCGTGCAATGTAAATTGTAAAGATAACGTTGAACTTTATTGCTCTAATGGGGTTCTTTGCATCATAATTCACCTTGGTGTTTTAGGACATCTTTGGAAGAATATCTAGGCAGATATTGGGGAAATGGCATTTTTAATAGCTTGATATAAATACTCCTGATGAATCAGAGCAAGTTTGAAATAATTTTAGAGACAGAAACTGAACAAGTTCCTAGTCCATCCAGTCACTTTCTATAGCTCCATCTGATTGAATTCTGCCTGCATATTCTGTAATTCTGAACAGTTTCTGATACTACTGAAATAGAAAAAGGCAGAAATTCAACACATCCATAATGAGTGTCATAGAAATCTAATAGATTTTTACCTGATGTTTGGCTAAGATTTGGAAGATGATTTATTAATATCACTCTTGGGTGCTGCTTTTCCATCCTTCCATTATAGCTACTGTAAATTAATCAGACAATCTGAGACAGGTTTCTTTGTAAGATAATCATTGTGTGACATCTGGAAGATTATAGACTGCGTGCCTTCTGCATTCTGTTTCATCCATGCTCAGAATTTCCAACCACAGCATTTGATTTTAAAATGTTACCTTATGAGAGTAATAATAATGATGATAATAATAATAATAATAAAAGATCTTTATCTTCAAGGGATATGAAAACAGTGCAGTAACTCCCCCTTAAAAGCAGATGTTCAGGGCAACAATAGCGTGCCTTCTCATTTTTCTGGTCCATGTTCCTAGTCTGAAGGACACAGCTTGCATGCCACGTGGCTAAAATAGCCCAGTCCCCCTTAGGTACAGTACAGTAGAAGCCTCTGTACCATTTTTAAGTGGTGTCGAAATTTGCCTCCCCAGTTTGTGCCTGTAAGGAATTAGGGAGACACATGACTAATCTTGTCCTCAGAAGACAAGAAAAATTAGGCCACCTATGGTTAAGAAGCAATTGTTTGTATTGCTGCTTTTTTCATTTTCCATTGAGTTATAACTTCCATATTGGTCACACATAATAATTTAGCACATACTGGACAATTGTAAAGATCTCCAAAGTGGCACTCAGGTTTCATGTCTGAATATTTCACTAAATATTATGACATTAAAACAATACATTTCATTGTTTTCTCCAGTCCTGAGCAAATGTTTATTAAATAAACTGATCTAAATTGCACCCTCTGTATCATGACCCATTAAGTACTTATTTGTAAGGCGAATAACGATTCTGTTAGTCTTTAGAAGGGAAATACGTAACAAAAACAGAATGATCTGATTGAAAGGGAAAGGTGAAGAAATGTCACTACTGTATTATATCTCTATGTTGCTTTTCATGTGTTTAGTTTCATGGTTTTACTATTGTTTCATTCTACTTTGACTTTAGATTGGGAGCTGCCCAGAATTTATAAGAGGGCCAGCTATACAAACAAATGAACAAATAAATACATCGCTTTATATATCATTTAATAATTTCCAGTGCTGAAGGGTCGCTGTTATCTTAAGGAGCAAAAAAAGCCAGGAATCATGTAGTACCTTTTCCGACTAATAAATGTTATTAAAAAGCATAAGCATTTGTGAGTGGAAAAGGTGCTGGTACATTCCTGTTTTTTTGCCACCATTGACTAAGCCAGCTCTCCTTCTATAGTATCTACAATACATTATTGTAAAGGATAGTCTGTTAATATCAATAACACACTGGAAACTGTTTAGAAATAACGACAATAAAGTATACCTTATTATGGAAGGTACATGAATATTAATTTTATTCATGAAATTATATGAATAAAATTGCTGAGCTAGCTTCACTTTCATGCTGTTACTTTTTTAAGGTTTTTTTTTTTAAAATTCATCTCAACATAACAATAGTTCCACATTCCAAATCCTCTTGTTTAGTCTATGGGTCATCTTTTGAGCAAGCCAAAGCACATGTGCTAATAGTTAGTCGAATAGCTACTGTATGCCAAAGTCTGCTATGAAAAATACACCCTTTTGCTTACTGTGCCTAAAAGAGTAAAAGAAAAAAAGAACAATAATGTTCGCATTATAATTCTTATGGCTTACACATAAAATACTTCATGCAGTCTTTCTTCCAATAGTTTCCAAAGGGTGATTCCTACTTATAAAACAAACTACCCCATCTTGCTCTAATATGCATTTGGCAGGAACTTAGCAGCTTGGATAGAAAGACTTTCTCATTGTCCAGTTGGACGCATTTCCAAGGCAATATATTATAATACAGTTAAAAGTATTTTAGAGACAGAATACAATTCAAATTATTTTCTACTTCTTAATATAAAAATTTACTAAAATTACAAATCAGGGAAAACTGTTTCATTTTCCCCAAATATTTTTAACTTGATCATCAGTTTAACTTAACCATCAGTTGGTCAAGTAAGGCCTAGATTTCCATATTTTAGTTTTAGAAATGTTTATTCCATCTTTCTGATAATTTATTGATTGATTTATCAAATGTTTTAGTTTGTTTTTCTGGATGGTGGTTAGAAAAATCGGGAGTTTCTAATTATTTTAAAAAGTTATCCTCTCAGTGTGTAGAGCTGAGGCATATCACTATTGTGTGAGATATGTACACACAAAGTAAAGGGAGCGTAGAGAGACCATGACTTAAACTAGCCTTGCAAGAAAACTCTGTGTTGTTCTATACCAGGGGTAGGCAACCTTGGCTCTTTTATGACTCGTGGACTTCAACTCCCAGAATTCTAGGAGTTGAAGTCCACGAGTCATAAAAGAGCCAAGGTTGCCTACCCCTGTTCTATACCTTTATGGAGGATGGGATTGTATACAGATAGTTCTCACTTAATGATTGGTTGCTTAATGACCATTCAAAGTTAACACAACACCCCCCAAAGTTACTTATTATCTATCTTAAACAATTGCCGCATGTGTCATGTGACCACAATTTGCATTTTTTTTCTTCCTAGTTTCAGACAAAAAAAGCCCATGTGGGAGAATGGATTCACTTAATGACCATATAGTTCATTTAATGACTACACAATTCACTTAACAACCATAGTGACTCACTTCACAATCATTGTAAAAAAACAACTGTAAAATTAAGCCAGGTCACATGGTGTCCCATTTAAGGACTGCAATGACTTAGAATTTTAGTCATAAGCTATTGCAGTCTTTAAGCGGGGCACCATGTGACCTGATTGAATTTTACAATTGTTTTTACAATGGTTATAAAGTGAGTCACCATGGTTGTTATTGCAGTCGCTAAGTGAGAACTACCTGACTTAATTTTATTGAGGAATCTGTTCTGCACATTATGTCATTTATAGGTACTCTGCTGAGCTAAGCTGTAATTTCAACTTTTAAATGAATCCTCCAGTTCATTTATGAGACATTTGTGACTGAAGGCAGCTAGAAATCATAAAAAAAGAAAAAGGGAAAAAAAGATAACTAAGTTATAAGAAATAAAACATCAAGTATCCTGTGAATTTAGAAATGTGTCTGTCCTAACCTGGATAAGAAATCCTTAGTCTGTTTGAAGAAGATGGCTGAGAAGCAGCGAACCCTTTAAAACCTGGGGGCAACCCCTCATTAAATATGCATGCCAATCAATTTGAGGCACAATCAATTTGTGCCTCAAATCAGGGCAGCCGCAAAGGCAAGGCATGTCAAAAAATCAAGATGGTACTTGTGATGTTACAATCAAACTTCCATCTTGTCCGTATGGAACTTCAGATAATGATATGGTTGAGACAACGGTCTGACTTAGTATGTGACCATTTTTTCCTGGCAAGTGTAGTCATCAGACTTGAAGAAAAAAATGCCAGTTTTTCATTTTAAAAAAATCCAAAACATTTTAAAAGATTGTTGTCCTGTTTTCTTTTACGGAAACTTTTTGTTTCATGAAAACTAAGAAACAAGAACACGTGCAGGTGAGATGATAGCTAGCATTATGAACAGAAAAATCTAACTATACCTTTAATTGCATCTCTCTCCATTGCCGTAAACAATCCTTTAGTAACTTGAAGTCACACAATAATCTTTCTGTGAATGAAATTCTGGTTCACTGTACTTTCACTACTCACAGAAAATGATATATAATTTTGGATATGTGTATGGATTTTTGCCTATACTGGACGGCATATACTTCATATTCTACAAAAGATAAGGAAATCTAACATAGACATTGCCAGTCATATATAATACAACACATGTGATGGAGGGGTTGCAAATAAACCTCTTTTAGTTTGCAACCTGCTGTTCCTGAGTCCTAGGTACACTAGTCCTTGATTTACAACTTGTTGCTTAGCGACTTTTTGAATTTACGACAGATTTCCCCCCCCTCAAAAAAAGGTATCAGAATCAATCAGAATGGAGCTGGAAGGGATCTTGGAGGTCTTCTAGTCCAACCCCCTGCTCAATCAGGAGACCCTCTACGCTTTCAGACAAGTGACTTTCTAGTCTCTAGTTAAAAACCTCCAGTGATGAAGCACTCACAACTTCTGGTGACAAGCCGTTCCACTGGTTAATTGTCCTCACTGTTAGGAAGTTTCTCCTTAATTCCAGGTTAATTCTCTCCTGGATTAGATTCCATCCATTGTTTCTTATTCTGCCCTCTGGTACTTTGGAAAATAGGTTGACTCCCTCTTCTTGGTGGCAGCCCCTCAAATAGCAGAACACTGTTATCATGTCTCCCCCAGTCCTTCTTTTCTCTAGACTGGCCACACCCAATTCCTGCAACCGTTCTTCATATGTTTTAGCCTCCAGTCTCCTGATCATCTTTGTTGCTCTTCTTTGCACTTTTTCCAAAGTCTCCATGTAGTTGAGAGTCTGGATATAAGCCTGAATGTAGCTAACTGGGTTCATAGATATCACTAAGCCATGATGTGGTGGCATTGGGCTGGATTTAGTATGACCCCAACCAATGGAGGCCAACAACAAACCATGGCTAAAAAAAAGTTATGACTTAAGAGCAGGGCTCTCCAAACTTGACCACCCTAAGACTTGTGGACTTCAACTCCCAGAATTCCCCAGCCAGTCCACAAGTCCCAAAAGTGGCCAAGTCTGGAGATCCTTGACTTCAAACACAGTGCATGTCCAACATCTAGAAGGTGCTTGAACCACCACAAATGGTTCAACTGGATATAGCCAGCTTCTCAGGAAGGACATCCTCTCTGCATGGTTAACCACTTGGAAAAGTCCTCCCTGCACTAGAGAAGGACGCCCCAGATCTCTGCCCCACTTGAGGGGTACTTGAGGTACTTGAGACCTGGTTCTGAAATTCTGATGACAGGTCCTCCCCATGGCCATGTGCCTGCATTGCGGGCACTCAGCAACTAACATGCATTTATGGCCATTTGCAACATCCCACAGTCATATGACTGTGACTTACATCATTTTTGCCAAAAAAAAGGACGTTTATTTCCAGGCTTTGGCAAAAATGCCCCATAGCAAGCAATGGGTTTACTTAACGACCACCACAAAAAAGGTTATAAAATTGAGTTGGTGATATAATGATGCACTTTACGACCATCATGACTTACAACAATAATGGGCACGCTTTGTTGTAGTCATAAGTCAAGTACTACCTCTACACTGATCCTTTTACATAGCAGGAAAAAACCCCAGCTACTTGTCTTTGGAATGCAAAAAAAATGACATGAGATTACAGAACAGAAACTATAGCATGCAGTATATAAATTGGCCTTTAATGGAAATAAAATCTAGCTTATTAATAAATTCTTCTGGATATATGACAAAAATGCTTTTTATTCAACAGCTTCCTGGTGTTTACCAAATGATAGTAAAAACTTTAAAAAAATCTGTCTCAGATCACTCATGGAAGAGCAAGGCAATTCTAAAAGTCATGCTTAACCTCTGAGAATATATTTGAATGCGATTACGAATCTGGTTTTGATCCTATATGGAAACTGTGAAAAACAGGCCAAGAGTATTTTCCCACAATATCCATGATTCCATAGATATTAGATGCAACCTTCTGGACAATAATTAGGAGAGGTTTAGGGCAGCCTTAATCCAAATCATGCCATCAAGGGCTGCAAAAACACAGGACTGTTTTTTTCGGTCTGATTTTGCAGCTTCAACACCTGAGCCCCAACAACCTTATTGAATTGCTAAGACAGTCTCCTGTTATCACTTGAGAGTGACGCTGAAAGGACAGAAAAAGTCACTTCAGGAGTGGTAAAGCAACTGGCTATGACCACATTCCAGCAGAAATGATAAAATAATAATGCTGACTGGTGGGCCCTGATTTTCCCTCCCTTCTTCCCATTTTTTCATTGTTTCGGAAATCTAGGACTGGTGATGATTGTTCCAATGAATAAAGTTGGACCAAAATCTGATCTGGTTAATTATCACATGGGTTGCCTTCCTAATTCTAATTGATAAGCTATGTCCAAAAGACCATATGATAAATTCATAGACTGGAAAGATAATGAGGAATTTTTTATCTACCGTAATATTATTGTGAGCCACTGTAATAGTGTGTGAGAAAAACCTTCTGATGGAGGGGGGGAGATAGTGGATGGCTATATATAAGGCTGCATAATAGGCAAGAAAAAGGCTTGGAGGAGATCCCTCCTAAGTTCTCAGACAGTAAAGAAGACAGTGGGAGATTTGTATTTTCAAATTTACAAGATTTTTCTAATGTAGATTTAGAATAAAGTAGACTTAGTTTAATCTGGTTGTGTTTCCTGTCTGGTTCTACTTAGGAAGGCTGACAGCCACTTAGAACTTATCTCGTATTAGATAGGCAGTCATATAGATTTCCAAATAAATAAATCAGTGCAGATGAACCAATGGATTTAGAAAAGGCCATTGTACAAATGATCAGTGCCTGACAAGGCACTAATAGCCAATTACACAAGATGACCAAAGGAAACTCTTTTTGCCATATTTGTAGATTTTGATAGGGCTTTAGATATCACAAATGGAGATAAACTTTGATAAAAAAAAACCAGAGGCCTCTTCAGTAGATTTTTTTTTTTTTATCAGAAGCCTTTGTGATAGGAATTAGTTGCAGGTAATGTATCATTCACAAAAAATATACTCTTTCAATGCAGAGCAAAATTGCATTCTATTTTGGTTCAATTTTTGTTTAATTTTTATGTTAATTCTCTGATTTCAGTTTTACACTACCTTGTATCAGTGCTTCCCCCCCTTTTTTTTTGTTCATTACTCAAAACTGGTTATCAGAAAGATATTTTTACTAATTTAAGTCAAATTAAATGACTTTGTAAATGGGTAAAGAGTTTGTGTGTCATTACCCAAAGAAAAGTTGTTTTTATCCAATTTTAGTTAATTTATCCAAATTCAGGTTTAGGAAGCACTGCCTTATATAAAGGTCATTAATTCTGGCCAATTGAAAGATTCCCTAGAAGCTGACAAAATATCTTTGATCTGTTTATTGGGATATATTAATTCTTAATTTTTAAGAATTATTTCTGGTTGATTTCTGACCATAATACATTAAATATACATACATACATACATACATACATACATACATACATACATACATACATACATGCAGTGGTGGGATTCAGCCGGTTCACACCAGTTTGGTAGAAACAGTAGATAATTTTTTGTTGACTTCGGCGAACTGGCTGATGCCCTAGCCCTTTTTCACAAGGCCCAGAATGGATCACCGGAAGTGTGTGAATGCCACTTCTGGAAGTCCATTCTGAGCCAGGGAGGCCTCCTAGGCCCAGAACAGCCCAGAATGGACTTCCGGAAGCAGTGTCCACACAGAGAATCGGGTGTTCAGGTATTTGAATCTCACCACTGCATATATGTATGTATGTGACAGTGGGGGAGAGGGAGAGAAAGACAGAATAATTTATATATGCACTAAATAGTTTCATGTATCCCAGAATTTGCATTTTTTTCCCTTTTTAATAGTTTTGAGGTCAAGCCACACCATTTTACCAGAAATAGAGAGCAGATTTTATTGTGCTGTGTAATAGCCATGGAATGCTGAGAAGTCTAATACTTTATAGAGACATCTCTCTATCTCTCTCTCTCTCTCTCTCTCTCTCTCTCTCTCTCTCTCTCTCTCTCTCTCTCTCTCTCTCTCTGTGTGTGTGTGTGTGTGTGTGTGTGTGTTACAGACATTAGAATAATATACCAGTAGCATGTCATCTTTTTCTCCTCAAAGAGCCACTTGGACCCGTTTTTCACAGAAAAGAAAATATTGGGAGCCACAAAACCCTCTTGACATGTAAAATGAAGATAACACTGCATATATCCTTTTTTTACCTTTATGCTATGTATCAAAAAACTATAGTGTGCTGCATTTATGAAATCAATGAACTGCTACAAAGAAAACAATTTTTTTATGCAGGAGAAAGGGGGAAAAAAAACCTTTCTCCTTCATCCCAACAGGTGAAAACAATTTTAGTAGCTTATCTACTATCTTTAAATATAGCACAATTATTCCCATACCTCATCTCTTAATAAAAAAAATCAAAATATTTCATTAAACGTTCTTTACTAAAAGTCCAGAAAGGACAACATATATTCATATTCTCTCTCTCTCTCTCTCTCTCTCTCTCTCTTTCTCTCTGTATGTGTGTGTACAGACGTTAGAATAATATACTAGTAGCATGTCATCTTTTTCTCCTTCATGCAATTTACCACAGTGGAAAATAACATAGGTCAGAAAATAACCAGGACAAGTGTTGCAGCTG
The DNA here is from genome assembly GCF_016545835.1 of Crotalus tigris. Lineage (NCBI taxonomy): Eukaryota > Metazoa > Chordata > Lepidosauria > Squamata > Viperidae > Crotalus > Crotalus tigris. The sequence goes on from NW_024098375.1 coordinate 377,504, forward strand.
GGATTTGAATTAAAAAAAACATTCTTATAAAGCATATCATTTTGCTATTTGATGATGGACTATAGAGTTTACATTGGACAACTACTTTGGGGGATTCATCTTGTGCCTGATTACAGGAGTTGGTCGTTTGGTATGTCTGCTATTTCAGCTTCACTGCACTTACTGACATCAATTGGGTGCCAGGTTTGTGGGGTTCAATGACATCAGAGTTTTGAAAAGGATTCTGAGACTACTAGGTATTCTCTGATACCATTTTGGAATCGGCTATCCCTGACCTCCCTTGCCAGAATGAACTTCAGTGATTCTCAGATTAAGCATGAAACTAACTTCCAGTATTTGAGGGGCTACCACAAAGAAGAGGGGGGTCAACTTATTTTCCAAAGCACCAGAGAGCAGGACAAGAAACAATGGATGAAACTAATCCAGGAGAGAATTAACCTGGAATTAAGGAGAAACTTCCTAACAGTGAGGACAATTAACCCGTGGAACGGCTTGTCACAGAAGTTGTGAGTGCTTCATCACTAGAGGTTTTTAAGAAGAGATTGGACAGCTACTTTTCTGAAATGGTATAGGGTCTCCTGCATGAGCAGGGGGCTGGACTAGAAGACCTCCCAGGTCCCTTCTATTCTATTCTATTCTATTTTATTCTATTCTATTCATTCTACAGTTTTTTATCTCTTCCCTTCATCCACCCTTTATCTCTTGATTCTTACTCTCATGCCTATAAGATCATTGTAAGGTACTTATGCAGAGTTAGGCCCACTGCATTTTACTCTGGTAGTAACTTCTAGCCATTGCTGCTGTGATATGAAACCTATCTTCATACTTCATACTATTGAGCAATGGTTCATAAGATGTTATAAATCAGACGTCCTCAATCTTTTGGGCACCAGGGACTGGTTACGTGGAGAGAGGTTTTTCTGTGGACTGGAGGATGTGTGGTTTTGTGTGTTGCCTGCATCCCGCAGATGGGGCTTTGTTTGTTTGTACGGACCACTTGCTGATATGCCACAGCCCGGTACCGGTCCACGGACTAGGGGTTCGGAACCCCTGCTATAAATCATGGGCATCCAACCTTTTGTCTTGCCTGGCTGCATTGAGTGAAGAGCTATTGTCTTGGGCTGCATATAAAATATAGTTAATGTGTATAAATCACACAATTATGTTAAAAGTTTACAAACATACGAAGCCACATTACTAGCTTCCCAGGGCCACATAGGGCCTTGGGCCATGGGTTGGACATGCCTGCTATAAATTATCATTAGAAAAATGGCCTAAGAAGTTCCAAACCTGTTTCCGTGTGTTATGGATAGTTAACTAGTAGAAGCACATGAGATTATAAGGGCAGTGGAATAACACAATTAATTTCTCTTCTGCTGGTAGATGGTTTCTGATAATGGAGTTGGAGTGATCATTTTAAAATAGTTTCTCTCCTTCTGTGGCACTCTGTCCTAAGAGTATCCTTAGCTTACAAGACCTAAATCATTTCCACAAATGACTTATAGCATTGTAAGTCTTACACACCTGAAGGCTCTCCTGATCTAGGAAAGAGTGTAGCCAGCACACAAGATGAATCTGTGTGAAGGTCCTCTTGGACATACCTGCTACTTGCTCTTTCATCAGGAGTTGAAAATCTGGAGGGCAGAGTTGAGTGACAAGCAACAGTGGGGAGGTGGGGCAGGGGAATTGACTCTTTACCCAGCAGGTGTCCAATTCCAGGAACTGGCCCATAGAATCAGAAATAGAGCCACATCTGAAGGCTGCATCTTGAAGCAGCAGAGTGCAAACCACCTTCTCTCTTGTTTTATCACACTCTGCTTTCTTTTTGATCAGATTCCAGCCCCAGACTGTGTCAGCAACCACATCATTGAGGAAGCATGATAGGTTATATTCATGGGGGAAAAAAAATAAGCAAAAAAGGTGGATAACATTATTTTAAAGCTGGAATAGCTGAGGACAACTTTAAACTGTTTACACTGAGGGGCAAGAAATAGAGACAAGCACACCACCAGAAGGGCATGCCATTTAAAAACAGTTATCAAGGCATCTTCGTGCTGTGGTTATGGGAGATGAGAATGAACCAAGGTCCATCATGTGCATAATGTGCCACTATCTCATATATTTGTTCCTGGCTCCAAGAGGAGAGACACATCTGCCACATAAATCTTGCTGGCAATTTTTATGTCTTTGGCCTATTATATTTTTGCCTCTTCCCTGAGTTGAAGGCTTGAGATATTTTGCCATCCCCTACTGTCTTTTGCCAGAATTTTTAAGACAAATGGTACTGCTGCTACCTCTGTTTTAAACCATGGTGCTAGGTCTGTCTGAGATTGTTAAGAGCAATATAAACTAAGGAGAAAATCTTGCCAGAAGCCCTAAGGGTTATAATTTAACATCACTATTGCTTCAAATGACTCCACTTTGGCTGCTGTGTTCTTCAGAATAAACCAAGTTTCCTTGGGAGCGTGCCACGGATCCTCCTCCTTTGACCTCCATTAATCACTCTTTCATAAACCCTAGCAAGCATCTACTAATGTTCTTCGAGTGGATCAATGTTGCTACGTACTCTAAAATGTCTTAATCCTTTTTGGTTCACTAGTTTTTTTTACACACCCTTGTAATTAGTTTTGTCATTGGATTTCAGCAGCAGGACTGCAGACATTTCCAACATCTGTGAGATCACTTAAGGAGCTTTATCCTGCATGCTGTTACATGTATAAGTAGCCTTATTCCTTTTAGAGAGGCATGCCTGGCCCCATACACTACACATCAAAAAGAAATGAATTTATAAATTATTTAGAAATGCAGCAGTGTTTTTTAGATTTCCTGTCTTTCTCCTGTGTCTTGCAGAATGTATTTTGTAACTTTTCCGCTGACTTCTCATTTACTTTGGGTGTAGGACAACACTATACTCAGTCTATGTGACCTGCAATCATTCCAGAGCTGAGCCCAAAAAGCCAGAATCAAGGAATATATGCAAACCATAGACCTGGTTGCTCAAAGATTGAGGTTTATTAAACATCTCTTTCTCTCAAGAATAATCCAATATTCAACCTGAGCTGGTGGGGTTAATGCAAAACCAGGAATATTTTGTACAAAGAATGTACTTCAGGTTTTTGGTTTTTATAGCTCAAGGTCATCGAACCTCCAGCCTTCTAGGGATGGCTGAATTACCACTCCCAGTAGACTCATGGTCAATGGGGATGGACCCTAGGAGCTGTGGTTTCAGCAGTATCTGAAATGTGGCATTCTCACCATCCTTTGTGATATTTCATTGTGTGCAATCGTTGTGTATAGAACCAAAGGATCTCTGTTCTAGTCTTAGTAGTTTTGGAGAAGGTAGCAATGAAAGATAATCAGAAGAATCAGGAGCAGACAATTGGAAGTCTGAGGTAGACTTAACTTTAGGGCGTGAAAAGGTCTTGAAAACACCCTATAGCTGTCACCCAGATATACTAGCAAGTACATAAGAAATGAACAAATATGAACCTCACTGAGTGAAAACAAAACAATTTTCAAAGATGCACATGTAACCGCTTGGTAAATAGTTGATTTCGAAACATCCCACATAGCTGTTCGTGATCATAAAATGTGGAAGTTAGGTAATTGTAAGTTATTTCTTATGCTAGGGAGAACCCAAGATCAGTTTATATTATAGCTACATGTACAGTACAGCAATATAAGTTATAGGTAGTCCTCAGCTTACGACCACAGTTGAGGCCAAAATTTCTGTTGTTAAGTGAGACATTTGTTAAATGAGTTTTGCCCCATTTTACAACCTTTCTTGACACATTTGTTAAGTGAATCAGTGCAGCTGATAAGTTAGTAGCCCTGTTGTTAAGTGAATCTGGCTTCCCCATTCACTTTGTTTGTTAAAAGGTTGCAAAAGGTGATCACATGATCTTGAGACAGCAATGGTCATAAGTATGAACCAGCTGTCAAACATCTGAATTTTCATCATATGATCATGGGGATGCTACAAAGGTCGTAAGTGTAAAAGAGGGTCATAAGTCACTGTTTTCAGTGCTATTGGAACTTTGAATGGTCACTAAATGAAGTCAAGAACTACCTGTACATATTGATAAATTATTATTTCTGTGCAGTTCAATATTTATGGAAGCTACTAATATTTTTCTTCATTGTTTGAATTTACTGATTGTAAGAAAACCTTCACAAGAGAAGAATTTTAATAACCCTGAATAGTACATTCAATAACTTTACTGTGGCTGGTTTTGTTACAAAGTCAGGAATGCCAACTATTTCCTTTTGGAGTGTTAAAACGGTCATATTTTATTCCATTCTACTCCTAGCTAGTTCACGAGTAGTATCAATATAAATGTAATCTAATATTTGAGTAGGGAGGTAAGGACAAGGCTTTGGTAACCCAAAAAAATATGCTTAGCCATAAATATTGTAGAATTGCACTCATTCATCATTCCACACTCCAGTAAAAAGAAAGGTTATGTCAAACTGTTTGATGCACAGCTCAGGAATGCACTACAAAATAAACTGACATTTTCAATTTGACCTTAGGGAGCATCTTGGTGTTCCATCTCTTTTTTTTTTTAACAGAAATTTATGTATTAAAGATACAACAGAATCACCATAAGTGGTTGTATATTGGCAAAGAGATAGCTAAAGACTTTGAATACACATTTATATGCTCACAATCAGTATTTGAAGACATGTTCTTTTAGCCATACCTTTCCCTGACCTGCTGGAATTTTTTAGTCAATGCTAATCTTGCATTTTTGTTTTGTCACCTTTCTTATACTCCTCTTCTAATTAATTGGTATTTGAGTTTAGATTAAAACACTAAAATGGCTTGTATTGCCTGATATGCTAATGTCCTGAAAATAGATACTATCAAATCTTCTTAATTCTTTGTATTGTCAAATAATTTGCAGACGACACCAAGCTGGCAGGAATAGCCAACACTCCAGAAGATAGGCTTAAGATGTAGAAGGATCTTGACAGACTTGAACATTGAGCGCTATCTAACAAAATGAAATTCAGTGGTGAAAAGAGTAAGATTCTACATTTAGGCAAGAAAAAATACAGAGAAGAGCAAAAAAAATGATTAGGGGACTAGAGGCTAAAACATATGTCTAGTTTAATGAAGAGAAGGACAAGGAGGGACATGAGAGCAGTGTTCCAGTATCTTAGGGGCTGCCACAAAGAAGAGGGAGTCAAGCTCCAAAGGTTCCTTCCAACTTTTATTATTATTATTATCGATCATCGCACAGTCAGCCAGATGTTCAGACTGGATTTGGCATTTTGTCTACCTATCGAGTCCTTACCCAGGACCTGGGATAGGCAGATGTGGATGTTTGATGGTATTACAGATATCGTCGCAGGATGGAAGCAGTTCCTAATAAGGCCGCCTTTTGCAATTGACTAATAGCGAATTTGTCAATGCCAATGGTGTTCAAGTGGTGCTCCAGTTGTTTTGGGATTGCACCCAAGGAGCCTATGACTATTGGTACTACCCTTGCTTGCTTTTGCCACAGTCTTTCTATTTCTATTTGTAGGTCTTTGTATTTTGTTATCTTCTCCAGTTCTTTCTCTTCTATTCTGCTGTCTCCAGGCACTGCCACGTCCACTATCCAGACTTTTTTGTCTTTCTTATCGACAATTGTTAAGTCTGGGGTGTTATGTTGCAGGTGCTTGTCTGTTTGAATTCTGAAGTCCCAGAGCAGTTTAATTTTATCATTTTCTATGACTTTCTCTATTTTATGATCCCACCAGTTTTTGCTTACAGGCAAATGATATTTTTTGCAGATCTTCCAATGCACCATTGTTGCTACTTTGTCATGCCGCTGCTTGTAATCAGTTTGTGCAATCTTCTTGCAACAGCTTACCAAGTGGTCCACTGTTTCTTCAGCTTCTTTGCATAGGCGGCACTTACTGTTTGTTGCTGTCTTCTCAATTTTGACTTTGTATGCATTTGTCCTTAAGGCTTGGTCTTGTGCAGCCAGAATTAGTCCCTCGGTCTCTTTCTTCAATTTTCCTGCTCTTAGCCATTGCCAGGTTTTATTATTATCTGCTTTCCCAGCTATTTTTTTCATGTATTGGCCATGTAGTGCTTTGTCTTCCCATGCCTCTATTCTGTTCTTCATTTGGTCTTTCTTGTAGGCCAGTTTGGTCTCTCCAGTAGTTAGTAAGCCTTCCTGATATACTAATTTCAGTGCATCTTCATCATTGTTCTTCAGATATTCTTCCAAAGCCATTTTTTCTTCTTCAACCATCTGATGTACTTGTAGCATTCCACGCCCACCTATTTGCCTTGGTAGATAAAGTCTATCAATGTCACTGCGTGGATGAAGGGCATGATTCATTGTCATTATTTTTCTGGTCTGCCTATCCATTGCTTTTAGTTCTGCTTGAGTCCAGTCCACTATTCCAGCTGTGTACCTAATGACTGGGATTGCCCAGGTGTTGATTGCCTTTATGGTATTTCCTCCATTGAAACAGCTAGCACAAGCATTAAAAGATGCAAATACTGCAATATCAAGTATAAGCACCAATTCACTGCAAGAAACAAACCAACTAATGTACAGCACAGCTGCAGTTATAATTCTTTATCCTAGCCTTTTCCCGCAGGTGCAGGGTCCACTTTTTGGATCAACGAATGCCATTTCATGCAATCAAATGCAGAAGCCAAGTCTAATTGGGTGATCTTCATGTCTGCAGTAATTGTGTACTGACAGGTTGCCAAGAAAATTGTAATCAATTCTAGTTCATCCCACTGTTTGCTGTGAAGGTAATTGGTTCAAACATTATGTTCCTCTACCTACTGTTTCTCAGTTCTATCTTTTTCCTACCGATGATCTATATTTTCTACAGCAGCATGCTTGGCTGGGGAATTCTGGGAGTTGAAGTCCACGAGTCCTAAAGTTGCTAAGATTGAGAAACACTGCTCAATAATATTCTAATGTGCCCAGAATACAGAATTAATAGGTGCATGAATCAGTAAGGCAGAACCTTCATCTTCTTAAGGATTCTATTTATTTTGCAGCATCCTAGAATTACAAAGACCAGAAATCTTTCATGACCTTATTGAGTGGTTTATTAAATTAAATTAAACCCGAATCTTCCTGTTTCCAAACTTTTTGAGCTACCTTCTCCCCAAACTACTATTTTTTTTTAAAAAAAGCACCCAATTATATATGATATATTTTAATGTTTTTTATTTATCGGAGGAATAGACATCCAGTACTTGGTATGAAAGATTGGTACATAAGATCTGTACGTCAATACATCATTAGAAGGGGTCAGCTACTCAATCAGTTAACTAGCCAGTCAACTGTCCCAAAGGTGCTTTTTCAAGAGACAACTGGACTTTCTTGTTTTGCCTTTTGAAAAAGCACCTTTGGGACAATGACCATGACCTGGATGACTGAAAATCTCCACAGACATTTAGCCAGTCAACTAGTCATCTGATAAACAAGAAATCCTGAGTCTCCTCAAGAATCGCCTAACCAAAATATGGGGGAGAAAAGGCCTTTATAAAAAGTGTGGCCAGAATTGATCTTTCTTTTAGTGAACAGGAGAATTCAGAGATATAGTTCTGGTGTTCTGGGCTGAGTTGCTCCACAGTTCTGCACATCTGTGCGCCTCCCTCCCATCAACAACTTTATGTTACAATGAATTATCAGCACAAGTCTTCTCTCTAAGCTCCAGCTAAGCATTAACCTATTAAAGAGAGGCATGTTTTTGTCTTGTTAATAAGTGCTCATCATCGTGTTATTGATGAGCACTGTACATCAGAAGCACATTAGGTGGGCAGTCGCCCAGAAAGGAAACAAACATTTCACTTCAGTGTGTGGGAACTCTTTTCTCTTTAATGAGATACAGAGTTTGCCGTTTCTCTGGATTTAGTTTGAAGGAAGTAATTACCCACCTAAGAGCCAAAAAAAGTTCTTTGTTTGTCAAGGAAGCTGAGGCAGTTAAGATAAGTAGGATGTGTGAGAAAGTGAGGTTGTCAGAAAGCTCCAAATGGCCTTGACCGAACATGGACTGGAGACTATTTAAAGATGATTCCCATGATAGTGCTGGGTTCCACACATCTGTACAAAATCATCTAACTAAGCCTTTTTTGGGGGGGGGGAAGAAATCTGGCGCATCCTGGAAAACACAAGGAAAATGCAGATCACTGAAGAACTATGCTGAATAAAACTGTATTGAATTGTCTTGGTTGCTATTTTTCCTATTAGGTTTTATTTTTTCCATTTTGTTAACTTAGTGACATTTTTATTATACTAGCAATTCAGAATCTAATAAATAAAACAAATCATCTAATTTAATATAAAATAATTGTGACTTCAGTTGTCCTGCTTATAATGGAGGGTATTCAGTGTAAGTGGTCCAAGGAACTTTGGAGTGGTAAGATCTATCGAGTATGGCTTCCAATTTGCCAAGTGAGTTAGAATAAGGATGAGCACTTCTTTGCAAAGTGTAGTTCCATTAGGGAGATAGTTTGATATAGTGGTCAAGGTACCAAACCTGAACCTGGGTGACTGAGTTCTAGTTCTGTGTTAGGTACAAAATCAGATATTTTATCAGCCCTAAAAAGAAAGTAATGGCAAACCATTTCTCAAAAACCTTGCCAAGAAAATTGCAAAAACATGTCAAGGCAATTGGTAGACATTTACTAGGAAGGAAGGAAGGAAGGAAGGAAGGAAGGAAGGAAGGAAGGAAGGAAGGAAGGAAGGAAGGAAGGAAGGAAGGAAGGAAGGAAGGAGAAAGAAAAAGAAAGAAAGAAAGAAAGAAAGAAAGTCATGCCCAAGAAATAGTAGTGATTTTTTTTGTTAACTCCTTAAACCTATCACATTGAATCTTTTTTTTCCAATTTCCAATATTCCATTCCATAAGTAAAGTACTAGAGCATAGGATGAGATGTCATGATGTCACCATTTCAGAAATGTATGGTAGGAACTAGAGAGCCAATAATTTTTCCTGTTATACTAAATCTTTTAGAAGCTTTTCATCATAGTATATTTTTAAGCTGTCTGGGAGTGATGAGCCTTGGAAACTTTGTTTTATGGTGGTCCCATCATTAGAGGAGATTAAAACCATTTTTATCCAACATGTGGTATTTATACTGATTTGCTGCAGAATTAAGTTTCAATTGAATTAATGGCTGTTATTTATTGCTTACAATTTATTTATTGTTTTGTTTGAATTCTTGAACATTAGTGTCCTCATTGTAACGTTATTTTAGTGATATTGTACTCGTAATTAACTTAAACACTATTTTTGGTGGAAAAAGTTAGATATGCACGCAGACATATGGTTATTGTCATTCTGTAATTCTTCCAGCAGAGCTTTACATTCTTTTTTATCCATTGGCCTCATTATGAAATACATACCAGACATTTTGAGATTTTCATATTCTTCCTGCCAGTTTTACTTTAGTCTCTTGTTCTTCGCTACTAATAAAAGGAAGCTTCAGCATACATCGCCCATATGTAGTCAGAACTTCATACAGTATGTGTAATATAAATTATGACAATATCACATGTATCTGAAATACGGATGCTTGTATTTCACAATCATGTTGTAGTAATGTTAAAAGCTAAATTAATTTCTGAAAAATATTGTCAAAGTTTGACTGCACTTTAGAATGTTAGCTTCCTTCTCTCGTGCACGCTTTTAGAATGTAAAAAGCAGAACAGCAGTGACTAAATAATTGCTTCCATCAGAAAACGTCAGTTATTGGTACCAGGGCTGACATACATATTTCAATTCTCAATGCATTCATCTTTCTTTTTAGTTAGGACACAAATTTCATGGTTGGTCACACAGTCAGCCATATTTTTAGATTAGATCTGGCATTTTGATCTGCCTAGCAAATCCTTCCCAAGCACCTGGAATAGTCAGATGTTGTTCGATGGTGTTAAAGGTATTGTTGAAGGATGGAAGCTGTTCCAAGTAAAGCTGACTTTTGCAATTGGCTGATAGTGATTTTGTCAATGGTGGTGGGATTCAAGTATTTGAATCTGATGGGATCCAAGCAGTGGGATTCAAGTGCTCCAGATGTTTTGGGATTGCACCCAAGGCACCTATTACTATTGATATTATCTTTGCTTTCCCCCCCCCCCACAGTCGTTCTACTTCTATTTGCAAATCTTTGTATTTTGTGATTTTTTTCTAATTCTTTCTCTTCTATTCTGCTGTCTCCAGATGCTGCCACATTCATTATCCAGACTTTCTTTTTTTTTTTTGTCTTTCTTGTTGACAATTGTCTGGGTGTTATGGGAAAGGGGCTTGTCTGTTTGAATTCTAAAGTCCCAGAGCATGTTAGTTTCTTTGTTTTCTACTATTTTGTCTATTTTATTGTCCCACCACTTCTTGCAGGCAAATGTATTTTTTTTTTTTTTTTGCAGATATTCCAATGCACTGATGTGGCTACTTGGTCATGCAATTGTTTGTAGTCAGTCTGTATGATCTTCTTGCTGTCACTAACTAGATGTTTCATTGTTTCTTCAACTTCTTTGCACAGGTAGCATTTGCTGTTTGTTGTTGTCTTCTCAGTTCTAGCTTTGTATGCATTTGTTCTCAAGGCTTGGTATTATTATTATTATTATTATTATTATTATTATTATTATTATTATTATTCCCTCTTAATAGGAAGCAGAAGTTGGACTTCGAAGAAGCAAGATAGGAAGGGTATTTATGTCTTTGAACTTTGGGGCCTAAGGAGATCCCTAAGAATACCATGGATAGCCAAGAAAACAAACTGATGGATCAACTAGATCAGGGGTCGGCAACCTTAAACACTCAAAGAGCCACTTGGACCCATTTTTCACAGAAAAGATAATACTGGGAGCTACAAAACCCTTTTGACATGTAAAATGAAGATAACACTGCATATATCCTTTTTTTATCTTTATGCTATGTATAAAAAACCTGTAGTGTGCTGCATTTATGAAATCAATGAACTGCTACAAAGAAAACAATTTTTTTATGCAGGAGAAAGAGGGAAAAAAAAACCTTTCTCCTTCATCCCAGCAGGTGAAAACAATTTTAGTAGCTTATCTACCATCTTTAAATTGTTGTTGTTGTTAATTGCGAAGTCGTGTCCGACCCATCGCGACCCCATGGACAATGTTCCTCCAGGTCTTCCTGTCCTCTACCATCTTCTGGAGTCCATTTAAGTTCATACCTACTGCTTCAGTGACTCCATCCAGCCATCTCATTCTCTGTCGTCCCCTTCTTCTATTGCCCTCAATCTTTCCCAGCATTAGGCCCTTCTCCAGTGAGTCCTTCCTTCTCATTAGGTGGCCAAAGTATTTGAGTTTCAACTTCAGGATCTGGCCTTCTAAAGAGTAGTCGGGGTTGATCTCTTCTAGGACTGACCGGTTTGAACACCTTGCAGTCCAAGGGACTCGCAGGAGTCTTCTCCAGCACCATAGTTCAAAGGCCTCAATTCTTTGGCGCTCAGCCTTTCTTATGGTCCAACTTTCACAGCCATACATTGCAACTGGGAAAACCATGGCCTGGACTATATGCACTTTTGTTGGCAGGGTGATGTCTCTGCTTTTTAGGATACTGTCTAGATTTGCCATAGCTTTCCTCCCCAGGAGCAAGCGTCTTTTAATTTCTTGGCTGCAGTCCCCATCTGAGGTGATGTTTGAGCCCAGAAAAATAAAATCTGTCACTACCTCCATTTCTTCCCCATCTATTTGCCAGGCATTGAGAGGGCCGGATGCAATGATTTTGGTTTTCTTAATGTTGAGTTTCAACCCAACTTTTGCACTCTCCTTCTTCATCCGCATCAAGAGGCTCTTTAGTTCCTCTTCCCTTTCTGCCATTAGAGTGGTATCATCTGCATATCTTAGGTTGTTGATATTTCTCCCGGCAATTTTAATTCCATCTTTTGATTCATCTAGCCCTGCCTTTCTCATGATGTGCTCTGCATATAAGTTAAATAGGCAGGGTGACAGTATACAGCCTTGCCGGACTCCTTTTCCAATTTTGAACCAATCAGTGGTTCCGTGTTCGGTTCTCACTGTTGCTTCTTGACCCGCATATAGGTTTCTCAAGAGACAAATGAGATGGTCTGGTACTCCCATCTCGTTAAGAACTTGCCACAATTTGTTGTGATCCACACACTCAAAGGCTTTTGCATAGTCAATGAAGCAGAAGTAGATATTTTTCTGGAACTCCCTAGCTTTCTCCATGATCCAGCGTATGTTGGCAATTTGATCTCTAGTTCCTCTGCCTCTTCGAAATCCTGCCTGTACTTCTGGTAGTTCTCGATCCACATACTGCTGGAGTCTAGTTTGTAGGATTTTAAGCAAAACTTTACTAGCATGTGAAATGAGTGCAATGGTGCGATAGTTTGAACATTCTTTGGCATTGCCTTTCTTTGGAATTGGAATGTAAACTGACCTTTTCCAATCCTGTGGCCATTGTTGAGTTTTCCAAATTTGCTGGCAAATTGAGTGTAGCACTTTTACTGCATCATCTTTTAAGATTTTGAATAGCTCAGCTGGAATACTGTCACCTCCATTAGCTTTGTTGTTGCTCAGATTTTCTAAGGCCCATTTCACTTCACATTCTAGGATGTCTGGTTCGAGGTCAGTGACCATCTCATTGTGGTTATCTGGGATGTTAAGCTCATTTTTGTATAGTTCTTCTGTGTAGTTTTGCCATCTCTTCTTAATCTCTTCTGCCTCTGTTAGATCCCTGCCATTTTGGTCCTTTATCATGCCCATCTTTGCAGGAAACGTTCCCTTCATATCTCCAATTTTCTTGAAGAGATCTCTGGTCCTCCCTATTCTGTTGTTTTCTTCTATTTCTTTGCACTCTTCATTTAAGAAGGCATTCTTATCTCTTCTAGCTACTCTCTGGAATGCTGCATTCAATTGGGTGTATCTTTCTCTTTCTCCTTTGCCTTTCGCTTCCCTTCTTTACTCAGCTATTTGCAAAGCTTCCTCAGACAGCCATTTTGCTTTCTTGCATTTCTTTTTCTTTGGGATGGTTTTAGTTGCTACCTCTTGTACAATGTTGCGAACTTCCATCCATAGTTCCTCAGGCACTCTGTCTATCAGATCTAATTCCTTAAATCTATTTGTCACCTCTACTGTATATTCATTAGGAATATGATTTAGTTCATACCTGAGTGGCCTGGTTCTTTTCCCTACTTTTTTTAATTTAAGCCTAAATTTTGCAACAAGAAGCTCATGATCTGAGCCACAGTCAGCTCCTAGTCTTGTTTTTACTGACTGTATAGAGCTTCTCCATCTTTGACTGCAGAGCACATAGTCAATCTGATTTCTAAGTTGACCGTCTGGTGATGTCCATGTGTAGAGCCGTCACTTGGGTTGTTGGAAAAGAGTGTTTGTTATGACCATCGTATTCTCTTGACAAAATTCTATCAGCCTGTGCCCTGCTTCATTTTGTACTCCAAGGCCAAACTTGCCTGTTATTCCGGTTATCTTTTGGCTTCCTACCTTAGCATTCCAATCCCCCATGATGATAAGGATATCATTTTTTGGTGTTAATTCTATAAGGTGCTGTAGGGCTTCATAGAACCAGTCAATTTCATCCTCTTCAGCACCAGTAGTTGGGGCATAGATTTGGATTATTGTGATATTGAATGGTTTGCCTCGGATTCGAATTGAGATCATTCTGTCATTTTGCACCATCTTTAAATACAGCACAATTATCCCCATACCTCATCTTTTAATAAAAAAAAAATCAAAATATTTCATTAAACGTTCTTTAGTAAAAGTCCAGTAAGGACAACATATATCCATATTCTCTCTTTCTCTTTCTCTTTCTCTCTCTCTCTCTCTCTCTTTCCTCTCCCTCCCTCTCTTTCTCTCTCTCTTTCTTCTCCCCACACCTCTCTCTTTCTCCTCTCCCCTCCCCTCCCATCCCCTTCTCCTGGATTTCCCAGAAAACTTCCAGGATAACTGGGGGGGGGGTTACCTCTCTCGGAGTCCATCACTCCCCTGAGGCCAGTTCACATCTGCCACAATCCAAATTCCTTCCCATTTGTATGACTGCATGAGGTGTAGTAATTTAAAAAAATGCATTTGTACAGCATCCAAAATAATAGGTAGTAGGTGAGGCTAAGCAGTGCAAGAGCCAACTGAAATTTGACACCAGTCGCCTCATGAGCAAGAGCGTACATGGCTTTTAAAGTGTAAATAGCAGATGAGTAGCAAAGGGGGTGGTGTTGAGGAATTCCCTGGAATCTGGAATAAATTGGGTAGAATATAGGTTGTCCTCGATTTATGCCCACAACTGAGCCCAAAATTTCTGTTGCTACGCGAGAAAGTTGTTAAGTGAATTTTAGCCCTGTTTTACCACCTTTCTTACCACAGTTGTTAATGGAATCACCGCAGTGGTTAAATTAGTAACAGGGTTGTTAAATGAATCTGGCTTCCCCATTGACTTTGTTCGTCAGAAGATCGCAAAAAGGATCATGTGACTCCCCCCCAGAACATGACATCTGTCGTAAATATGACTCAGTTGCCAAGCGCCTGAATTTTGAATTACAGGACCATGGGGATGCTGCAACAGTCGCAAATGTGAAAAATGGTCGTAAGTCCCTTTTTTCAGTGCTGTTGTAACTTCAAATGGTCACTAAATGAACTCTTGTAAGTTGAAGACTATCTATATACCTTTTAGCTGCAAACCTGAAAGGTATATAGGAACCATTCTTTCAGTGTGAACAGGAAACATATCGTGGAACCCCTGACCAGGACCGCTACTTCATCTTGACCCACAGAGTTAAAGAAATCCTCTCTTTCTTACCTGGGATTCAAAACAAAGAGCCAGTGACTGCTATTTACATTTCAAACCTGTCCATGCAATTGGTAATTATGTGGAAAGGTATCCTAGTTTGATTTACTGCCAAGAGAGTAATGATGCTAATTCCCAACAAGATTACTGGGCTTAATTTATTTTCCAGTAAACCTCTTACAACACATTGGGTGGAATCCCGTATAAAAGCTTTCAAAATGCATACCAGTGTTTTGGAGTTGCAATAGAAAGTCTAGTGTCGTGTTATTGCAATCTATACCGTAGAGGCGATGGCTAAACCCATTCAAGGCACATACAAAGCAAATTATAGGATTATTGCATTGTAAATAGCATAATCTTTGCACCCACTGTTCTGAACGGAAGGTAATGAGGGTTTTATTCTGTTGGGCAAAAATGGTTTATTTTTATCTGAATGATCTAACCCTTTTGCCTTGATCCGTCAGAATTTATTCTGCCTATTGCAATGCCTTTTCCCCTTACTCAGCTATCTCTGGAGTCTCACATAATTCCAGTTAGGCTTGTTGCCTAAAGTGTCTTTTTGACAGCCTCTGCGATAAATCAGCTTCATATTGTGACTTTTACCAAAGTCCAGAGGTGAGACAGACAGATGGAGATATATCTCTTGAATCCTGTTACAAGCTAAAAAATTTTTTAAAAAGAAATCCATGGAATTGAATAGGAATTAGATCAGATCACCTATCTTTGATCCATGCTTTCTCAACTGTGTGAGTTTCTCTTCCTTTCTCATTGTTCTCGGGAAAGTTTGCCATATGTCCTAAAGGCAGCCAATTAACATTATATTCCTGCTGAAATGAATGTAACTATCGTGGGTGGGAGAAATCAAAGCTTTGATAGCATGGCACTTCCCATCCAAAATGATACAATGACCTTTTGACCTCCGTTTTCTAGCTCTTTAAATAAACCAGCGAAGTACATAAAGAACCAGCTGTCCTCATCCTTACTCTCCATTTCAAACAAATCATCTAAATACCACGTTTCCCCAAAAATAAGACCTACCCCAAATAAGCCCTAGCTTGATTTGGGGGGGGGCTTATATAAGCCCTATCCTGAAAATAAACCCTACTTATTTGCTAAGACATGAAGTGAGGTGAGGCGGAGGGAGGGGAGAGCTGCCCCATGTACCCCACATCCACTTACTGTGCCGCAGGGATGCTGCTGCTGCCACTGCAAGGTCGTCGCACCACAGTTTCTAGTGCCACCACTGCGAGGTGCATCACGCTGCTGAAAGGTGTGTCCTGCCGCTGTGAGGCATGTTGCGCCATTGCTGCTTCCACCATGAGGTGCAGCGCGGGACATGCCTTGTGGTGGTGGCAGCAATGGCAATGGGACATGCCTCACAGTGGCAGCAGCTGTAACATGACAGGCCTTGTGGTGATGCGATGCACCTCATGGTGGCAATGGCAGCAGGACATGCCTCGCGATGGTGGCTGCAGCACGGTAGGCCTTGCAATGGCACAATGTGGCAGCAATGGCAGCAGGACGCGCCTCTCAACAGCAGCTGCAGCACAATAGGCCTCATGGCAGCAGGAGCCCTCCAGCATGGTAACCAGGTGGGACAGCTCCTGGAAAAAAAAATAAGACATCCCCCAAAATAAGATCTAATGCCTCTTTTGGGGGCAAAAAAAATATATAAGACTGGGTCTTATTTTCAGGGAAACATGGGTACTAAGAACTAGATGAGTGTAACCAAAAGAGTTACTCTCGCGGTAGGAGCTGCAGGTGGTAATATGGAGATCAGAGAGCGAACTCTGCTTTGAATAGTGATGGTGAAAAAATTAATTCAACTTGGGCAATTCAATTGGGTTTTACAAGGGGAGGGGAGGCAATGCAAAGCTGATATATTTAATCATGTTGAACATCTGCTATGTTGGGGTATCCGTGAGTCATTTAGTGCCATAAAAATGACCTTTTCTGTTCTCTGGAAGATGATTGTAGCAGGTTTGTCTATATTCTATTCCTACCTCTATTTTTCACAAAATATTAAGGTAAATATTATTTTCCTTTCAGATGTTTAGCTATTGCATACTGTACAGGTTGTCCTTGACTCACAAGCACAATTGACCCCCAAATTTCCGTTGCTTAGCAAGACGCTTGTTCAGTTAATTCTGCCCCATTTTACGACCTTTCTTGCCGTGGTTGTTAACAGAATCACTGCAGCTGTTAAGCTAGGGACACAATTGCTAAGTGAATCTGGTTTCCCCATTGACTTTGCTTGTCAGCAGGTCGCAAAAACTGATCACATGACCTCGGGACACTGCAACCGTCATAAATATGAGCCAGTTGCCAAGCGTCTGAATTTTGTTCACCTGACCATGGGGATGCTGCAAGGGTCACAAGTGAGAAAAACGGCCATGAGTCACATTTTTCAGTGCTGTCGTAAACTTTGAACAGTCACTAAATGAATGGTTATAAGCCGAGGACTACCTGTATGTTGTGACAGTATAAAGGAGGTAATAAGATAATAAAATACATTCTGTTCAAGATTCAGCCTTCAGTTTCTTTTTGGTTGCCACAGATTCCTTTTTTTCTTCTGTTGTTGATAAAGCAACACTCGGTACTACCAAAAATACTCAGCCTTGTGACCCCTGGTCTGTTGGAGTTATTCCTCCCTCTAATTTGAGCTGCTCCTTTCTCAATTTGAACACTGATTTTTGAATATAGAATCCCAATCCCACTTACATTCAAACTTGATTTCTGGTTCGAGAAAAATGCTCACTCTGAGAGATTTTTTTGACACGTATGAAGGAATTCTTTTTGTGCTAGGTAAGATTTTATTTTATTTTTATCCTTCTGGGTTTTTAAAACCATGTCAATGAAGCAACCCTGATTTATTTTAGTTCTAGTCTTGTGTTTGATTCATTGTTTAGCTTTACTCATAAGGTCTTTTTTTCATTTAATAGAAATGTTTTTTTGATTTATGTTTTACATGTCTTCCAAAGTACTTTGGTAGAGAACTGCAATGAATTAGAATGATGATGATATAACAATAATATGACAGCAATTTATTTTGCCGTGTCTTTGTTGCATTCCCCAAGGACGGTTGACAATAATTATGTACACTCACTGTAGCAGTATTATTGTTGTCACTAATGGGAGTAATTTTAAAATTGTAAAAGGTTTGCAACATTTCCTTCCCGTTTTTAAATTTCAGCAAGACAGGAGAACAGATGTGAATATATGAGATCTGAAACCAATTCTACATATTTCAATGGGATTACAATCTAATACTTCACTTAGTGCAGTTTCAACAACATCTGGATAGAAGAACTATGTGGGTGGGAGACCAGATTACAACTTCCCCCTCTCAGGCTAGTCCCTATGTGCAAGTAGAGAAATCAATTTGTAAAGAAAGTTCATCTTGCCGCTGCTATATAATTAGGTTATAATGAGCTTTATGTGTAGAAAGCTGAATTGTTTGGAACCATCTTCATTGCAGACCTGTCAACTTCAGATAAAGCATACTGCACTACAGTTAGCAATAAAATTGCTATTGCTATTATCCTTGCCATCTTCCCATCTTCTTTATCTTCCTCATCTCTCATCTTTCCTACTAATTTTTATTGGTATATTATGATTTATCAATTGTGGTTTGTATCTTATGATTTATGATCTATGACTTATCACTCTGTTATTTGTATGTACACTGAGAGTTTATACTCTGGGGACAAATTCCTTGTGTGTCCAATCCCAATAAAGAATTCTATTCTATTCTATTCTATTCTATTCTATTCTATTCTATTCTATTCTATTCTATTCTATTCTATTCTATTCTATTCCACTCCACTCCACTCCATCTCTGTGTCCTTTCTCCATTTCAGGTACACAGAATAGACAACAATCCACACTGGAGGAGTCACATTTGAGGAAGACTATCCCTTTGCCAATTTCTTATTTTTGATGTTTTTGGTAGAACAGTGTTTGCCTGTTGTGAATATTGATGTTCAAAGTCAAGGATTATTTCTGAATGAGGTTTATATTGTGAAATTCTCATAACCTAGAATTTTAAAGAGGAAAAGCCCAGATATTATAATGTTTCATTTATAATCCTCTGTGGTTTTGCTTGTCCTTGTTTTCCATCTGCAATATATGCAATCGGTGACCTAGAAACATCATGCCATATTAATGGTAACTTTGAGAACTTCTGTCTGGAAGTCCCCAAGTATTTTGGAAGAATAAGAGGAAGCAAAGGGGAGAAACATGAAAGAAAAAGGAGAAAGTGGAAAGTTGTTAGCTTTTTAGGAATAAAGCATCCATATTTGACAATTGTCCATAGTAGTTGAGCATGTTTAGCTCTTGAATATTGATTGCTGACAACAAAATTTAATTCAAGTATTTAAAAATTTCTCAGCATTAAGGGCCTGATGGAAATTAGCCTATATGATATCACTAGAAGGGCAACGCTTAGAAAGAGATGGCTAGTTTCTTTCTGCTGCTTTTTAAATAAGAATCGAGTTTAAGATGAGAAATGGAAGCAGGATGCCCCTTGCCAAATGTTCCCCTTTGACCAGCCCAAAAACCTCATTACCAAAGTATGGCAGCAAAACAGCCAAATTCCTGCAGTATCGCTCCGGGCCATTTGGGGATGGGGTTAAGGATGGAAATGTGAGCTGCTGACCAAAGGTTTCCCAGCTCTGTTTCTATCCTTATTTGGGAAAAGATCATTTTGTTGCCAAGTTTTTTGTGAAACAATCTTCAGATATGGGGGAACTGCAGATGAAGTAAGGGCTACCTATCCCATTGTCAATAAACAAGATCCTGCAGCTCATGTTTTGTTCTATTTATGTACTGACTTTTTTTGAAAATGGGGGAGTTATTGATTCTTTTCAACAAGAAACTCGGTAAAACCCAAGAAATTTGAAATGGATAACATAATAATGTTGCAAGAAAAGGTGTTTTGAGAGACTTGATTTCTTGATTTCGTGGTTACCCACAAATATAATAATGATAATGATAATAATAATAATAATAATAATAATAATACGACTGTGGCAAAAGCAAGCAAGGGTAGTACCAATAGTCATAGGCTCCTTGGGTGCAATCCCAAAACAACTGGAGCACCACTTGAACACCATTGGCATTGACAAATTCGCTATTAGTCAATTGCAAAAGGCGGCCTTACTAGGAACTGCTTCCATCCTGCGACGATATCTGTAATACCATCAAACATCCACATCTGCCTATCCCAGGTCCTGGGTAAGGACTCGATAGGTAGACAAAATGCCAAATCCAGTCTGAACATCTGGCTGACTGTGCGATGATCCATAATAATAATAATAATAAATAATAATAATAATAATAATAATAATAATAAAGTTGGAAGGGACCTTGGAGGTCATCTAGTCCAACCCCCTGCTCAGGCAGGAAACCCTATACCATTTCAGACAAATGGCTGTCCAGTCTCTTCTTAAAAACTTCCAGTATTGGAGCATTCACAGCTTCTGGAGGTAGGTTGTTCCACTGATTAATGTTCTAACTGTCAGAAAATTTCTCCTTAGTTCTAGGTTGCTTCTCTCTTTAGTTAGTTTCCCTCCATTGCTTCTTGTCCTGCCTTCAGGTGCTTTGGAGAATAGTTTGACTCCCTCTTCTTTGTGTTAGCCTCTGAGATATTGGAACACTGCTATCATGTCACCCCTCATCCATCTCTTCATTAAACTAGACATACCCAATTCCAGCAACTGTTCCTTATATGTTTTAGCCTCCAGTCCCCTGATCATCTTTGTTACTCTTCTCTGTACTCTTTCTAGAGTCTCAACATCTTTTTTATAACGTGGTGACCAAAACTGGCTGTAGTATTCCAAATGTGGCCTTACCAAGGCATTGTAAAGTAGTATTAACACTTCATGTGATCTTGATTGTATTCCTCTATTAATACAGCTTAGCACTGTGTTGGCTTTTTTGGTAGCTGCAGCACATTGCTGGCTCATATTTAAGTGATTGTCCACTAGGACTCCAAGATCCCTCTCACAGTTGCTACTATTGAGCAAGGTACCACCTACAATACCTCTGCATTTGTTTTTTCTTGCCTAAATGTAGAACCTTACTTTTTTCACCATTGAATTTTATTTTGTTAGATAGCATCCAGTGTTCAAGTCTATGTCTTTTCTTCTACCAGTTCCTTTTGATTTGCTAATATCCTTTTATACCTATGTTGGTGGAATTTAGCTACCGTAATATATATAATGATATGATTGATACACTAAATTCTGCCTTTGTGCATCTAAATGACTATGTTATGCTTCAGGATGTTGTGTTGGATGGTTAAGGTGGTAATCCATAATTGCAGAGCTTGATAATTTTTGCTTTAGATATGTAAGAAAAGTGGTATCAAAGTGCCGTAATGACCAACTTGGCATATTTGGCACCACACCGCCCCTCTTTATCTATGAAAGATAGGTTGAAGGGATGGTCACATACAACCAGCCTTCTGAAGAAGGGGACTACACAGTGTATAGCCTCAATGACTTTTGTGTTGCAAAATAGCCTGGACTGAGAACAATAATAAAAACTGAGGCAGCCTGACTTATGAGAGTTATTTATCTTAGATATTTTTAAGTTTTGAAACTAGATATTTCTAGTGCATTCTGGATGAAGTGTTTAATGAGGCTTGCAGATGTCTGTATTATTGCACACTCTTAAATAAAAGCAAGGATTCTGGAAAGGGCTGTGTGACTTTTTAACACACAAGAAACTTCAGAAGAGAATGAAATTTAGCCATTTAGATTGTGTTGGACTACAGCTCCCATCAGACTAGATTCGTGCAATTATGGAAATCCAGGAGGTCCTAAACTTCCCCATATCTTTCTTAAACTATCAATTGGAATGCTAAAATATAGTCTGTCTATTATAGACTAAGTAGGTGTGTTGATAATGCTTCCTGAAATCCTTAACTAGTTTAAGAGGTTTTAAAATAAGAATATTGCTATCATTTTTATTCTCAAAATTGAATAACGCTGCAAATGAATATTGTTTTCACTAAACCTTAGTGGAATGAACATCATGCAGGATAGGGAACATTTTCTATTCTATTCTTTCTTTCTATCCAATTTGGGGACCAGTAAGTATATTATTGATACTAGAATAACATCATAGTTAGAAAGGCAATTTTGGGTAAGCTTTTTCTCATTTGCAGTGGGTCAGAAGGAACAAAATTACAGCCTTCGAGAGGTTTACAGTGGCTCTTGCTTGCAGAGAAAGCAGGTCTGTCTTATTAGGAAAAGGAAAAGAGGGCCAAAATATTTGCTGTCTGATGTCAATTAATTTAACTTGAAAGAAGATGTTTGTCAAAAATTCTCAAATAGCTTGGTTGGTTTTGCAAAGAATGAGAGCTTTACACCAAAATCGAACATCAGTTTATGGTTTCTACATAGCTTAGTCATTCATTAATCTTAGCTGCTATAAGTAGTCCAATCAACATTCCTAAAAAAAAAAACCCTAAACGTTGCCTTGCTAATACCCCTCTATTTTTTTCCTATATAGCCTTTTGGCTATACTTTATGCTCTATATGCATTGAAATACCATTTAAGGATCATACACACTGTTTACTTTTTCCAAAGTATGCTTTCAGTCATCTCAGTGTTTGCATTAGGACTTGAAACCACTGGAATTTTTCTTGCAAGATTCTCCAATAGATGAAGGAATGTTGATTTAGGTGAAACGTAGTGGAAATCTAATGGGATGGGTCGGCCTATTCCTGAAATTTTGCTAGTATGGTGTTTTTTTTTTCCTGCCCAGAAACTCCTTCATGTTTTTCATTCAAACTGAAATTCACCAGCAGGTTTTTACCTCTTTTGTAACCAGGTTCTACTCATTCTATTTGCTTTTCCATCTCCAGTTTTCAGCAACTTGATACCAGAAGCTTTGAGAAGGATCTTGGACTCCTAGTGGACAATTAGTTAAATATGAGCCAGCAGTGTGCGGCAGCTGCCAAAAAAAGCCAATGCATTAACAAAAGATAGAATCAAGATTACGTGAGGTGTTAATACCACTTTATCATAGCCTTGATAAGACCACACCTAGAATATTGCATTTAGTTTTGGTTGCCACCAATATAAAAAATATGTTGAGACTCTAGAAAGAGTGAAGAGAAAAGCAACAAAGATGATTAGAGGACTGGAGGCTAAAACATATGAAGAAGAGTTACAGGAATTGGGTATGTCTGGTTTAATAAAAGAAGGACTAGGTATCATGGTTCCGACAGATGAAACTCTTCAAAAGAACTTCGAGGCATTGTTTACCTTAAAGAGTTTTTTATTTGAGAAACAAAGTATCGGCACTACGTAGTTGAAACCAGAAACTAAATTCCCCTCCCCTGGACACAAAGTAACAAAGTGCAATTCCCTCCTCCAATAAACAGTCATAAATCACATTCCCCAATTAGCTTGAAGCACAGGCTTTCTCCCCAGCTCTCCAGCCCGCCAAAACACTATCAGTTCTGGGCCCAATGTCCTTGGGTTCCCACGATTAAGTTATTATTGTTATGACTAGCTGGACTCTCATCCATATTCCCCCTCCCAGCAGCAACTAATTCCAAAAGCAATAGAGAAAATGGCTGCATTTCCATCTGTTGTCAAAGCAAGAACATCCAATATTAGCAGCATTGACACTAGGGGTGACATGATAGCAGTGTTCCAATATCTAAGGGGCTGCCCCAGAGAAAAGGGGCTCAACCTATTTTCCAAAGCACCTGAAGGTAGAACAAGAAGCAATGGATGGAAACTAACCAAGGGCAGAACCAAGCTAGAAATAAGGAGAAATTTCTTGACAATTAGAATAATTAACCAGTGGAAAAGTTTGCCTCCAGAAGTTGTGGCTGCTCCATCGCTGGAAATTTTAAAGAAGAGATTGGAGAACCATTTGTCTGAAATGGTATAGGGCCTACTGCTTGAGGAGAGGGTTGGGCTAGAAGACTCCCAAGGTTGCTTCAACTCTTACTCTATCCTATCCTAGCCTATCCTAGCCTACCCTATCCTACCCTACCCTACCCTATCCTTGAGACAATGATGTTTTGATGTGACACAAGTGGCATGTTTCAAGATTTATTTTCTATTTACATATTTTGTTGCAAGTTTTTTTTTTTTGCTCCCTGAGAGACATTGATAACAAAAATATAAATATTTCAGGAACCTCGAAACCAATTGCCCATCCCTCTCCTATGAGAAGTCCATCTTGCCACCAGGAAAAAATTAATGTCGACCCCAAAACTCTATGGTCCTTCTGGAAATATAAGTCTGGGATTTATAGTGGTCATGCAAAAGTCATGTTACAAACAAGATCTCTATTTTTATAGCTCACGTTTTTCACTTTTCATAAGAAGTTCCCATTTAATTTGGAGTTACTTTAGTTGCCCTTTATTGAAATTGAAGTTGGTGATGGACTTAAGCAGCCTTTTTCAATCTGGTCACTCCTTAACTTTAAGCTGAGGTCTTCTGGCTTCTTTTTATGAGTCATTTTCCCCTTTTCCAGACAGTGTTAATGACTGTTCTCACAAGACAGCATTTTTTCTTTGGTCAGCTGTTGAGTCCCACCTATATCATAGAGATTTGGGGGGGGCATTAAACCTCACAGCAGCAGTAAGATCTTTATAGGGTAAATCAATTATACTACATCCTAATGCGGTCTCAGCCTGGTGCCCTCCCAAATGTAAGGATACTTTGTAAGGAAAGGCTGTTCTATTACAGGCTAGTTTCCTAAATTTTCATTTATTCATCAAAGTCAAGAAGACCTTACTCATTAAATATTCCCTTTGAAACTTGGAGCAAAATCCCAGTGGTAGCTAACATAACAAACTGACTAGACTTGACATGGAGAATTTCAATTAACCAACAGTAGTCCTTTTCAAGTTCTCTCATTAAAATGTGCTCAGACTGAAATATCAAGCACACTGCAAACAGAAACAGACCTAGTTTCTGCATTCAACTGTCTGCGTCTGCATTTATGCAGTGATCCCCTACCGTTTTTACAATAACACAAAGAAGAAAGAAATATTTACTGATCAAAAAGCACGTAAGCAGGCAAAAGGACATTTTGGGGCTGGAGAAGCCCATGCAGAAAATAAATGCCAACGGTCCTCGCATGAACCAAATGTAGATTTGAAGTACTGTACCAAAGAATGGTTTCAATAGAGTACGAGCAAATATGATGGTAGACATGCATTCATTTAAAAAATGTAGCAAGTACAGATGAGAACAGTTTGATTGGCAGAAAAATAAAAAGAGATAATGAAAATATCTGGAAAACTTTCTTAGAGAAATCTTTTTTGCATTATTCTATTGGATCTGTTCCAAGATTCTAATCTGCCCTATCCAACTCCATAGGTCAAATCTGATGTGGGCAACTGACTCCAGAACCGTAACTCATGTTGATGTTGGGAGTTTGGAAAAAATTCAGAGAAGAGCAACTAAGATGATCAAAGGCCTGGAGACTAAAACATACGAAGAACGGCTGTGGTACTTGGGTCTGGCTAGTCTAAAGAAAAGAAGAAATAGGGGAGACATAATAGCAGTATTCCAGTATCTGCAGGGCTGCCACAAAGAAGAGGGGGTCAAATTATTCACCAAAGCACTAGAGGGTAGGACAAGAAACAATGCTTGGAAACTGATCAAAGAGAAAAGCATCCTGGAATTAAGGAGACACTTCCTGATAGTGAGAACAATCAACCAGTGGAACAGCTTGCCTCCAGAAATTGTGGGCACTCCATCACTGGAGATTTTTAAGAAGAAATTAGACAGTCACTTGTCTGAAATGGTATAGGTTCTTCTGCTTGAGCAGGGGGCTGGACTAGAAGACCTCCAAGGTCCCTTCCAGCTCTATTCTATTCTATTCTATTCTATTCTATTCTATTCTATTCTATTCTATTCTTATAATGAGCTTGAAAGTTTCAGGCAAGGTCAATGGAAAAATTCTGATGTCCCTAAAAAGGACAAAGTTGGCTGTTTTCTCTTTCTTTTGGTCTTTGTTTTCCAGATTTCAAGGGATATGGGTGGGAACAAGAGGCTTGTGGCATGCTAGTGATTCCTCCTTCTATCCACAAATAGCCCTCCTCCACCCATCATCCAAATGGCTTGGAATCACCCAACCAGAATTAACTGGCAAAATATCCCAATGTTGGTGCATCCAGGAGCCATAATTTGGGAAGAGGACAAAGAATCAAGACTCTTCTTTTTGATCATACAACCCATGATTGTATTATTGAGGACTTTTTTTTTGCCCCTAAATTTCTACAATGCAAGTCTTAAAGTCCTAGACTATGAAGGATAGGTTGCTGAGGAAGTACATATGATATCAAGTCAGCTGTTAAGTGATGAGATATTTTCAGTAGGTGTCTCCTTGTATTCATTTTTCTTTCAGTATTTTCTGTTCTTATATTTTCTGCCAGTAGGGAGTTGCTATTTTTATATAACCTTGAGGTTAATCTAGTGACTCACTCACTAGAAGCTCATGCTCCATTCAGCCCTTATATCTCCCAGTGGACATCCTTCTAGGCTGGGTAGCATATGCTTTCCTATCTTCTGTCCACAGTACCTCCAGCCCTTAATTTATTTCTTTTTTACTTCTCTGAAATATAAAGGACAGACGTTGCTACTTTGGAAGCTGAAATATCAGCTCTTCCTTAATGTAAAGTTTCCATGGGCCTACGGGGAAACATAAGAACAAGTTTTCCCCTATTGCTTTAATTATTATAGCATCAGAGCAATGATGGGACCATAAGGGAAGTAAAGAAAAAGATCTCTGTTAGTTCCAAAGGAGATCATGTGGCAAGAGGCATCCACTTGTGCAAACATCTGAGAAAGGAGAGGCAAAACACAGAGACGAGTAAGAAGGAACAACCAGAGGCCCTGGGAGATTAGTCCATGCATGAGCCAGCCAATAAGACTTGCCTTTTTGGTACAGATGGGAAGGTCAAGAAACAGAAGAACAACCAATCAGGTCTTGTCGTGGCTGTAATCCAGGCTAAGTACCAATCCATTGCCAACCCATTGCAAATCAGACTGGAAGTTTTGAAGTTAGCCTAAGAAAAATCAGGAGCCAGATGGGAGACAATCAATTTAGGCTACAGTGTGGTATTGCTCTTAGTATTCTTATTCCTGAATTGGAGTGATGTGGCAACAGATTAAATTGAAAATGTTTTCATGTTCCCAAAGCTCTGGACAATCAGATACTGTCGGAACGTGGCATTTTAATTAAAGCATGGTCAAATTCACTAAAAAGGAGTGGCTCTCTTGCTCAACTCTTTGTTTGGAAGAGCTTCTTTTTGGGTGATGTTTGCCAGGTTTGGTTACTCTCTTCCACCCCAGCCCCCAATACTTCTTCCTGCCTTACATTTCATCTTAACAGATGCATTCATGCCCTGCAGCAGTCAGATGCATAAGCAGCTCTGTTATGCTGGTGCTGAGATTGTTTGTGTACATGTGGAATGGGGGGCTGGGATAGGTTTTCAGTCATCTTAATAGTCTTTCTGTCTGCAGTGCAACTTCATGTTTTAACCATTAGTAAATGACCATGAAGTTCTAATTTCCTCCCCATATCTTTGTTCAGCCTTTGTTCATGGTTAGTTCCTTCTAAGTTATATAGCAAAACAAGAAAAGATAAATCGAGTATAAAGGACACACTAGATTGCTTTTAGGAATGCTTGTATTTAAAAGGAATCCTTCAAACAAAGGCACCTTCAAGTCAAACTCAACTAATGGTGACTGCATC
Source organism: Crotalus tigris (assembly GCF_016545835.1). Taxonomy (NCBI): domain Eukaryota; kingdom Metazoa; phylum Chordata; class Lepidosauria; order Squamata; family Viperidae; genus Crotalus; species Crotalus tigris. The sequence goes on from NW_024098375.1 coordinate 405,003, forward strand.
CAGGTTTCTTGGCATGATATATTTTTTGCTGTTGCCTTCCTCCTCCTCCTCCTCCTCCTCCTCCTCCTCCTCCTCCTCTTCTTCTTCTTCTTCTTCTTCTTCTTCTTCCTCTTCTTCTTCTTCTTCTTCTTCTTCTTCTTCTTCTTCTTCTTCTTCTTCTTCTTCTTCTTCTTCTCTCTCTCTCTCTCTCTCTCTCTCTCTCTCTCTCTGTATGTGTGTGTGTGTGTGTGTGTGTGTGTGGGGGTATTTGACTTATCAGACGGTCTTACAGACTTAGCTTTCCTAACTGGTCCTGCATCTGGATATAGCATTGCTATATCAGGTCAAAAGTATCACCACCACCACTCCATGGCTGCCCAGTTATTTTTGAGAGGAAGAGAGGGAGAGGGAGGAGAGAGAGAGAGCGCAAATAAATAAAATCTGGTAGAGTTGAGCTTTTAAATATTGCAAACCAGAAGACCTGCTAAAGTTCTACTGAACTTTCTAGCGGAGTCTGACTCCTATGATTCTTCCAAATGGAAACTCAATGAAAAGAAAAATGGGCTTGGCAATGCTCTCTTGCAGTCCATACTGAAGAACCAAAGGACTCTACTGCCTTGTTTGACTCTGGGTCATTTTTTTAAAATTTTTAATGGAAACCTGAATAAATATTATTGTTTCAAAGAAAGGGTGCAGCGAGTTCAACCCTAATCTTTTGCTTCTTCTTTCCCATCAGCCTTAGAGGGAGCTCTGAGATTAATCTGAATTTTCCACAACACCTGGTTGAGCTTAATTTGAATCTCCATAGATTCCTTCTACGTTCCCTCTAACAAATAAACAGGAAGTAAATTACCCTTCTTTCCATTCTCTTTTTCAGATCTGCCTAATTCAGAATCAGTAGTTTCAGATCACAGAATTCTTACTCAGTGTCGTTGCCTTATCCTGGTGTGTGTATGTGTTTTCTTTTTAAAAAAACAATACCACACAAACATAGTTAAGAATCAAAAGCTTGTGGGACTAAGTAAGACACCATATTCAAACCAAATGGGAGTGTACACCTTCCTCACAGTGTAAGGACAGCCATAACAAGAGCACTACAGCCTGAAGGACATAGAGCAGTGTTTCTCAACTCTGAACAACTTTTAAGATGTATGTTCAACTCCCAGAATTCCTCAGTCAGCATGCTGGGAGTTGAAGTCCATATATAAAATCCATATATTTTAAAGTTGGCTAGGTTGAGAAATGATAACAAAGTTTTGGGAATGGAAGTATCATCTGATGGGGGTAAGGAAAGAGAAAAGTGCAGACTAGCCTTGGAGGCTCAAGCCTTTATATAGTGAAGGCTAAGAAAGCTTGATATTTAAGATTTGCCTCATTAGTATTTCATTAATTTTTCACAAAAATAGGAAGCCTGTATGATTGGGTTTTCCAGTCTTTTGGAAAGTAACAACCAACTTCAGTTAAAACATGGGGCAATCACCATCCTTCTTCTTTCATGCCTCAGGTGGGCTAAAAACATAGATAAAATAGTAAACATAGAAAAATAAACATGCTAGATTTCTCTCTCATCACATACTTTTGAAAGAGAGATCCATAATAACATGTTATTCCATCACAATCACAATGATATACTCTGGTTTGCCTCAAATGTTCTTTGCACAGAACAAGCCACGAGAATTTTAATTAGAATTGCAATGAAAATCAGAATTATTTAACACTTTGTTGATAAACTAGTTACTGGAGTTCATCTTCAGTGCAATGTTTGTTTTGTGCTTCTCGCTCAAATTAGGCTGATTTTCCAAACTATATCCATAAAAGCATCTTCTCTTGAGAGTATTTGGTAATGGTATGAAATACTTCACATTACTGGCGAGGATGATATGGCAACATCAAAGCTAATATTACATACTGTATTACTTCTCTGCTGCCATGTAGTTCTTTTCAGCAATCTAGGCGCAGAGTAAAACAAACAAATAAAAATGATATCTTAATTTGCCTTTAGACAAGGGGAAACATGAACCATCCAAGATTAACAGTCCTAATCTAGTAATACATTTCCACCTAAAGTTAAGAATTGCAGACCAAAGAGAAAATAACAGAAAAAAAAACCACAAGAGAAGGTGAACAATTCACGAGTAAGAAACAGAGTTAGGGAAACACACATTTAAGTATTCTGAAATTCCTTTAAATGGAGCTAAGTACATGAGACAGTAACTAGTGAGTTTTCTGGCAACAACAAGGCAGTGATTAGAATATAATACACTTTGTTTTTTTATCGTTCCCATTATATATTTTTTACCATCCTAGGGCTGCTAAAGGGCAATATGGCCCCCAACTGAAAACTGCTGGATAAAGATACGAGGCTAGTTCTAAATTCTAGTTCCACTTTAGGCACAAAGCCACTGGCTGACTTTGGAGCAATCTCATTCTCACATTGGTGGGGAAGAAGGCAGTGGTATACCACTTTTTAAAAAAAGTTCCCAAGAAAACTGGAGTTACTTATCCAGGCAGTTGTTGGAAGTGAAAAACTTTCTTAAAGACACAGAATATATTGACTATATCTTTATCTATACCTATCTAAAAGGTAATTGTAATTTGGTTTGAGGAGTGCACGTAATTAAAAGTATTTCTGCATCTAGTTTTTTGCACCAATTAAGAATCAACTCTAAATTTGTCCAGTCTCATGATGTTGATTATGCTGTAGAGGTGAGTTTGTGTATTGCTGACTCAGCTGCAATATATCTGAAACAGCAACAAACCTAGTGGGTTTTGCTGTATGTTCTCCACCTCTCCCGTTGGTTAGCGCTTTGACCCCCCCCCCTGCTCCCTTACTTTTTTCTCTTCTCACGCTACAAGTTGTAACTGTGTTTTCCATTTGAGGTCAGCAGAAATGAAGATGATTATATTAAATCTGTTTGGAAGGGGCTAGGAACCGTGGGGGTATGGAAGCATCTGAAGAAATGTTAAGCAATGTATTAGACAGATCCACCATCCAGAAAATCATTAGAAGCTTTAAGTATTGGCAGTCATCCAGGTATCCATAGTCATCTTTTCTAATATATTTACTCTCAAGAGGAAACAGAAAGGAATGAAATAAGTAGAGGAATGAAAGGGAAAAAATGGTAGAAAGAACATAGGTGACCCTTTATTAGTTCTGCTCCTCCCCAATATTTGTTTGCCAAACCCATTAACATCGCTGATATGCAGTCTGCATATTTTTGTTAAAGGAATGTCATTAGGTTTCCCCTATTTAGAAATTATAGGAAAATAAAATCCAATATATATTTCATTTTTAAAATGTGTTTTCCAATTTGTGCTGGCCTGAGATTTTAACTCATATCAGAGTATAGTATTTTTGTAATTGAGACATGCATGGAACCTATAAATATTCAATCTTTTTTTTTAGGAGTGGGTACCCTAATTTTGTACAGAGGATGGGGGGGAAAACTTACTAGCAAAATGAAAAATATATGGGGTGAGGGCCAAGTTAAGGGCCCATATGTTAGAGCGCCCCCTGGTGAGGAATGCGGACAATTATATGATTACAAAATTAACTAAATAGAGTTTGTGATGCTAAAATGTAGAACATAATTTGCAAAATTAATCATTAAAAACTGTCCATTTCATGATTATTTTAAAGGGGTTTGCTCAGTAGAAGAGACATTTAGCAAATCTCCTGCCTCTTTTCGATATATTGTATCTACCAGAAGGAGCCCCAATTTTTAAAGACAATGTTCTCTGCCCCTTTTGCCTTTTGAAATTTTTTAAAATATTCTTATATTTAAAATTTTACTTCATACCCCAAGTCAGTTAAATTTGATTAACTTTGCTATGACTGCACGTAGAATTTACATTTATGAATTAGTGACTTTTTCAAATTTTTCCTTGCTCACATGTACAATGTGATTGTTTGATATGCTTTGGACAATGTCAGTTTCAGGTATTTAAAGTATAGAGTTGGATCAGTACTGTATGTTGTTTGGTTGGTTTTTTTTTGTAAAAATCCAAAACTTGGTATATTTATGCATAAATAAGACAAAAAGTATTTGAGATTTTCAACATTCAAGTTTAGGAGGAAGTCATTGTCAATCCTCTCAGGTAAATCAAATAGCTGAGACAATTTTATTTTACTATAAACTACATTAGCCGAATCTTGCAAGTCTGAAAGTACAAATTTTCCACCATCACTTTTATGGTAAATGGTAAATTAGGGTGGGTCTTCCTAAGTTTCTTTCTCTGACCACTAAGTCACTGAGGGATCCTCCTTCTCTTCTGATCATTCTCTAGGTAGAACCTCTTCTCCTCATCCCCAGAGGCATTCACATTTTCCATTACATCCATCAAGACTGTGTGAGGAGAACTGATCAAGTAGGCTGGCTTGGTCGCGCAACAGCGCAAGACACTGGTGAAGAGGGCACAGCAGCACCTGCATTTTCGGTGTTGCATGAGAAAAGTACATCTTCCTTCCCCTGTCCTTACCACTTTCTATAGAGGGACGATTGAGAACATCCTGTCATATTGCATTACAGTCGGGGTTAGAAACATTACTGCTTCAGACAGGAAGGCGATGTGGAGAGTGGTGAGGATGGCAAAAAAGATTATTGGCAGTTCACTCCCTTCTATCCAGGACATGGCATATAGGCGTTGCTTGAGAAAGGTCCGCAGGATTGTCTGGGACACTACACATCCTCTTCACAATCTGTTTTTCTTGTTACTTTCTGGAAGGAGGCTTTGTGGTATCCGAAGCAGAACAGTACAGTATTAACCTTGCTCCCTTTTTCTGCTATGTATTCAAGATGGACAGTGATTAATATTTATATGTATTTATAGGTAGGGGTGTATGTATAAACATATGTATGTATATAGCATGTTTATGTCTGTGTTATGTATGTGTACACTTTTGAGAGCAGGCAACAGAATTTCATTTTTAACATGCGAATGTGCCCTCAGTAGAAAATGACAATAAAGGTTATCTTATCATCTTTTTAAATCACACCTGACTGTCTTTCATATATATGTACCAAGTCCTGGAATCCTTCAATCAACAGAATCATGCCTCGGAAGTTTTGGATCTTGAATTAAAATAGTTCTTTTCTTTTCCTGACATCCTCATCTCTTGCTGGGAGATACATGACCATTTTCATGTTCACAATATTACTGATTTCCTTGTGCAGACTCAAATGGATTATAAGATGTTCATTAAAAAAAGTACCAAAGATCATCTATGCATGCTCTACAGGGTCCTCCAAAATAGTCAATATTAACTCCCAGAGTCAGTGGGATTACTGTTATTATTAGCAGTACTATTAGTTAAAGTAGTATTATTTTCATATCATAAACATTTGAGAGTCAATGAACAATTTGAAACTTCATGAAGGAATCAATGTGCTGAAGAATGGAAACCACTGCTCTACAGGGATGCAAATCTTCATAAACAAGATGGCAACAATCTTAGTTGACATCAATTAAAGACTTTAATTTGAGGTGTATTAATTAGTTTGAGAAGAGCCGTGGTGACACAGTGGTTAGAATGCAGTACTGCAGGCTACTTCTGCTGACTGCCGGCTGTTGGCAGTTCAAGTCTCACCAGGCTCAAGGTTGACTCAGAGGTTGGTAAAATAAGGATCCAGATTGTTGGGGGCAATGTGCTGACTCTGTAAACCGCTTAGAGAGGGCTGTAAAGCACTGTGAAGCGGTATATAAGTCTAAGTGCTATTGAGGTAGATTATAATGAAGCAGAATCTCATGATTTCCCTGATGCAGTGTACCACTAGTAGAAGCAGTGTCTCTCTCTCTCTCTCTCTCTCCCTCTCTTCCTCTCTCTCTCCCCTTCTCTCTCTCTTCGTGTGTATGTAGCATGTGCACTTACATATGAATATATTTTTCAGGGTCCTCGAGGTAATATCTATTTTGGCAGAGAAGAATAATTCTTTTGCCTTTTATATAAGGAACAGGCCAGATTTTGGAGATGAGGTCCAACACACTCAGACTTGCAAGACTGATGTCATCCCATTAGTAGGTTAGATCAGGAATCAACTCCACAGGAGATTGTTTTTACTCTGAGTGGTAATCATAACAAAATCTAGCAAGTCGGAGTCTATTGTACTTCCTCCCTATTCTTATATTCCAGTGAATTAGGGACATATCTACTGGGGTCACTTTTAAATATTATCTTACTGTTCTGGATTTTAAAAATATTTCAGTCCCTTGTGCCTAGGTAATGGTTTCTGCAAATTTCCATCAAGACCATCTTCCTGACTCACAATGTTATTGGGTCTTACTCTTCAAGTTTCATATATCTCCCATTTCAACACTGCAGGAAATTATGTTACTGCTTTTTAGTAATTGCAAGTAAACTTTTGAGCACGAAGACTTCAAAAAGTTTTGAAAATTAATTTTAAACCTTAGATTACCATCTTGTTTTATACTTTTGTAGGAAAAGCCAGGAGTATCTGTAGGGAAATTGTCAATAATAATAATAATAATAATAATAATAATAATAATAATAATAATAATCAAATTATATGGTCAAAACTGCCATCTTCCTTTTTATACCCTTCCATGTGGATGTCCCTGTGATAGGCTATTGCAACATCAACACAAGAGGTAATCAAGAAGCTTCTTCAACTAACACTGAATAGAGTTGGGGAGCAGTTCTTAGCAAGTGTCTCTCTTCTGGTTTCAGCTATATATACACCCAAACACAGGTATTAAGGAAATTAACTATTTTACTTCAAGGCTTAAAAAATATGGCTAAATTTCCTGACAGTTAGAACAATTAATCATGGAACAACCTGCCTCCAGAAGCTGTGAATGCTCCAACACTGGAAGTTCCAGAGTTCCAAGAGCCAAATTAGGGTTGTCAGTCAGTCCAGAGGTCCAAGGTGTCTTACACAAGCAGGATTCACCGGAATGTCACAGAAGAGTCAAAGATCAGATGTTGTTTCCAGCAAAGAGAACATGGCTCAGAACTACTTCTTTAATCAGGCTTCAGCCAGCTATCCTTCATCAAGAGATTTACTCCCTTGCTTGGCAAGAAGCCTCATGGAATGGCTTTACTCTGCTCTCTATTTACCAAACGTGGAGGCTTACATCTTCCCCCTCTGATAGATAGATAGATAGATAGATAGATAGATAGATAGATAGATAGATAGATAGATAGACAGACAGACAGACGGACAGACAGATAACCTTTATTGTCATTTTTTACTGTGGGCACAATGGCACATATTAAAAATAAAATTTAGTTGCTTGCTCTCAAAATGTACACATACATAACACACATATAAACATGCTATGTACATAGATATGTATATACCTACACCCTTACATATAAAAACATAAATAATAATCACTGTCCATCTTGAATACATAGCAGAAAGAGGAAGCTTGAGAGTTCACAAGGTTAATACTGTATGGAACAAAACTGTGACTGAATCTGGATGTTCTGCTTTGGATACCACGGAGCCTCCTCCCAGAAGGTAACAAGGAAAACAGGTTGTGAAGAGGATGTGTAGCATCCCTGCTCAAGCAACACTTATGTGCTATGTCCTGGATGGAAGGGAGGGAACTGCCAATGATCTTTTCAGCCATCTTCACCACTCTCTGCCCCGCCTTCCTGTCTGAAGCAGTGATTGCTCCAGCTGTCCAGGTGGTGCCTCTGTTTGATAAGCTTCATGTAAGTCTTGGCTTGTGTTTCCTCAAGGTTCAACTTGAGCAATTAGTCTAGATGTAGCTTCAGAATCTGAGTTATGAGCCTAGGTGACCTGTGAGCAGGAAGCCAGCTGGATAACCTTGGACCTGTCAAATGTCTATGGAGATTCTCAGTCATCCAGGTCATAGTTATCCCACAGATGCTTTTTCATGAGGCAGCTGGACTTTCTTGTTTTTCTTTGAAGATGTTTCACTTCTCATCCAAGAAGCTTCTTCAGCTTTGACTGGATGGTCACTCCCTCTTGCCCCAAATCAGAGTCAGATTCTGCCACAAACCAGCTGAAAACCAAACACCTGTGCTGCATCATGCATTGATAAGCTTCATTGTAAGAATAGGTGAGTAAAATACAAAATAATCTGACCCTGGAACTGTGCAAGACAAATGTTGAGAACAACTAAAATAATATTTCTGAAAATAGACTAAGTAAAAAAATCAACCAAGTCAGACTTGTGATTTGACTCTCCTAGGTTACTCTTTGTACATTTCAGGTGAGGCTGGTAACAGCTAGATAATGATTTCAATATGGCAATTGCATGGAACAATTGAAAAAGCCAAAAAAAAAAAAAACTCCACCAAAACCAATCTTAAAAAATCAAAACAATAATATAATAAAATTTAACCATGATCCAAATCTCCTGAGATTGCCTGAACTCTTGAAATGTTGTTTCCTGACATGACAACTCAGGCTGACATAGCCGAAATCTTGTGAGATTTGGGCCATTTTTGAAATATATAAATGTGTAAATATGAGTGATTAATTACAGGATACTCAGGAGAAGAAAATATTAGTATCTGAACACCAAGCTATTTTCAGGCCAGAGTTCAAAAAGCAATGTTAATTTGGTTACCCATGGGAGAACCAAATACTGGATGTAGTCTACTTCCTTATTTTCTATTAAAGCTGCTTAATTAAGTCTCAGAGTACTGACTATATAGGTAATTGGAAGACAGAGAGCAATTCAAGTTTGCCAACACTGAGGAAGAAAAAAAAAACATCTGGAGAAGCTGGATGCAATACATTCAAGAAGAAAGGCTTATTTATTTACAGTGAGGAGGTTCTTAGGACTGGATTTCTAGGAATATCAGCCAGAAAGATAATTGAAGAAACAATTCTAGATTATTTGAAAAAGGCAGTAAAAATAAAGTGCTGATTTATTTATTTAAAGTGCTGACTTATTTATTCTGTGTATCTATTCTTTCAATCTACGGTGATCCAAAGTATGCCCAATGTATGTAAAACCACAAAGAAATAATAAATAAATAAATCAGAATAGAAATTTGCATTGAAGTCGACTGCACCTACCATTATTTTTGAATGAAATAAAGTATGTTTCCTTCTAAAAAATAGTAAAAAACAAGTAAACGTAAGCCAAAGTTAAAAAAGGAATAATCAGTTGAGTCTAAAACTAGAAAAAGCAAATAAACAATGTTATAATTCCTCTGAAAGATGGACAAGGGCTGGATTATGGCAAATTACTTTGGCAGAAGTGCATAACACTTTTGCAAAAAAAAAAAAAAATTCTTTTGCCATAACCAAACACATTGTTTTTGAAGTGGTTGCCCAACACCGTACAAATGTCAACTGCATTTCTCAGCTCAGAAGTAGAAAAAAAAATATCAATTTTTCAAGTAGCTAAAAATACTGAGAATGTCTTTGTGCATATTTTTTTTTTCTGGTTAGATAAATGCTGCCCCAATAAAATGAAGAAAAATGTAGGTGATCTACATCATATATTCTGATATTTAAGGAATTCCCAAAGAAGTTCTGTAACTTTGTAGAACAATAGCCTGATTTCCATGAAAATGATAGTACAAAATATACTAATATCAGGAAAACTCTAACACAGGGGTGTCAAACCGGCAGCCCACAGGCCGGATGTCTCACATGCAGGCCACGCCCACACTGGCTCCACAAAGGCAAAAAAAATCATGACATGTTACGATACGTCATGTGATGTGAACGAGTTTGACACCCGTATTCTAATATATATTAAACCAAGTTCAAAATTCAAAATTTAAAAGTAGCAATTTGGAAAGCAGTGCAGGATCTCCCAGAAGCATAAAATCTAGAAAAACCATAACTTCATCACTTTGATGTGACGCAAAGATGTGAGGTGGGACTCCTTTAGATCAATTTTCTTTGATGTGCTTACAGAATCAAAGCTATGGCCTGTGGGTATTTTATTATATAATATTTTTATAAATTATATACATTAATGAAACTGATCATATAAAATATATCTAATTAGACTATATGTATGTGTGTGTGTGTATGTGTTTGTGTGTGTGTGTGTGTGTGTGTGTGTGTGTGTGTGTGTGTGTATACAGGTATGCAAAGAACAGCAGTGGGGAATTTTACAGGTATGCAAAGAACAGCAGTGGGGAATTTCAGTTCAGTCCCATTGGGCTGTGTTTGCAGAATCCCTCAGGTATTTGCTGTTCAAGACCTACATAAAGCTTTTTGGAATGACCAGCCAGAGATCTGAAGGTTATTTTCAGCAGTCTGCTGATGACACTCAATTTTACCTCACCAGTCTATCTGGTTCAAGGAAGCCTGTGCAGACAGTCCCTTGGCTACAGAGATGAGCTGGATGAGCTCCAGCTAACTAAATCTGTATTCTGTTAATATGGAGCTGCTATTTAATTCTCAGTCCTGGTAATTAGGAAGATAGCTTTAACAGAATTACAGAGTTGGAAAGGACCTTGGAGATCTTCAATTCCAACCCCCTGCTCAAGCAGGGGACCCTATACAATTGCGGACAAATGGTTGTCCAATCTCTTCTTAAAAACTTCCAATGAACTTCTGGTGCCAAGCCATTCCTCTGATTAATTGACCTTATTGCCAGGAAAATTTCTCCTTCATTCTAGATTGGTTCTCTTTTTGATAAGTTTCCATTCATTACTTCTTGTATATCTACAGGGGTAGGGAGTCAGGTTAAAAAAAGTCAAGATGTGATCATGATCACAACACTGAAGGCCTATCATTTGGTCTGTATGATGCCGACACATGTATAGAAGGGGTTGGGCTTTAGCCACACAGTCAAAATTGCCATCTTGACTTTATAACCACCCCCAAAGTCCTGATTTAAAGTTAATTGTTGCATACCAGTTAGGTTGCATTTCCATAAACCCATCCCTCCATTCATGTAGAATTACTCTACCTATCACCTACCACCCACTATAGCTGAGTATATTGGTAAGTAAACATATTTAGAGAGATGAGGATAGGAACGGATAAGGTTGATTCCCTTGTGGGTTGGAGGTAGGGAAATAATTTGTTGTCTGGCTCTCTCTATGCAGGCTGGATACCTGTTCGCATCCTCTTCCAGGCAGGTCTACACATGAGAGGAAGTGGATAACATTCTATAACAGAACTGGAAAGATTGATATCTCTCAGGTAAAAGATGCTGTTTTGAAGTTATGTACTAATTTCCTCACATTTTTGGCTTGAATTTCAGGAAGGGGAAACTATTTTCAGCAGACTTAATACTGATGGGCAGCAGGACAAACTTTTCCGAAATCATTGCTAATATGTACTCCTCCTTTCAATTGCTTCCAGAATGTTCCTATAGTTGGGCTCTTAACATTCATTGACCTTAGTTTCCTTTCTCCCAAAATAAAGAATCAAGCAGAAAGAATATCAAGAACCCAACAGTTCAACCCTGAGTTATATCTACTGTGTTCTCTACTATTGAGTGATATAATTGTTCCAAGGGAAATGTTCAGAAAAAAACAATAAGTGTAATCACACTTACACATCTTTGAAAACTGCAAATGAAAATTGGGGTGTCATTCTGCACATTCAGAACCTGGCACTGGTTTATTTTCTCCCAAATTGGAGACACAGTTGTTGAGTGCAGAGAAACATTCAAATGTCCACCTATCCCCATTTTGGGAAAATGTTTATGGTATTGTACTGGACACCATAACAGACTCAGAGGTGCATGTGAAGAAAAAACTACTAAAAATGGTTAGTGAGGCTAAAACTCAACCCATTTCAGACATGTAGAAAGACCATAGCTCCATTTTGAAGTCAGTTATGGATTAGAGTAATGTAGATACAGTACATAAATATTTTATGTGATCTATGTTTGATATTCCTGGTGGCTATCAGACTAGACTTATGGTCTAAACCAGGGGTCTTCAAACTTGGCTCTTTTATGACTTGTGGACTTCAACTTCCAGAATTCCTCAGCCAGACATGGCTGAGGAATTCTGGGAGTTGAAGTCCAAAAGTCATAAAAGGGCCAAGTTTGAAGACTCCTGGTCTAAGCCATAAGGAGAGAGTGAAAAATATTCAGAATTCACCTTACTGTGGCCCATGACTCTTTTTAAATGCAGAAGTGCATCTGATAATGTGATCAGATCTTTTTCCAGGAAGCTAAAACATGTTATAGTAGGAAATATGAGCTGCATAGTGGGGGATAGCCAAAGCATGTCAGGAAATGTCCAAGTCTCTTTTGTTAGGTTTCTAGGAGGTCTTTGATTCTGTGTTCCAAGAAACCAATGCTGTTATATAAAGAGCAAGGTAAGAAGAACAAACAATTTGTCTGAGCCAAAGGTCTCACTTGACTAACTGTAGCAATTGCTTTTGTGCAGCAGTAGCCCCTTGGCTTTCTCATCGTTCTCAAATAGACTTGTCAAGTAGCCAAAAACTGTCATAAGCCATGATAAGATTTATACTTGGTGGACAAGTCATATGGCTCTCACTAGCAAAATGTATGAAATTCCCATAGATGTCACTAGGCCCTATGGATGTATTACCAATGCAAAATTACCATACATGTGTTGTACAGATTTAATTATCTAAGGGAATTCATGGCTAGCCTTGATAACTTAAAAAAAATAATAAATATGCAAACATGACTCATGGGTCTATAAATATCAATTAAGCTGATTCAGTGAAAGCTTTACATGTAAGCAATTATACCTCCAAATACCATAGTCCAATGGGAATGTTGAGAAGCTTAAAAATCTGGCAACAATGCTAGAAGGCTCATCATTGTTGTGCCTGCATACATCACCACTATGAGCTTTGAGGAGGCATGTAAAATAAAACAATCTAATCTTCAAACTGCTCTGGCAAGGCAGTTTTCAGTTCACTTAACTCCCCAGACATAAATGATAGGGGAGATAGGCATCTATGGCTATGTAATGAAGCGAATTGTGTATGCCCATTTTAACTGATGCCAATGGGTTCTATTAATCTGGGCCCTTTACTGACAACTTATTTGGGAGGTAAGCACAATGTACATTTGGTACTAAGTACAAACAGCACCCAAAGAGCGGCTATGATAAAAGATTAATGAGTAGCATGATTGGGAAAATTAGAATACTATTGACAGTATAGCAACAATTTATTCTTTACCACTTTTAAAAATGTCCTCCATGCCAGACATCACACGTTCCATATTTAATTATAAACAGGTTCCCATTTTCAATGCTAAGCTTACTTTGGATGATAATGGCACAAAAATGTTTTTAGATCAACTTGGGAAAGATGATCTCCCGTATTCTATATGAAACATATTTGTTACCAATTGTGATAAGAAATATAGGCTTCAGTACTGGGTTGGAATTAAATGACAAGCTTGAAAGCCTTTCTAACAGGAAGTAGCTGGGAACTGTGAGTTCATAATTTGAATCAAATGACCTATTTAAAATGATGGAAAAGTAGTCATCAGCATGCCCATAAGAAAACATAATTAGCTCGACTTCCGGTGGATTTTGCGCGCGCGATGGCGGCTACTTTGTAGCCGTCTTTCCTGGGTAAGTGTAAGAACCGCTATGAACAGCAGACACCAGCTGTTCAGCGGTTCAAAATCCCCCTCCCGGGCAAAGGGGGGGGGTAGAGAGTGTCCGAATAGTGGTAGAGCCTCTTTTGCACCCCCCAAGTTTTTTTTGGGGGGGGGTGAAAGGAGTGCTCCCACGGAGTTCGGACTTGTCTCCGCTTCCCAGCTGTTTTTGTCCTCAGGGACAAAACGAGCCGCTGCAAACACCTCCGTGCTTAAAGAGAACTGGTGAGTTTTTTTTTTTATAAACGGACAGAGCTGAGTAGAGGATTTAGTTTTTGCTTTCTTTGATTTATTTGGATTTTAAGTTTTAAGACTTGCTTCTATTTTTATTCTCTCTTTTTATTTTATTTTATTTTTTTTTTTCTCTGTTGAAAGGGAAAGTAAAATGGCGATCGGCAAATCTCTCGGTGTTTTTTTTTTTTTTGAAGTTAGAATGCTGACCGGCAGGCTTTTTGGTGTTTCTTTTTCTTTCCTTTCCCTTTCCCTTTTTATTTTCTTATGATTGGAATGGTTGTTTTTGGTATCTCTAAGTATTTTTTTTTTGGAATGGACTTTTTCTATTTAATTATTATTATTATTATTATTATTATTTTTTCTTCTCCCTTCTTTATATTGTAATGACTCTTTTTTGAAGGACTTTTTTCTGTTTAATTTTTTGCAATTTTTAAGAAGGAGTAAAGCTTTTTTTAATTCTTTTTCTCTTCCTTTTTTTTTTCTTTTCCCTTTTTTCTTTTTATTATAATGACCTTCTTTGGAGGGAGTTATGATTTTTGAAGGAATTTTTATAATTTTTTAAGAAGGGCTAAAGGTTTTTCTTTAAGATGGCTCCAAAGCGTCCAGGGATTTCTACAGCTTCTAAATCAACAGTTTCACCCTCTTCTGGGGGTCAGCTAATAACTATGAAGGATTTGCAAAACATGATGGGAGATGTTATAATTCAAATTAGGGCAGAAATGAAAAAGATTTTAGAGGAAAATAATAAGATCTTGAGACAAGATTTTGTTTTGGCTTTAGAAGGAGTTGCTTCTGTTCTTGAAAAGGTGAACTCCCATGTGGAAGAGGTAGCTGAAAAAGTGGACATAATGGAGGGGAAAATTGAAAGTATGGAAAAAGAAATGGAAAATGAGATTCTTATGCTTCAATATGGACAAATGGAATATGCCTTAAGAATCAGAGGCCTGGAAGAGTCTTTGCAAGAAGATTTGAAAGAAATGGTTGCAAAGGACTTTGCATTGATTTTGAATAAAGAAAAAGAGGGAATACTTAGTGAAATTGAAAAATTATTTAGGGTTAACTCTGTGGTGGCAGCACAGAAGAATCTGCCAAGAGATGTGGTAATTTACTTTGGTAAAAGATCCTTACGCAATCAAATTGTGCAAGCCTATTATAAGAAGAGATTTCAAATTGCTTCACAAGATGTCATAATTTTTAAGGAGATCCCATCTAAAATTTTAAGAAGAAGAAAGGAGTTTGCTTTTCTAGTAAATGAACTTAAAAAGAGAAAAATTCTATTCAGATGGGATATTCCGACTGGAATGGTGGTGAACTACCTGGGGACATGTCATAGACTTAATACTGTTTCTCAAGCAAAAGATTTTTATACTTCGGTCCTGGGGGTATGTGCATCGCCATCTATTAGGTCTCAACAAGTCCAGATTGAGGAGCAGAAGACAACTTGTGTAGCACATAACTCCAAAGAAAAGCAGCAACAGAAGAAGGTTAAGGAAGTTTCATATTCAGCGGTCTCTGAATCTCTGGGAGATGTTGGACTTACAAAGTCTTTGGAGCAATCTTCAAGGGTAGCTCTGGGAGAAGTTAGACCTACAAAGTCTTTGGAGCAATCTTCAAGGGTGGAATTGCTGCCTGAAATCGAAATTGGGAAATTTCAGCTTGAGGGGCACCAACAAGAGAGGAACGGGCAGAGGATAACTTGTACAACTTACAACTGTGAAGATCAACACAAGGAGGAATTTACTGAGGAAGTTTTACAGGTATCGGTCCCTGAGACTTGTGCAACATATAAATGTAAAGAAAAAGTAACATATAAATGTAAAGAGAAAGACCAACAGAAGAAGGAGGTTGAGGAAGTTTCACAGGTACTGATTCCTGAGCTGGTGGGTCAACCAGGACTTACAAACTCTTTGGAGCGATCTTCAAGGGCAGAATTCCACGCATTTTTTTCGATGCTTGCGGGCAAGAGAGACCAATATGGATTGTGCTTATAGTAGATGCAACTGGCTATTAGACAGAAGATTATGGATATTGAATGAAAATTTTAGATAAGAAGTTTGTGTTTATAGTGGGTGCAACTGGTTATTGGACAGAAAATTATGGACATTGAATGAGAACTTTAGACAAGAAGTTTACTATTGAGATTGTGGGAGAAGTAAAACTTATATCGTTTTTGGAAAATGTCTTATGTAATGTCTAAATATGTGTTTTGGGATAATAATATATTTCAGTTTTAAGTTTTAAACCTTTAATGATAATATTGTTTAAACCTGTGTTTTGAAGGGATTATAATTTGTTTATTTCAGTGAGGGGATTCTAATAAATTTGTGTTTCGAAGGGAGTATAATTTGTTTAAGTTTCAAGTAATGCTTAAATTTGGTTTTTAAATATTATTATTAATATTTCTAAGAGAAAATAATTTGCTTAATTAAATGTCTAGATTTGTTTAGGAAAGAAAGTAATGCTTAAATCTGTGTTTTTGGAGAAAGTTTATATAGAATGATGATTGTATTTAGATTTGTTTAGGATTTAAAAGTGTTTTAAGCTTTTAAATATTATTATTAATATTTTTAAGAGAAAATAATTTGTTTAACTAAATGTGTCTAGATTTGTTTAGGATTTTTAAGTTTTTTTTTTTTTTGGATAGGTGAGAAGATGATGAAGATTGAAGGAAATATGTATTTACTTTAAGTTTTCTAAGAGTATTTAGTTTTAATGGTACAACAAAGGTTTATATGTTTATCTTTTTGTATTAGGATAAAGAAAGAGGGAGAAATTAGATTTTACATTATAGCTATAGATATTCAAAGAAAGTAATGTTTAAATTTGCGTTTTTGGAGGGAGTTTATATAGAATGATGATTGTATTTAAATTTGTTTAGGTTTTAAAAGTGTTTTAAGTTTTTTTCTCAATTAAGCCTGTACTCAGCTCTGGGAAGTCTAGGGGAGGGTTTGGGAGGTTGGGGAGGAGGGGGGTGAGGTAGGGTTGGGGGGGTATGGGAAGGGGATTTGTTTTTGTAAAAATTTAAAAATTTTCAATAAAAAAAAAAAAAAAGAAAACATAATTAGCTCATTAAAAATGAAGAAGCAAGAAGAAAGTCATGGATGAATAGCAACAACAACAAAAAGGCATTATTCTTCACGTGCATGAAGGTTATGTGAAAATATGGGCAACATACAGCCTGTGATCAGACTGGTCCATTATAAGAATGATGCAAACAGCAATTGTCCCTACTACCCCAAAGCCCATGTGGCTGGCAGAAAGAGGCTCAAGGATTGACCCTTGCATCCACTGTAAATAGAGCTTGCATCTTTTATAGCATTTCTAGTTCCTACACTAAGCATAACCTATTAAAAATTGAACCACTACCTGTAGAGACTTCCAGTTCTGGTATTGGCTTAGTAAAGCCTCAATGTCTCTGTGTTTTAAGAACTGCACAATACCATCTAGGAAGAACTTATGTTAATATCTGTATGTGTCAAGTTCTCAAAATACATTTATACTCAAGAGAGAACCCAATGAACAATATCATCCTCAATCTCTGAATGAATTGATCTGTTGGTCAATCCCAGGACCCTGGTCTTCTTTCCTTGCCTAATTAACAGAGAAATACTTGCTGGCTCTAAAAAATCAATCCCAGGCTTTAAATGGCTACAGCAGGATTCCTAGAATAATAGAACAAAATGAAAAAGGGTAGCAAGATCAGCAGATGTTAAGTTCGCTGTAAGTGTACCATTACGGCAGAGCTAATAATGATAAAACAATATTTTTTTCTCCAAAAGTAGCAAATCGATAAAGAATTCTCCCCTACTTAGGCCTCTAACATTTCAAGGCATTTATACATGTGGTGGTATGATATTTTCCCAATTTTCACCGCTCACTGCTACAGCATTGCTAAAGAGTATCTTGAGATATTGCAATAAAGCAGGTAAAAATATTGTGACTCATTATGGTAACATCAAATAAATGTGCCTCAGATCTTCACTTCCAGGTCTTAACAGTTTCATTGGCCCTCAGAACTTTTTTTTAAAAAAGTGTTGACATTTGTGTAAAGCCAAATTAATTACTGTCTTTTCAGTAATCTGATTCATTTCCTAAAGGTTTTAATCTTGCAATTAATATTGGGGATGATTCTCCAGTGCCTAAGCCTTTTCCCTTTCTTTGATTTTTAATCCATTATTTACATTCAAGGGAGAGACCAAGATAAGTTTGTCAGGTAGATGTTATGATTTCTTAGTCTGGGACAAGAATTTTCAGTTACGGTGGGATTGCTTAGGCACACTTGTCTAAAAGCAAGACCCATTCCACTCAGTGGTGCATGTGCTTCTGAGTAAATAAGCATATGGCTTGAGTAGCAAGAATATGCCCAATAGTGAAGCTGAGCTTTCTTGTCAGGGTTTGCAGGGAAAAGAATGTGAAAGAGTCAGAATGAGCTTCTTCAGTCCAGGAAGAAGAAAAGCATTCTCCACTCATTACTCTTTAACCCTTCCCCCACTGCCTGAAAGTACAACAATGCCCCATCTGTGTTGAGGGTAGAAAGAACCACACGCATTAACCAAACAACTCATCTTCCTGTGTCTCAAAAAAAAAAATGTATTGTGAATAACACACTGTCCTGTTTAGTCAGCAGCCCTCCCGAAAGGCCGATTTAAAGCCTAATGAGGTAAAAATAATTTTCAAACAAATAAATCAAGAATAACTCGATAACGATTAATTTACCTTAAAGCTTAGATATTGGGCCAAGAAAAATCTGAGCTAAGCTCTTAAGTGGGATCTATGCTTTATGAACATGTCATGTCACATTTCCTCGCGGTGTGCAGGAGACAACAATTAAACAATTAGGAATGATCAAGCACATAGAGACATTATTCTTCTGAAATATGAAGCAAATCATGTCATACTACAAATATCATCAGTAACCCCACTGGAAACACAAAAAGTAGACCAAAAATAGTTCCTTAAGTATTTGATTATTATTAAAAAGAAATAATCATATATAATTTGACATGACTAAAAAGAATGCCTCACATTTCCCCCCTGAATTTACCATTGTATGCGAATTGCCTTTATAAATAGTATTTAATTTATGCTAATATGGGGGGAATGTCTGGTTTCTAACATTGGAGGAGAGACTAACCCAAACCATTCTAATCTTATACCCCACCCCAAAACTGTTATATACTGGATTTATCTGGTTTCTTCTTGTTACATATTCTACTGTATATCTTACATCACAGATATTTTCTTAATGCACAGGAGAATAAGAAACCATCTTATTGAAGCAGTGTAAAGCATACATGCAATTAATTTCTGAAATCAACCAAGATTATAATATGAGCCATGCTTAAAAGGTAAAACAAAATGCCAATCCCTAAGAAGGTGGATGTCACAATGTCCTAAATTTTGCATGCATTTTGTAACTTTTTTTTTCAACCAGTCAATAACTCTATCATAGAATTTCTCTATGGAGAAAGTTACAAAAAGATAATTGGTTATTTTAATGTCAGATCTAATACAAGAAATGATCACATTGTTCTTCAGAAATGAAATCAAAAGTTGAGATTCTTGCAGCCCCAAAGGATCAACCCTCTAAATTTCTTGACCTCAGAAGAACTGACCTTCTAGTAGATGTACTTAAAAGTATGGTTTTAACATTCAGGTTACCCAACACTTTGATTTCTTTTCTTTTGAACATTATGCGGGATTCTTGAAAAAGGGACAGTGATGATTTTGGCAGATATATACTTTATTCACAATCAAATATGAGAAAACAATGGATCTAATCCCATTAGATATCATAAATGTGGAATCTTGATGGCAGACTTTGTACAGGTGGCTCAGGACATTTTATCTGATGTTCTGTATCTAATGTGTGTATGTGGTCATGCATGTGTATGCATGTGTAGATGTGCACACACATCCACACACACCTGTATTTTTCAAGTAGATTATTTTTTGTTGAATTGTTTTCTTCATTCTGGAGAATATGGATTACGAAGGTACCCATATTGAACACTGAATGAACACAAGTCACTGGGACTTCCTAAAAAGAGACAGTTCTCCTACTTTTTCTCTTCCTTTCTGCACTAGACTGCTGAAGTCATTATGTGTTTCTGCCTTTTTGTGTGTTTCCATGAAACATATGACCCAGGCAGAGAATTTGCTCAACTATTTTGCATCTTGCTGAAAGCACTTAAACATTTGTGGCTGGGGAGAAGAGGAAGGTGGCTAGGCTCCAAATAATTTTTTTTTTCCAGTTTGGTTGACTGTCATTTTCTGACTAGCCTTCTGCAGAAGTATTTTTCAAGAAGATGTAAAACTGTAATGTAAGAAGAAATGAAAAAAATCAGTAAATCTTGAAGATACTTACCTGATCTTCCCCAAATAGTCTGTAGTTTTGGAATTTCTGATCTAATCGTTTAGAAGTCTCTCCAAAGATCAACTTCTCTCTTTTTTATGTCCTAAGAAAACACATTAATCTCCTTGGATATTGTAAATGATTGTAATGTATTATAAAGAGAGCACAGATGATTTTGCCTAGTTTGGGTTTTGAAACATCTGCAAGAAAACAACCAAGCTCAGAGAGCACATAGGACCCTCATTTCAACCCTAAGCTACAAATATTCCCTTTTATTGAAATGTACTTCTATAATTACCAAAGGAAAGCATAAATTCCATTGATGGTTTCACATGTCCAGAATAGATCTATATTATTATGTATTATATTAATAAATCATCTATTGAAAAGAAAATTGTAGCGTAAGTACCAGATCAATGAAATATCACTTAAAAATCTGTTGTTTTAATGTTTTGTCTGGCCCTCAGTGCAGAACACAACATACAATTTCATATCAAGAGGGCACAAGTTGCATAAAGCAGTCTTAGTGAATTGTCCCCATGGATTTGATCCATCAGTTTTAGATTTTGAAATCCTTAATCAGCAGCTCTTTCCCCTTACCCTAACAATGTGGATGAAGGACATGATTGTGCTGAACTTTTAGGGACAGTATATCTGAATGATATTCAGCGTACAGAATATTAGTAGAGGTACAAAGGCTTTGAGCCCTTATTTAGGTTTGTGCATTTATTCATATTTATATCATCCTTTCTATCCTGTCTTTCTTCCAAGAACTTAAGGCAGGTTACCTGCATTTTACCCACATAATTAATAACCTTGTGAGGTAAGCTGGACTAAGAAACACTGGTCTCAAATTGTCTAATGTCTTGGCATGACTTGAATCTGAATTTCTCCAATCCCTTTCCAATGCTTCAACCACTAGACCATATTGGTTCCCAAGATCAGCCTGTTTTCACATACATACATATATATACACACACAACACATACATATTCAGGCAATGTATATAGTATATAGTTTATTGTTTATAATATGGTTAACAGGAGACATATATCACTAATAAGAAGCAAAAGACCATTCTAAACTCAGAATGTTAAACCCTAAAGAGTTCAGTGGGACTACTGGCTAAATAGGTTCAGATGGGGCTGTATTTTTTCCACAGTATCGTCACTGGAATCTTCTGTATATTATTGCATTGCCATTCTTATGTTGTGCTTCTTTACAGCCAGCCAAAGCATCACAACAAATGAATTATGCTGAATTCAGTAGGATTTGTTTCCTAATTGTGATGTTAGGATTTCAGTGGGTTCTTCCCATGTCATTGATGAACAACTAAACCTGAAATATTAGATCCTATCTGCCAACTGTCTAAGTACATTTACTTTCCTGGGTGGTCTAGTATCAGGAGAACATTTATGAGTATACAACCATGCATGAACATATGTTCACCCAGCTTTCTGAAGCATCTGCAGCTAAGGGCAGTTTCAGGCTTTTTGTGTACTTAATTCCTAAAATGAAAGACAGTGTCCTATCTCCCTGCCCCCCTGATCTGACATCTGACATGTTGCTACAGTTATTTCAGCAAAAGGGGTGCATGCTGAAAAGCATTTCCTTTTAGGATTCGGTCACATGTGCGACTTCAAGGTAGAGCAAGCAGTTTCCAGCTGGGCTTCAAGGCATCTTGTCATAAGCCCCTTCCTTGATGGTCTGCAAAAAAGTCAAAAACTTCTCCTGGGGTCTATATGCCTCCCACAACTTGACCATGGCCAATACTGCATAAAAGATAGACAGGGGCAGCTGTGGGGGATGAAGCCCAAGAGCTCGACTCTGCTTTGCTTCACGTTGACTTAAGATCTTCATCCTGGGAAGAGCGCTTGGGGGGGGGGAGGTGTCCCCTTTATGGTCGTACCCTCCTCCTCCTCCTCAGCCAAGTCGTTTCCCGGAACCTTGGGGGTGAGTTGGTGCCGTAACGCTATCGCCGCTGCACGTCCTTATTCCCGTTTACCTGAATTTGGAACTTTGGAACCCGGGGTCGAGAGTTCGTGGGTGAAGGGGAGGGGCGGGCAGCAGGCGTGGCTTCGAGTTCTCAGGAAACTTCTCATTGGTTTGTGCCCCGCATCCTCCCTGTCAATTTAGACTCCCCCTAGAGGGTGAGAGGAGGGGGGCATAGAATGGGAGGGCGGGGGAAGAGGAGGGGGGGGCTCCTGTCCTCCTGCCCGCCTGCCCGCCCGCCTTCTCGCTCGCTCGCTCGTTCTTCGCTCCTGCGGCCGCTTTCCCGGTGCGCCTCTTGGCCAGCCCCTTTCGCGGGATGCAGCCTTTAGTGGAGATGCTGCGCTCCTCGCGTTTGGATTGAAGCCCCTCTCCTCCCTTCGGTCTCAAGGCCGGATACCCGAGAGGCGAATCGGAGGGGCCGGACCCGGGCGTTGTAAGACACACACCCCCGTCCCGAAGCGGCAGCACCGATCCGCAGTCGCCCCCACCTCTTCAGCCGGCACTTTTCTCTTTTTCCCTTTTTTTTTTTTTTTTGAGCGTAGCTTTCCTTGGATTCGATGGGTCCCTGAGGGAGTGCGAGGCCGAGCGTCTCTTGGAATACAAGCCGGGCGGAGAAAGAAGCGAGCGCGGGGGACGAAGGGGCCCCGACAGGGGTGGGTGGGTCGCCGTTCGCGCGCCCTGGTATGGGGCGAACCATGGAGAAGAGTCGGCAGTGGTCCACCAGGTGGAAAACGAAACGGTGGTTCTGGGACTCGGCTTTCCCGGCTCTTCTCGTCTCGTCAGTGCTTCTGCTCCAAGCTGCGGAAGTCCGAGGAGGTAAGAGAGCCAGGAGGACCCCTGAAGTCCCGGCTGGAGAGATGTGAGGGGCTGGGCTGGGCTGGGCTAAGGCAACATCAGGCGGGACACAGCCCCGATTTCTAAAGTAACCCCAGCAAGTGAGATGAGGAACGAGCCTGCCTCTCCCTTATTGCATTCCCTGAAATGCGCGCGCGCGTGTCTCTCTCTCTGTGTGTCTGTGTCTGTGATTCTGGGATCTGCCCCCGGTTTGGTTGGGGAGCACTCTGTATATGCTCCAAGGATTTCTTTCCTCCCTTGTTGGTTGAGCCGTCACTGGCGCTCCGGACCTCGGATTGATCCTTGGTTCAAATGAGGAGCTCCTTGACTTCGGCATATGGGAGGATGCCGGGAAGAGAACCATAGGCGATCCAAAGGCTCCCCAGTCCTGCCCATCCAACTAAATCTAGTAAAGTTTTATTTCTCGTCAGAAATCCTTAGACAGGATCGGTCTGTGAGTTTCAAATAGCATCCCCGCCCGGTTGTAAAAGTGCTGTGGGGCAAAGCGAGAATGGGAAGGAGGTGGGTTGCTGCATGCAGTAATGGAATGATCTGAAACTCGAGAAGACGGCAAGGAACCTTTTGAACAACACCCTCCTCCCTATTTTTTTGGTGTGGTCGACCAGTTTTGAAACTGATAAGGAGATGGCTTATGCAAATTCCTTCCCACCACCTCCTTGCTTGAGATTATTAAACTGAGCGAATTCACATACATTTGGCCAAAGTGAAGAAGAGAAGGGAGGGGCAGAGGGGACGTCTTGGTTCACTTTTATAGCTGGACCACACTATGACTACAAAGTCCACAGGCTTTTTTTTGGGAGGGGGGAAGGAAATTATTTCAAATTGATTGAGAACTCTTTCTAGCTCAGATCCTGAAATGTCTTGATAATCCTTTGATCTGTCATTGACTTGAGATGCTCCTCAGGTGTGTATTGGGTAGCTGAGAAGAAGACCTCAGAAGAAGCTAAGATATTCAGAGAGCCAGAGAGTTTAACCCATCTCAAATATTACCTTACCTGCCCCACTCTCTGATTGCCTGGCTCAAAGTCCCCACTGACTCTAGCCAGCTTACGTGGCAAAATTGAAACAGGAGGGCCATACACAGAGGAGCAGGAAACTCCTCCCTTTCTCCCCCCCCCCTTAGGTGCATCTTTGGCAGAAGAGGCAGAATGGAATGAATGGTCCCATAGGTGGGCATATGTTAGTCTGCAGTTTCTGGAGCTGCAGATGTTGGGTCTAACTAAGAAGGTCATTTAGAGAGAGGGGGGAGGGAGGGAGGGAGGGAGAGAGAGAGAGAGAGAGAGAGAGAGAGAGAGAGAGAGAGAGAGAGAGAGAGAGAGAGAAGGACTCAAGGGGAGGCTGACATAATAATAATATCTTTTTTTCCCTAGTGTGGGGGAGATATTGGGAAAACATACTGACACAGTCCCATTTATAAAAGCTGGCTGTATTCTAAATCAGATACCTGGGATCCATGGCGGGGAATTTTCCTGGGGGACTTTTGCCAAGTCCGGTATTACATCAATTTGCTTATATCACCTCCTTCTATTCTCTGCAGATTTGCCTTGTGACTACATTCTTTGTTAACTTCTTCAGTCCAGTGAAATCTGTTGAAGTGATTGCATAGTATGTGCACCTTCCTTCCTTCCTTCCTTCCTTCCTTCCTTCCTTCCTTCCTTCCTTCCTTCCTTCCTTCCTTCCTTTTACATTCCGAAGCCAGGGCAATAGGAGGACTCTAGCTCCACTGAAGCAATTTCCCCTCTAAAAGTGGTTCTTGCTTTTCTGAATTGGATGCTTCTTTGCATTGGCTCAAGTGTTAAGTGCTAAGAAGAGAGAAAGATGCTTCCTGCGAGCTCCTGTTCAGCCTCTGGGTTCCTGCTCACCTCTTGGACTAGACTGTCAGTCACCTCAGCCTGTCTATCTGCCCCCTGCTGGCCTGCTCTGGAATAAAGCTGTGGGCAGAGAAGTCAAGCCACGCTTTCAGCTCAGAGGCAGGGGTAGGATTACTATTTTCTTGCCCCGTGCCAAGAAAAGCTTTCAGAGAAGGGAAGTGTGAGGGGAAAAAAATACAGCTACTGTTTTCTTAATGTTCCTTTCTTCCAAGATCCAAATATGATTTGGAGATTCCTCTCTCTGACCGACTGGGTTGCTGTGCATCTCTTTCCTGGGAAATCAGAGGCTAAGCAGTATTTTTTTTCTCAAAAGGAGTGAATCTTGCTATTGTCCCAGTGCAGTTCAGATGATTGAAAATAGGCAGACAGACGTTTAGCTGTGTGATGTTGGTCCTTCTAAGGTTGTAATTCACTGAAGTATGCAATATGGGGAGAATGTTCTGATGAAACGGCCCTCTGGGTAGACATATAGTGGAATGCTGCTGTCTGATGACAATTTGAAGGGCTGATTAAGAAATCACGCCTTTGACAAATCCCTGCATCGCCTCCTAATATCTGCCTTTTTATTTAAAAGAAAAAATCAAGAATGCCAAAAAGAAATCTGCAGACATGCTGTTCTTTGTTTCTTTTCCCAGAAAAGTCCTCAAATACTTTCCTGAACAGTGGTGACTGTTTGAAGTACAGTCAAACTTTTGATCATTTTAGCAGGCATTAAAATTAAGTGGGAGAGAGAGCTCATTTGGCATTTCCGAAAGGCATAGGTTAAAAGTTGTGTTCTTTTACTTTTCCCTTTGTTGTGGTTAGCAAGACCTCCAAGATGTAAAGTAGATATGAATTGGATCCCATGCAATGGTGGGAGAACACAGAAAAATAATATTGCAATATATACAATTTATTTAAATAAGGCCAAGGTAGAACAGACTCTAGATATTATAAAGGTATTATTTTAAAAATGAATGTAAATTAGCTTCGTTTTAATATTGACAATGCATGATTTTACTTAAAAGCAGTTTTCCAAGCAAGTCTAATGAGTTTTCTTTAAAAGTTGCCAAATCCCAATTATTTTAATCTTATAACTTGAATAAGCTCCGCTGAATCTGCAGAAATTTCTAAACTAACAAATAAATACAATTGCACCTATGCAATGTGATGTTAATATGAATGCAACTCTATTGAATAAGTGGCGGCTGGCTTTATGTGACTGAAGGGTATGCAATAGTATAAAACTGGGATGATTAGAAAAATCTCTGCAACATCTTGTGATGAATGATATAAAAGGCTGATGATGATACCATACAAGAATTCCCATTCAGAGAAGGTTTTGGAAATTCATATATATATTTCAGAACTCTGGTCTGGACCCTTC
This sequence comes from Crotalus tigris, assembly GCF_016545835.1. Lineage (NCBI taxonomy): Eukaryota > Metazoa > Chordata > Lepidosauria > Squamata > Viperidae > Crotalus > Crotalus tigris. The sequence goes on from NW_024098375.1 coordinate 431,164, forward strand.
TTGGGTAGCAGAAGGAAATAGCATTAGATATATTTGCTGCCTTGAGTTATTTATAAAACTATTAAAGGGATATAAACAAACAAGCAAACAAATAAATAAATAAAAAACAATGCTTCATTTTCATGAAACAGCTGCGGCAAAAGTATGTAAACACGTTTAATATACTTTCTCAGCTTTTTTGGTAAAGCAGCTTATTCTAACAGACTTTTTTGTGGATTATTTTTGTAATATGAAATCAGATGCCAAGGATGCATGAATAGGCTACTTTATTTAACATTGCTCTAGTAGATGAATAAAACAACAGTTTTATTAAGGAGTCTGGTTTAATGGGCTGGTAGATTTAAATTTAATGAGGAATTTCTAAAAGACAGTCTTCAGTGAACTTTACAGTAGAAACATTGAGGTAGCATATGCTGATTGATTATGTTTGTTATAGTTACAAAAAATATTCTTTCCAGATTACATTAATAACTTACCTGTTTCTCAGATGGAATTCAAAGCAGGTTAGGCAGAATTCCTAGAATCTTATCTTCCGAGTTAGGAAAGAGGATCAAATCAGAAAACAATGGGGAGAAATTTGAAATAAATTCTAGCTAGTTCCACTTACAGACATGGTTTTGAATCCCATGGATTTCAGGCAGTGTTTCTCAACCTTGACAATTTTAAGGCATGTGGACTTCAACTCCCAGAATTCCACAGCCAGCTGGCTGTGGAATTCTGGGAGTTGAAGTCCACATGCCTTAAAATTGTCAAGGTTGAGAAACACTGGAATTAGAGAGTAATATGATCCCAATCTCCTCATTGCACATCCTTAACTTTGGCAGTGAAAAGAAGCAAGGTCCAGTCTGAAAAACCTTTTCAGTGGCTAAACACTGATATCTTTTTCTCTCTCTCTCTTTCTGGCCTGGCAGTTGACAGAAAAATGCCTGGTATGTTGTCTAAGTCCTGCAGTTCTTTACTTGTCCTTTACAAGGAGGTGAGAGGGAAAAAAAAAACCTGTAAGGAAAGGAAGGTAGATTTTTCCTCCCTCACTGTTAAGCCACTCCTTCTAAGAAATGGCGTCCTATTTTGTTGCTGACATATATATTTCAAAATTCTCAGAACAGACCTCCCCTTTTTTGCAACATGGAAGAAATGTGCATGTTTTTAGCTTAAGCAGTTTTAATCTTAATGTGCGTCTGTGAACTGTCTCCTGAGAAGAAGGTGATTGTAGAACAGGGATGTCTTTCATAATCCTAGATATCTCTTGCTTGTTTGATGTTCTCTAGAGAACTAGAGATTTGGGATTGCAAGGATCACTGAATGCATTTGAGGTCATGAAATATGGTCTGCTTGCTGGCGTTGCAAGTTAACTGTTGCATTAAGCAACAGGCTCAAAGAAGGAGGGTCTGGAAACAACTTTGAATGTAATAAAGAGGATTGTGCTCACTTTGGAAATGATTTGGATTAAGACCTGCTTTGGAGCAAATTGAGAGTGGCACCTCTCTGGACAGGAACCTGAAAGAATGTGCTTGCTGTAATGAACAGCAGAGAGATGCGCTCACATTTGCATGAAGTCTGAAGTACTTTTTGCAAATTGGTTTTGAAGTATGCACAGCCCTTCTAATAAATAGCAGAAAGCCTTGCTTTGATGAAATCAGTAAATAAATGAATATTTCAGTACCATTGCTCTGAGAATACCAGGAGCCCTGGTGGCTCAGTGGTTAAAGTGCACAGTGCAGACATACAGTCTGGAGTTTGAACCTGACGGGGGTTCAAGGGTAACACAGCCTTCCATCCTTCTGCAGTTGGTAAAATGAGGTAAAATTGTTGGGGGCAATATGCAAATAAGGCTTACATTTGTAACCCCCCCGGAAAGTGTTATGAAGTGCTATGGGGCAATATATACTGTAAACCTAAATGCCATTGCTGTGCTATATTTCATGACCTAGTTTTAGGTTGCTCAGTTTTACATGCAGAAGATCCCAAGTTGAGCCTTTGGCATTTTTAGTAAAAAAGGATCAAGGAAGTTGTTAGGACATAAGACTTTGCCTTTATCTTGAGATGCTGGAAGCAGCTTGGGATGTTCCATATATTTCAATTGTGATACATCAAACATTAAACTCTTCTTGTTTGTCCTACAGTTGTTGTTTTTTAATCCCATCCATGAATTCTGAACAGCGATACTAACTCCAAAAATTAAATACAGGTGGTTCTTGTTTGGTAGCCACAATTGGAACCAGAAACTCAGTCATTAAGGGAAATGGTCGATAAACGAAACAGCAGCTCTGCTTACAATCTTACTTCAGCTTTGCTTTGCTTCATAGACTTATGAAAATTGTAAATGCGAGGTCTGGTCACAAAGTTGCTTTTTCATCATGGTTGTAACTTTGGTCACTAAACGTGTCAATCATTAAATGAGGACCACCTGCAAATACTCGCCTTTTTAAAGTTGATAGTTTTCATACAATCCAAAAGGGGCAGAGAGGAAACTGGGCAATGCGTGCTGGTTCTGTCGCTATGTGTCCCATTCGCCACTGCTCCTGTTTTCAAATGCTCTGTGTATTGGGAATATCTCTACAGAGGAAAAGGCAACCTAACGTTACCTTTGGCAACTTTAAGACTTGTGGACTTCAATTCCCAGAATTCTGGGAGTTGAAGTCCACAAGTCTTAAAGTTGCCAAGTTTGAGAACCCCTGCCTTAGGGATTTAGACCCCGGCTCACAGAGGCAGTTAATGAAAAGAGGAAACATCTCCTGCAGCCAAGATAAGGATAGAGTGAAGGCTGGGTCAACTGAAGACCTTAGAATAGGTGTTGGCCAGCAGATTGGATGGGATTACACACATCTTTTTTTAAATCCCATGTTCATTTTCTACTCAACATCAGATTGATATATTATGGAGGACCCTTTAATAAATCTCTACAGTTCTCCTTGGCATGTCTAATTTTTGTCCACTGTGATGATGTCATGTCAAGGGAGATATTTTTCCTGCTCTATGGCTATTTGCTCTGTTTTAGTATAGAAAACTACCAAAAGAAAAAAGACCTATTACAACATTACTGTAAATTATAATAATAATAACAAATGTCTACTACGATAATTATACTTGTCACATCTTCTGTTTAATTTTGTACAACTAAAACAGCAGATTTTTTTACCAGCAAACTTTAAGAAGTTTGCTTTTTTTCTCGCCATACTTTCCTGCTTCCTTCAAAGAAAAAAAAAAATAACCATTTGTTAATTTACTGTTGGGTCCAAGTAAACTAAATGAAAGCAGAAGGCATCTCTTAGGCTTTGGAGAAAGAAATTCCTGGGGGGGAAAAAAAAACATTTAGTCTTTTGGAATGAAGATACCACAGCCCCAAAGCTACAAATCACCCATTCACTACTTCTGGACTAACACGGAAAAGTGTATTACCAGCTGTCAGATTAAGGTATCATTTTAAAAAGAAAACAGTAAGCTTTGCAAACTATACAAGTTAATAGCAGGACTGTTGGTCTAGCATAATCTGGTAACTGTGATTTTAGAATAAACTAGTGTTTGAGAGTGCTCTTTTACTTTTTCTTTTTAAAGAAACCTTTGTATCAGAAAGTTGGGATTCTGGAAGAAGGCAAAATAATGATACATTCAGTACAAGAAATTAAAGTGAACTTATCTTACACAGGTTATTAAAATATGAAATTGTTAAGATTCAGCAATTTGCAGAATTGAATCCAAGTAGCCAAATGGTCTCCCTAATCAAGATTAAATAACCTACATCTCTGTATTGTATTCAAGTAAGGTGAATGACCTATGCATTTCCATCTTCGGGAGTATCTGATTTCCAGATTTGGATGTCATCACACATATGGCAAGACTTACACACTTGTGTCAGATGTCAGGATGCAAAGACATAATGGCAGCATTTGTGTGAAGGCATCTTGGCACATCATATATAACCACTGTGGTGCTGTCTTGACAGTGGGTACAATTGCTCAGTATTTGTGTTAGTGCCATCTTTATTACAGTTAAGCTGTCAAAATGATTACTGTGCATAAAGAAACCAGATGGCACTCAAGCACATCCATTTACATGATTCGCATATCATGGTAGGTCGTGGTTTGTTGAATCCCAATTAAACATCTGGTTACATCAACACATTAAGCAGAAGAGAGTAACTCACAAACAGCTCCCAAGCTCCCATTTATGGCCAATTAACATCCCCAAGATTTTGTTGCTAAGCTCAATAAAATAGCTTTTAAAAATGAGGTGGGTGAATGAGAAGACCACTTAATTTTTTGACAACCAAAATAGTTGTCTCCTCCTGAAAAGGCCATTTTCATCATTGGCTTCCATGTAGTATGAGGCTGGCCAGTTTAGCCTCTTCTGGCAAGAATCAGAAGGATGACTGTTGAGTTCTTCTTTGAGTATAAGAATTAGCTCACATACAATCAAGAACAAACAGCTGATACAATTCTGCCATTGGTAAAACAAGAAACAGATGGGAACTCCCCCCCCCCATATGACAGTCGCTTCCAGCCTATTTATATGGTGCAGACAGCAAAAAGAGGAACAAGCCTCTTGAACATTGATTGTAGTATAAATAGAATTTGCATTTGATATACAGCAATCACTGAAATTTCATTTGTAATAGCTTCTTAGCTTTTTCTGCAACAAATCAGAAGTTCCTACAGTCTTGCTTGCCTATATGTCTGTTTCCAATCCAGCCTGTGGGGAGAAGTCAACAGACAATGGAGTGGTATAATTTTGCTGCTTGCAATCAACATACTCACCAGGAAAGTTAGCACAGCTGGCTGCTAAGTGGTCTCACCTAACAAGAGAAAGTAGTGTAGAGATTGAGGCTTGCTGGCAATACTCCTAATTAGTTTGCAGGAACAGTAGAAGCGGCTTGCAATGAAATATACAATTTTACAGAAATAAGCATAGTAAATACAGCATTCAGATTGTTGCTTCTAACCCTATCCTGTCTATTCTTCAGAGATTAAATGTTTAGTTCTCCATTGGACGTATATTCACTCATTCCAAAATTTGAAAATAAGGTTTGATTCAAAGGTTCAGACTGGATTAGACAGCTGGAACTCATCTTCAAGACCAGCATAGAAATATAACATCCCATTAGCACAAATTTAGAAAATAAACTCTTTGGTCACATTAAAAATTCTGAGAGCTGAGGAAATGAATGAAACCCAAAGCCTTGTGGATCTTCGAAAGTATTTAATGTGATGATAAAATGTAATAAGCCTGGCTATTCATGTAACCCATCACACTACTCAACCCACCCTCTCAGCATTCTCCACATATAAAAATAAAGTTGCAACATGGTATATTGTCCTACAAAAATCTCAGCATTTTCTTTTCAAACAAAAGTGCTATGAAATCATCTAAATTGATTCATTGGTTTAAGCAGGTCCCTATTTGGATTTATAACTCTATTTCAATGGGAAGTAGTCAAAACATTGATACATCAGAGGACCTTTTCACAGTTTTGCCTAGCCTTAATATTCTCACAGATTGGCTACTTCATAATTGAAGTAAGTGCAAGAATTCTGCTCACTACTCAATGCAATTTTAAAATTATATTCTTGGAATCAGAATGAAATTCTTTCCACCAAATTGAAGGATGTTGAGTAAAAAAAATGCGCAGAAGGAATTTGGGCATGGGACTAGCTACTTATATTGACAGAGCCGAATGAATTTACTTCCACTGAATAATCAAAGACTTTAATGCTATTCTGCAAAACCAATTCCCATGCAGCTGATTATTCTTATAGTATATGGACTTTAAAGATTTGATCGTTCAGAAAGATCTTCATAAATAATCGATTTACCCTGAGGAATTTGGCCTGCCAACCATATATAAATATATGTATGATATATAATCTTCCTCATAGTTTCCACCAAAGTGTCCTATAAATATATTTGAAGATTGCTCTTTCCTTTAAAATTTGAAAATGTTCCTCCGTCTCTCCAATATTCCAGCAATAATATTGGCATCCCATACCTAGACTGAAAAAAAACTCAAGATGAGCACAAGATGGCAGCAATGAATATGAATTTTCTGTCTTGTTTTGCTGCCAACTAACGGTCAAGTGGATTTTTGCAAATATAATATGCCTATACCAGTGAGGGCGAAACTTTTAGAGACCGAGTGCCCAAACTGCAACCCAAAATCCACTTATTTGTCACTTGGTGCCAGGTGGGTGTGGCCCACTGGGTGGGCGTGACTGTGGTGGTCATGGCAGACTGGGTGAGTGTGATCAAGGTGGACGTGATCACCTCAATGTTGCTCGTGGGGAGGGACACATGTGGGGGAAGGGTTGGGGGAGATCCAGGGAGTCTTTGGCAGGTGAAGCGGTGGGAAGGAGGCTCGTCCTGCGGGATGAAGCAAGGTGAGGCAGGGCAGGGGTGACTTTGTCGCAGGGAAAGGCGAAGCAGGGGCTGGGGCTGCTGCTGCCTGACACCATTGGCCCCCGCACACAGAGGTCAGCAAGCGCATGGATGCTGGCATGCATCCGGCCACGTGGGACCTTGGTGAGTTAGTGGGCAGCTGGTTGAAAAGGGACAGTTGCCATCTCTGGGGCATGGCGTGCATGCCACAGAGAGGGCTCTGAGTGCCACTTCTGGCACACGTGCAATAGGTTCACCACCACTGGCCTATATAATAGTTATTGTGTTGTACAGTCCTTTTAGGAATGTCTTATGATGCTAATACATTTTCTCAGCAATAAGAGAAGTGTGTGAATTTTCCTTCAACATTTTTGTTTTGACTGATTGTTGTAAATAGATTATTTTTTTCTCCCAGTGTAGCTACAAATCACTTGTTTAGCTTCTTTGCCAGTTTTTTCTTTAATGATGAAATTATTCTATATTTTTGCCAATGAAATAATTAAACAAAATGAAAACCATAAATACCAAGAAAGTGAACATATGCTAATTGAATGTTATAGTTAATTAAAACAAATCTTCATCCTTCTTGCCACTAACTTTATTCAAAAGCTATGCATGTTACCATTCAAAAGAATTTTCAAAGTAGATGTGCAGCTGAATATTCTGAAAGTATTACTAAAGCAGTGTCTAAAATAAACCTAAAAACAACAGTGCAATAGAGAACAAAACAACTAAAAGCAATAAAGAACAATTCCAATCAATTAAAGTTCTGTTTCCAACCTGGAAATAAAACATGGGAGGGCTACATCCTGTTCCCTTTCATGGCTCATAGGTTGGTTTGGCTTAAACAATGAACCTAATTTTTAGGTAAACAAAACAATCTAATTGTTTGAATTGATTTACCTATATTTGTTTAGTGCACTTTGATAATTTTGTTTCTTTCATACTTTGCATAAAGGACATTGCTTATGCTAGTTAAGGCCTGGTTATCCAAGTGTGATCTATTACTCATTTACTCCTGACTTGATTGTAGATTCTTCATGAGCAGCCTTGTTAATTAAAGCATGATGTTATAGGAATTTGAGGTGTTATGGAGACTCATCCGCACATGCCAATGTTAATCACAGATGCATTATTAAATCATAGAGATGAACAAGGGTTCTAAAACGTGTAAGTTGCAGCACTAATAGTCATTTAAAATGCATCTGGATAGCACCTTTTTTTCTTGCTAGGCAAATAAATCTACATTAATGTGTTGGTAAAGTTTTTAATATCCTGAACTTGATACTATTCATAAAGCCAAAAGTCCTGCATTAATAATGAAGAGAGTTTGGTTCTTTTATTCCCCAACTATCTTCCAGAAAAACTCGAAGTAATCCCATATGTTCAGGCTCTCTAGTAAGAGGAACATCATCTAATTCAAGTGAGGACTTCAATAAAATCAGATGAGAAAGAATGACTGGGCATCTCTCATTTTGCAGGCTGGAAATCAGTTCTCATAAATTGATAGCAACCTATACAACAAACACATACATCACTGAAGAATAAGTGGTTAATAACCTACAACATAATTCTGCTTTATTATTTTTAAAAACAACTTGAAGCACACATGCCTTAATATTTTTTCTTGATCCTCATCCTATTTTCACATCAACCCTGTGAATTGGGTTTGGCTGAGAGAGAGAGAGAAAGAGAGAGGGAGGGAGGGAGGGAGAGAGAGAGAGAGAGAGAGAGAGAGAGAGAGAGAGAGAGAGAGAGAGAGAGAGAGAGAGAGAGAGAGAGAGGCCCTGTTGGCATTCATGCCTAAGGCAGGACTATAACTCACAGTTTCCTGGTTTCTAGCCTGGTGCCTTAATCAGTGCCTTTTCATATTATTGTACTGTAAAATATATACAGTTGCCTAAGTAAGGTAACTGAGCTTTGCAACTAGGATCTGTGCTTCTGTCTCCATCATATGTCCACAGATGCTCTGAAAAGTGAGATGGGTGGAATATACATTTAATAAATAAAATAAATATGAATATATGCATTTTCTCTGGGGCTTTTCAGGCAAGAACTTACAACTTGTCCTGCACCTACTAACCCCACTGCTATCAACTCTGGCTTTCCAGAGGGTGAATATACAAAGGAGAAGTTATATAAGGTGACCAACTTTTTTACAATGAAAAGGAAGACACAAATAAATTGAAGAAAAAAATATCATAAATAAAAGAAACATTTTATTCACTGCAACAATAATACAGAATACACTACAATATGACAAATGCATAATAAAAACATTTGTAACAATAAAATTTTATATTGTAATTATGCTTACATGCCTATTAATTATTATTTAAATGAGTACTGCGTGGGGTGGGTGGCGGAGGCAGGTGTTGCGGGCCAGGCGCTCCAAGACGGCCACGTAGGCATGCAGGGCGAGGTGGCGGCAGCGCAGGTCCAGCACTGGGTAGACTACCAGCTGGCCTGGCCATGGAAGGTCAACCGCCCGCCGCGCCCCCACCCACAGCCGCCCCGCCAGCACCGCTGCCCTGCCATGTAGAGTGGGCCCCTCAATTCCCAAAGCACCAGCCGTGCCGGCTCTGGGCTCGGGGGGGGCAGCCCGCCGCTAACACACCCCGCCTGTAGCTGCCCTGCCAGCACCACCACCCACCCTGCACAGCCCCATGTAGAGTGGGCGCCATGGCTCCCACAGCCTGGGGGGGCAGCCAGCTGCCACCGCCCATCACACCCCCACCCGCAGCAGCCCCGTTACCCCTGCCTCTTGCGCCCACAGCCATTATTGCCCTAGCAGGGCCGAAGATCAAGAGAAACTTACTGTGGCGTCGCTGCTCCAATCTCCTCCAGATATCTTCGGGACTAACTAGGAGATGGTGTAGTTGGGTAGCAGGGAGGGGTGCAAAATTCCTGCCAATTCACCTTCGCTGCAGACAATTTGCATGTGCAAAGTTTGCTGGCCGGGTGTCTTGGCACGCTCAGCAGCAATTCCTATTGGCTTTTGAAAGCCAATAGCAGGAATAGCACAGCTCATGCAAAAGTTGAAAAAAAAACCATTAAAAAAAGGTGCCGGAACGCCGTTCTGAGCGTTCTATGAGGGAAAAAAAAGCCCTGCAGATTAGTCTTCTTTGTGGATTGATAATCTTTTTCAGGAATCGGTAGATATGCAGTACATGCAAGGGTCTTATCTGCGAAATTTCAAAAAAAATAATTTGAGAAGTAATTAATCTACCACTCCACATTATTACAATTTTATTTTCTGTCTATACTTAGGATTCCTGCCTTTTACTAGTGCTGAGTACATCATGTTTCTTGCTTGCTTTATCAGTTCATGGCTTACCATTTCTTCTGATACAATCCTTAAGAAAATGTGTTCCATGCATTTAATTTGGCTCTGGCTTATCCACACAGGGAATATAGGTTTTCAGAAAAATAAAGTCTCTCTAAAAGAAGCAATGTTTAACATATGTAAATAGGAAAATCCTCCTCAAGTACAGGATATTTAGTCATCTGGCTATTAATCAAAGACAATCATGGGAACCTCAAGGAACTCAATGATTTCCTTGTAAGACAAATGCAGAGCTAGGGAGTTAGCCTCTTGGAGAAGGTTCAGGACAGGAAAGGTTGCTTAATTTCTGACCTAACTAATGATTCCCCCTGCTAATGTCCTGATGCTCCTTTTAATTTATCCTATTTTAGTTGGGCACTTGAGATAAGTCTAGTGGTGGCAACAGTCTTTAAAGAGTATGTGCAAGGGAAAAAATGTAGGGCAGAGGTCCCCAACCTTTTGGGCACCAGGGACCAGTTCCTTGGAGAAAGGGTTTTCCACAGAGTGTGTGGTTTTGTGTGCTGCCTGCATCCCATGGATGGGGTTTTGCTTGTTTGTGTGGACTGGTTGCTGGCATGTCACAGCCTGGTACCGGTCCACGGACTGGAGGTTGGGGATCCCTGATGTAGGGGCAGAGTCCTTGGTTGGTTCTTTCCTTTAACCAATCAGGTATTTTGTCTCAGCAAAGCTGTTAACAGTATGTATTGAGGTAATGTTTATTGCTGCCTGGTGTGAGTTAGTGATGGTAGTAAGTGACTTTATATGAAACATAAATCTCCAGTATGTTCTTTTTTGTGGGCAAACTTTCTCTTTAGGTACTACCTCTTGATTTTCCTACCATTTGGAAACAAACAGTTAGGAATAATAGCAAAGGATATACTGTAACAATTTTAACTAGCAAAGTTAGTCTAGTCCTGTCAGCCTTGCAAGGTAGTCTAGACAAAAAGCATAATCAGATGGATTAATTCTATTTTATTGTAAGGTTACATTAAGAGAATCTTGCAAATCTGAGACTACATGCCCCTCTCCCCTCCCCCGGTCCCCTTTACAGTACAAGAAAATAGGGAGGATACCTTCTCAAATGTTTGCTATGTCCACATTCCTTTTGTGTCTAAGCTCCCTCTTGTCTGACCATTCCCATCGCTGTGGCTCTTTGTTCTGTCTCCCAAGGTTGTTCTCTCATGCCATTACAAATCCCAGCTTCTGCTTGCTTTCAAGTATAAGTAGGTGCTTTTAAACAAAGAAGAGTAATGTTGGGATCTGCTGAAGATCTTTCAGTAGTTTTCTGTAGTTCTGACCCCCCTGTTGTGTAAAGCATAGCAGTAGGAACAACATCTTTTGCCTTCTAAATTAGGTTTCTGAAAAAGACCACTTGGAGAAAGCGAAATAAGCAGTGGATTTGCAAACTTAGTACCGGAACTAATGACAAATTTCTAGGCTAAGCATGTCCTCAAGGATACACTGAATCTCATTTCCTGGCATGTGAATCTCCAGTTCAGCCACTACTTCATGGCTATTGTAGTTGTTAGATTTCAAGGTCTAAAGAAATGTCAGTAGACTGGGTCCTATTTGTGGTCAAGTTGCATTCCACAAAGCTCACTTCTGGTTTAAATAGTCTTATCTTGTGTGCTGGCCATGGTCATGTAAAATTAAGCATGTAGTAAGCATTAGTTTAATAAATACATACTGAGATAATGTTGCATGGATCTTCCTACACGAACCTAGAGAATATATTGAAAGCCCACGGGATAAATTGCATGAAAGACTTTCTCTTTGGCTTGACTGCTGTATAAACATAGAAACATGATCTTTCATTAAAGAGTAGCTGTTGTTAATAAACCCCATTGGGTGATGCTTTTAGATCATTAATGGAAATGCTGGAGAAGCTTGGTCTTGAGTTACTCCATTAAAATTATTCTTATGTTTTATGTTGTTCCAGTGTTGGCCTACAGGGTCCGGATCTTATAACAATTAATGTACATTATGCTTGATTTTTTTTTAAAATGGAAGAAGTAGTCTGGACTAAAGGATAAAAGTCAAAAGTCTGGCTTGTGTCTGTGGAGGTAACATAAAATGGAAATATCGTCTGAAATAAAAGAAATAAGATTTAATCAATTTCTTTCCAGAGCCAAATTCAACATCAACCCCACATTTCTACAAGAAGGTGTAGTGTATTTTGCATTAGTGCATCAATTTTCCTTTTCCTTAGGTAGAGCCTTTTTCTCCACTTCCTGATATTTATTGCCAATTGATCATTATTGTGGTAAATGAATCAACAGGTAGTGTTTCTTAGACCTGAATTGTTGGTTATATAGATGCTCAGTATCTGCTCAGCTTCAATGCCACTATACATTGTACAAAGAGTCTATAAAATCATAGAAAGAGCAGAAAGAAACATGGGTTTCTACTACTTGAGCTATGAATGTAGCTTACATTTTTTTCCTGACACTAGGCAATGAATTATTTAATCTGGGTTTATTCTTCTTTATAATAAAAAAAATGTTATCTAGCTGAACTGTGTCAGTTAGTCTTGAGTCCTAGTCTATGAAAGAGATTTAACTGTATTAATGGGAGCTATGTGATTTAACTGCTGAATCCTTTTTTTTTATCTTTTGAAGAGATCTTGTAGATAGCTTGTGTGTGTGTGTGTGTGTGTGTGTGTGTGTATGTGAGAGGAGGGGGGGGAGAGAGATCTCATTCATGTACCCAGGCCAGGCAGCACTCAATACAAGGATTAGTAGAACTCTACTTTATTGATATAAGTATGAGAGCAGAATCTTGAAAACCTGTCAGTTTTCCTCTGCTGCCTTTTACATCAAACAGAATCAAGGCACCTTGAGATTTTTTTCCTCACCCTGTCTTTCCCAGATCAAAGTTAAAGTTTACTTAATAGTTCTTGCATTCTTTGGCTGTCTCCATACTACGGTATACTATGTCATAATCTCCTTAATGGTATGTACATTGCATTCTCTGGGGATAATTATCTAGAAACTTTGTTTCTGATGACATCTGAGGTCTGTCCTGCTGTTCTATAACTGAGAATAGCCAAACTGAGGAATGAACAATCAGTGCTATTTTTTTAATCTCATGATCTATGATATTCATAGCCAGAACAGTAGCAACAAGATATAATACTTTGCATCATGTATCCATGTGTGTGGTAAAAATAATGCAATTAAATATCTCTATGTATATGACTGTGCTAATATCCTTGCGGTTCATCCTGTCCATAGAGTCTCACAACTAGGTCCCACTGGTTTCATTGTCCCCTTCTCCCAAGTAAAGGTCTGTGGAGAGTCTTAGTCATCCAGGTTGTAGTTATCCCAAAGGTGGTTTTTCACAAGGCAACTGGACTTTCTTGTTTTGCTTTGAAAATATTTCGCTTCTCATCCAAGAAGCTTCTTCAGCTCTGACTGGATGGTGGGGAAATGGAAGGATTTATACTCCTTGCAGACAGCTGGTCATTTGCATTTGCTTGAAAAAGCTTCTTGAATGAGAAGTGAAACGTCTTCAAAAAAACAACAAGAAAGTCCAGTTGCCTCATAAAAAAGCACCTTTTTGGGCTTCCAAGTAAATATTTATAGGACAATATACTTAGGTCATAAAGTATCTGGGACCTCAGCCACAGTGATTGCACTAATTACGTATCACGCAAGGCCAACTTTTCCCCTTGATTTGTTGAATAAAGTACAGTCAACTGAATTGAAATGCAAGCTAATCCAAACCCAAATTAACAATGTTTTGGCTTAGTTTGCACCCTGTAAGCCATAATTCCAAGTAAATTGACATGTAGTCATTTTGGTCCTGTTGGAACACTTAATCAAATGATATGGTGGTAGCTTTAATGTGGTTTTGATGGGCTTAGGTGGATTCTTAAAGTATTAAGAGAAAAATGCTGGCAACAGTGGAAAGTGTGTGTATTCGTTGAATTTTGACAGATTTAATGTTATCTTAATTCTTGGCAATTATGTACTTTAAGCACTTAGTACTTGTCATTATATGCTCAATATAGCCAAGCTTTCCTGTTGAGGTTTTACCTCTTCTTTTTGCTTATCTGATTTTGGTCTCCTGTCTGCTAGAAATATAACTGATGAATAAAATGTTCTGAAAGTGAGGTTTTAGCATTGCTTATTAGCAAGTAGCTTTTCTAGTAGAAGTCTCTGGTTCTATAGCAGGGAAACCATTATTATTACAGAGGGTCTGGAAGATGCTAGAAGCTGGATTCTTCTGAAAAGATTGCCCATTTGCCAACTCAGTTATGGGTGGCAGTGAAACAGTTTGACAACTTTGGCCATCAAATGATAGGGACGCACAGGGAAGGAGTTGCTTAGTGTGGCAGAAACAGCTGGCTTGTCACTCTTTGCTCCCTCTGCCCCATTTTTTTTTTCATTCTGAAAATGTTATTTGTGGAGACAGCAATCATGCTTTGGCCTCCAATCCCAACTCCTCACCTTTCCTGGGAATGATGCTAGCGATCACTTTATTCTTGCTTCCCAAAAGAGCGAAGTGTTTTGTTTCCAGTTTTCCTAAATGTCTCACCTTTCACACAGCTACACTAACAATGCCTCCTGCCTCAGAATTACAAGAAACAATGATTCTGATAAGAGTCCAAGTCTTTCCAGTTTTCTTATTGTAGGAAACATTTCCTGTGATGGCTCAGGCCATAACTCCCAATCTTCCCAGTTGTAGGAATGGTAATCCAGTATACCTAGGAAGTGTAAGTCTGTTTCAGAACATTCAAATCTCCCTTCAGCTAACCAAACTATTCTTGATGAACAAGCTGGCAAGAAACTTCGCATCTCATTCCTGATTTTGTTGAAATCTATGGGGTACTAATAAAGGAGAATAGGATTGAAATGATGGGTCCTTGGTGTTCTCTCAGCTTGGCTGTTTTCTTGCAGACATTTCATTGCCCAAACTAGGTAACATCATCAGTGTTATGATGGTGCTCTGATGAAAATCATTTTAACTGGACTCTCACGTCTGGACCTAAACTTTTACACCTTGTAGTTTCATATTTTAAACCTGTTTTTAATTATTTGAATGGCTCCTTGTTTTTATTGGCATTAACACGTTTTACACATTGTTTAGAGCTGGAATTGTTATCCAGATTGTTAGCATATCAAGTCTGCAATAATAAAATAAAATAAAATAATAAAATAAAATAATAAAATAAAATAAAATAAAAATAAATTTATCTCTTAAGATGGACTTATCCATTCAAATCTTCATTCAAATCTGCCATGAAGGGTATTTTCAGGAAGTGATGTCACGAGTTATTGCTGTAAAGATCTGAATTGGCTAAGAAGCAAGATGGCAACAAAACTCAGGGCAGTCAAGAGTGGGAAGAAAAAGGCTTAGGTTCATTCTCAAAAAAAGCAAGTTGAGTAAATGGAAGGCATTAGTCAAGTTGTACTAGATGACTATAACAAGGGCAAGAGGGATATTTGCTTTTTGGGGGGAGGGGTGTAGCAATATGTGTGTGATAACTAAAGAACAGGTTTGTACTTCATTTCTCTCTCTAAAATACATGTGTTGACAAATGCACCATTGAAAAAGATGAGGTGCAGGCAACCTGCTCTACAGGTGTTTGTATTTCAGCTGTCATAATTCACAATCCATTTGCAGACTGTGCAGAAAGCAGTTTGTTAATGTTCAGGCCAATATTTTAATGCATTTCATGAGCTGTGATGGAACCTGGTTAATTTAGTGGGCCAAGGTTGGCCTTGTGGTTGGATCACTAAGATTGTTAGAGCTTCTTGCTGTAAAGTGAGAAATGAGCTTCCCCTTTTAAAAAAAAGATGGGCAATATTTTGGAAGGACTACACATATTCTAAATTCTTCTTTTTCTCATTTTTCAGCTGAGCCAGTGGATGTCCTCAAAGCATTAGAATTTCATAAATCTCCAGAAGGAATATCAAAAACAGCCGGAATTTGCATAAACAGAAAGAATTCCAAAGGATCAGATGTTGCCTACAGAGTTACAAAAAATGCACAACTCAGTGCCCCAACTAAACAATTATACCCAGGTGAGTCAGTGTAAATATTATATTGGGTATACATATACATATATGTATATGGAATGGATTTTCAGTATTTATCACTCTTTTAATTTTACTTTTCTGGTAACCAGTTCAAAAGTTCTCATTTTATTTTCAGTTTATATAATCAATAAATTTACATCAATTTAGTTTTAAATGGAAATTTGAGAAATAAATCAGGTGGCTAATATTCAAAATTATATTGTGAATATCAGTTGCTTAGAAAAATGAATAAGTGGATGGAAACTAGTTATTAATATAATAGAACTACAATAGAACGTCTTGTCCGAAGCTCTGGGAATGTGATGTGATCTCACAAAGTTTTTCTTATGTTCCTTAATTCATTAGAGCCATTAAAAGTACTCCTCAGTTACACTAGTCAATCAGTTATCGTTCAAAGTTGCAATGGCACTCAATGAGTGACACTTATGAGTTGTCCTTGAGTTGTCTGATGTCCCAGCACCTCCCCTTGCAATCTAAACTCTTGGCACCGAGCTTGCACTTAAGGTGACTGCCCCATCCTGCAATCCCACAATTGCCATTTGAGACCTTCCCTTCTGGCTCTCTACAAGATAAGTCAATGGGGAAATTGGCAGAGAAAGTCACAAGTCGCTCATCTAAGTCATTCTCACTAATCTTTCTCCTGAGGAGTGCACTATATGGATTACGAGACTCCAGCATATGCCTGCCTGAAGCACCCCCTACCGGACTCTATAGTGCACACGTCCATCTGTCTGCATTCACACGTTTACACAGCTTCCCATCCCATGTCCTCCTGCATTCATACTGCACCACAGCTCTCTTTTCTGCCCTCACCCACACTCTGCACTGCAGTGCTTCTTCCTACACTTGTCTGCAGTTAGCCCAGCCTTCCCCCCAGCTGCACTTCGTAGCACTTGCCCACCAGCCTGCTTGCAAGCCTCCCAGGACTTTTGACTTCCTGCTGATTTCCCCATTGACTGATTTTTGTTGCTTGGAAGCTGGCAGGAAGATACAAGTCCTCGCTTAACAACACACAATCCTTACTTAATGACAGCAATGGAGAGTGTTAGGATTGCAATTGCTAAAGGATACAGTCACATGATAGTTGCCTTTATGACTGCATCGCTTAGCGACAAATTCCAGTCCCAATTACTATGAAGCATGGACTATCTATAGTAATATTTGTACTTTATTAAAAGTGGCAGTGACAATGGGTTTTTATGCACTGGTAAATTTACCCAGAAAACCATGACATAATCTTTTAAGTTTCCGACAGTTTGGAAACAAACTTTGTAAATTAGAGGCTAGGCTAATTGTAGTTAGAAGGTGCTTCAGGTATAACTTTGAACTCAGGAGTCAGCACTGTGGTCTCACCCTTCCCCATTTCTTTTACGGGTTCAATAATTTCATGTTTTTGAAATATGAACCTTCTCTTTTCTTAATGCTATATTGTCAGTTGAATGATTCTTTGTTGTAATTAAATCAAAGTTTCATATTATCTTCCGTTGAAAAACAATGAGTCCATTTTCAGCCATTGACCTAGTGTCTGATCGTGAAGAGTACTGCAGCAAATTCAGAGAAGTGTGTTAGGAGACTTTCAAAGGGAAGAACATATTGTGACAGGACCATAACCTCCCCCACCCTTTTGTTGGTAGAGTTGCCAAGTATTATATATTACATTGTGTCTTCATGGTCTGTGGTTTAGGGAATCTCATACAAAGCTAGAAGCTCTCCTGTCAAGAAAGTCAGAATGCAAAATTTGGAGTTTGTGTTGAGCACATTCTGTTTGGTAAATTTAACTGAAAACAGACCAGATTCTCTTTGAAGGCCTCTGCCCTGGAGTCAATGGCATATATATACACATGCACATATATACACACACATACATACACACACACACACACACACACACATACATATATATATACACATACACACATACATATATATATACACACACATACATATACACACACACACACATATATATACACACATACACATATATATATATACACACACATACATATATAGACACACACATACACACACACACATATATGTACATATACACACACACACATACACACATTCACACACACATAATTTCTATTGAAGAAATTTTTAACAAAATAAAAGCAATACCAGTATTAGAAAAGAAACAAAGAAAATAAAAAAAGAATAGTGAATAAGTAAGAAAGAAAAGAGAAAATGAAAGAGAAAAGAAGAAAAATGTATAAAGGAGCAGAATCCAATCTTTTTGACAGTACTTACAGAGGCATTTATATTTTACCCTCTCTCCTTTTCTAAGGTTATATCCTCATTTCCTTTTTCTATAAGCCATCCTTTCTAATCATCAAACCTATAAATCACAGATTCATTATTTTTTGTTCACCAAGTGGAGCTCTTTCAAGGTATTCTAAGTTCTGTTATTTCATTATATCCTGTAAAAAGAAATGTAGACCACTCGGAATCCCATTTTGAGCAACATGTGAGACTTTGCGGATATAAACTGTTATAATTGTTATATTATATAGTATATCTATAATCTGTTCTATTATCTATTCTGATTTACTTGCCATGTTTGATACAGATACAGGATTTATTTCTACTTCCTCAAATTAATACACACACAAACACAGGTTCTGGCTGAGCGCAGCTTTGTTTAGGCTTTTTATAATTTTTCCTCAGGTATCTATGATTTTCTTCTGATTATCTCTAACAACTTCAGGAAGCAAAATGAACATAGAAGAGATCTATTTCACCTTGAGGCAAGGCTGCAAAAGTCTGTTGTTGCAGGCTTAAACATGTAATTTTAATATGTAGTCTGCAAGTTACAATGAGTAATTTTATACTTCTATGGAAAATACTTGACTTTAAGAAATAAACTCACATCTGATACCTTTTTTTTTTTCCTGGACTGAAACAAATATATGTTTCCTGCCTTTCTATTAAGTGGTCTTTAATGTTGTAAGGGGGTAAACACTCAACACAAGTAACATAAACCCCCATTAATGGAATTCACACAACTTTTCATCTGTCTGTAACAGAGAAGGTGTAGAGAACAAAGGACTAAGTAATGTACTTCCTGTGTAAGTATCTGTATTTCAGGAGGAACAAAGTTGCTGGTTGCCAGAAGGACCCGGTTTAAATCAAGCATTTGCCAAATAGAAAAAATGAGCAATAGCAGAATAGCAATGAATGCAAAAGCAGCTGAACCAACTACTTATTGGGGCCCCTGCATTGAATAAACCAGGTTGCCATCTTTAGCCTACTTTCCTTTTCTATTGATGATGTGACCATGTCCCCCAATAGACAATTTTAAAATACCTACTTTTAATCAAAAGTATAGTGGGATGAATATAACAAAGCTATCCCAGGGTGGAAGACAATAAAAATAAGGAATGTATATTCATTTCTTCATTGAAATCATTTATTCTGATGAGAACATTTCCAAATGGTTGATAATGAATATGTATATACAGTGGTTGGTGGAGAAAATCTATCTATGTGGTCGCTAGAAGTCAAAATCTGTTTTATGGCACATAATCAGTCAATAGGCAATGTGCTGTGCTGAAGCTGCTTTCTACTGGCTTGCAAGAACCAATTGTTAAATTTTCTGGAATTGTTCATGCTGGTTGGGAGCAGAACTGAGACATGACATCTAGTGCACTGATTAGTTTTTTTGGCAGAATATATGATGTATACACACACACACACACACACACACACAGAGAGAGAGAGAGAGAGAGAGAGAGAGAGAGAGAGGGAGTGAGTCTACAAGAATTTTGGAAAACAAGTTTAATTAAAGCTTTTAAGGGCAGAGCACAAAACCTGCCTAAGGAATTTCTGGGAATATTATTAGGATGATTTCCTTTCAGGGAAATTCTTTAAATAATGGAAACTGATGCATTCCTTATCCTAACCCAGATGATTTTTTTATTTCTATAATACAAATGGGTGGTCAGCCTTTTCTGAAAGACGGCTGGACTAGTACACACGTGAGCCAGGCTGATCCAAAGGCAGACAGAGCCATGGAAAAAGTATCAGCAGCAAACAAGTACCCATATATTCCCCCCCGTTCCCAAACTTTCCAAAATTCCAATTGTAGAATAAAAGAATAACAGAGTTGGAAGGGACCTTGGAGATCTTCTAGTCCAACCACCTGCTCAGGCAGGAAACTCTATACCAGGCATGTCAAACTCACGATGTCACGTGACATCGCGCGACGTATCAGAGCTTTTTCGCCATTGCCGGCAATGGGGTGGGTGCAGCTCTGGTATGATGAAAGCGGCCCGTGGGCCGGCAGTTTGACACCCCTGCTCTATACCATTTCAGACAAATGGTTGTCCAATCTCTTCTTAAAAACTTCCAGTGTTGGAGCATTCACAATTTCTGGAGGCAAGTTGTTCCACTGATTAATTGTTCTAACTGTCAGGGAATTTCTCCTTAGTTCTAGGTTGCTTTTGTCCTTGATTAGTTTCCATCCCCTAATCATCTTTGTTGCTCTTACAGATTTCCAAATTTTAAACATTACAATACAAAAACTTGGTGGCAAGTCACAGTTATAACAGGAATAGGGGTGGAGTTGGATGGGGAGGGGACAGGATGGGACAGAATCATAGAAAAAATGGTTAAACCCACCTACGTGCTACTTATTTCTGTTTAGCACATTGGAAAAGTGGCCTGTCTTTTAAATGCATATAGTGGGATTTAGGTTTCTTGCTCCCTGACACCTTGTGATGTTTGATGAAAGAATGCCTTAACCATTTGTCATTCCTCTGTGCTTTAACATCATCCATCACTACATTGTGACATTCTTTTGAAAGTAGGTGTCATTTATGCAATTCTGAACAAGTCAAAATCTGGTAGCTGAGTTCCAAATTAAATGTTTCCAGTTTATCTTTATTTGCTACTCCACATATCCATGCTTATCATTTTTTTAATATGTGCAATGTAAAGGGGTGGGTCTTACTTTGAGAAGCAGCTCAGATTTGGGATCTTTTTTTAAAAAAAGTAAACTTAAGAAAAATGAGGTGCAAATCTTTGTCTTCTCAGATGGAGTTGCCCAATGCCATCTTTCCAATAGATCCTATTGGATGCATCCTATTGCAGCTCGTGGTCCGTTAAAGCAACAGCTGCTGTTCAATGATTGGCAAAGAAAATGAGCTTTCATTTAACCAACTTGGTTACTCCTCGTGGCCATCCCTTGGGCCCTTGTGCTTTAGCAATGTTTTTCTGCCTCCTAACACTCTGTCCTGAGGTTTCACTTTCACCAATAAGAGTGGATGCTCGAATGCTGCTCAGTCTTAAATGGCGGTGACTTAGTCATTGTTGCCTTTTAGAAGCTGTGAGCAAAGAATAAAGGCTTCCGGCTAAAGCCAATGTACAGAGGAGCAGGACAGATGTCCCCTTTCATGTGGTACATAGGGAGAATAGAATGTTTTCAGAACTGAGAGTTAACACACAATGTATTCCATTCTCCCTCTGTACCAGAGTGTTTTCTTTTTAAGACGGTAATGGAGTTAGTAATTTCAGCAGTGATGGTTGTAGCTCATCCTTGTTTTGAGTGCTGAGTAAATTCACCCTTTAGATAGTTTGTGGACAATCTCATTAAATAAAATGGCCTTTGGCACTAGCTTCCTTGGTCCCTCACCTCTTTCTTTTGTGGAGCCATAGGATTTTTTACTTCAGACTTAAGGCAAGGAATTTGTATTTATAACCCAGCTGGCCTCATTTGGGGAGGTGCAGGTATATTTTTAAAAAGTCTTTTGGAGAGATAAGGGGAGAAGGTAAATTATTACTATTCTCCACCTGAATGAAAGAATGGGGGGGGGGGTGGATTCTCAAACAAAAGGAGCAATAGCCATTTGTGGAGTAGAACAGAAACACATACAAAGTTGTTTGCTTACTTACTTACTGATCAGAAGTAGTTCTTTGAGCTTGAATAAGAATTATGTGACTTAAGATGATCAAAACTGAGCACAGAATGGTTTTATAGCCTCCAGGATAATAGTTCCCAGAAAATGGAAATCCAGGTTACAGGTAGATTCACACATCATGCTAAGCCAGGATGACTGAGAATCTCCATAGAGAATTAGAGCTAAGGATTCTTGAGGAATAAGGATTCATTGTCAGTCTCTTGAGATAGTCCAGACAAGTAGCACAAACCATGGGTACTAACACTACCTTTGTTGCCAGAATCTTGCAAGTCTTCCCTACTTTTACTTTCCAAAAAAACCCCTAGGGATGTCCCTTCTTAGATATCTTCTCTACCTACCCACTCCCTGGAACTCATATTTCATTTATCAGACCATTGCCAAGACTGTAGCTCATTCTTCTGTCTCCCAAAGTCATTCTCACATACTGTTACATTCAGCCTGCATCCTGAGCTTGCTTGACCTGGAATGCAATGGTACTTTGAATTTCACCTTTCCCTGCATTTTATAATTTTGATCAAACAGCCTGCACATGTGCAAGTGTGTGCTTATGCACATGTGTGTGAGAGAGAGTATATTAAAGGGATTAAATAGGTCTAGAAAAGCACAGCTCATGAGAAAATGCATATTAAAATGTTGGAGTTGGACATTCTGAACAGCATTTGTAAAATATTGGTAGATTAATGTCAGAATGGTATGCAGTAGACTGATGAATGAAATGCAAACTGAAGGAGGCTGAAATAGAACTAACCCATGCATCTTTAAGTGAAGGAGATAATTAAAATATGGGCCCTTATGCCCATATTAGCCAAAATGTTAGAATGACGTTATGCTATTGACTTCTGGCTCTTACTGGTTTAAGAGCTACAAAAACAGGAGGGGGTTGCCTAGATTGCAACAAATGGCTTCCCTATTTCAAACCAAAATTTCCGCAATGTCAGAATGGGCTCGAGGTGAATTTGTCATGGCCCAAGTTTGCATTGAAGCTAGACAATCATAGCCAGAGAGCTACCAGATCAGTGGTGGTGTATCTATCTCCAAAGTCCCTGCTAGCATCATGTGAGCAGGTTGAGAAATGGGCATGATAAAGAGCTGTGTCTTGTTGTATATATAAGTGCCTAATAGGCTTAAGAAGCTTTTGTTAAAGAGATTAAAATGAATGAGCATTGTGGTTTGTCCTCGTTGTTACTGAAGCAATGCTAGTCTTCTGTTGCAGCTATTAGTACCTAGGCCTCATCTCCAGGAGAAGGAGCTTGTGCTTACACAATGCATAATGGAACACAAGAGGATAATATTTGTAACCCTGATGGGATCCACCATTAGTGGAAATTGGACCTGAAGACTAAATATGCTTAGTGCTGACTGATCTTTGATCATTCTGATGGGACCTGCTGGGTGTTGCAGTTCAGCAAAATTAGAACAGTCACAGGTTCCACATGCTTGCTAAAGTGCCCCTGAATACACAGCAGATATTGCAAGCATTTTGAATTTTCAGCCTATCAATTCACACCAAGCCTGTTAAAAGAAAAATGCTCATGCTATGCCAGATAAATCTAAATAAATTCAAAATTTCAGAACAAGTCAGAGGGAGAGACTTTCCCCATTAGAGTATGGCTAGATAACAGACTGGCTCCCCTGCCACTTCTCTGCATACAAAACCTAGCAAGGTGGCATCCCCATGATCATGTGATCAAAATTCAGATGCTTGGCAACTGGTTCATATTTATGACCGTTGCTGTGTCCCAAGATCATGTGATCTCCTTTTGCGACCTTCAGTCAAGCTCAGTCAATGGGGAAGTCAGTCTCACTTAATAACCGGGTTACTAGCATACCAGCTGCAGCAATTCACTTAACAATGGCAGCAAGAAAGGTTGTAAAATGGGGCAAAACTCACTTAAACATCTCACTTAACAACATAAATTTTGGACTCAAATGTGATCATATGTCGGGGACTATGGTGCTGATTGTTTGTTGGCAGTAACTATGGGAAAGGGTCTTTTTTTTTACAGTAAAAAAAAAATGACTTCCTGCAGGGTTTCTACCATTTGTTTGTATCTGACTGAAAGCACATGCCTAGACTGGATGAATCAGTGCTCCCCTGCCTTAAGCATTCTCAGCATAGCTTTTGGATGAGGTTAGCAATTTGGACAAGGCAGGTAATGAGCTGTATTCAATTCTTGAAACTTCCCTCAGCCTCCTCCTCCCGTTTGTAGACCAGCTCCTTTTCTTCCTTTTGAAGGTTACCTGTGCAACTTAGATCTTATAATACAGAATCATTTTTAAAAAGTGGAATGGTTGGTAAAATGAGCTGTAAATAAAATGTAAGTTCCTTTACTGCAGCCATATCTCAAGTTGGTCTTCTGGGCTACAATTCCCATTGCAGCTGGTGGTGAGTGGTATCATCTGAACTTTTGCCATCCTTATCAAAAGGATTATAAATCAAACACCCATAAACCTATCCACAGGAAAGCTCAAATGATTTGTAATATTATTTCAAAGTCTTCCATAAGTATAATCTGTTTAAGCCCCTGCTCATTTACAAAGGTTTTAAGGAGCTTAAATAATTGGAAATTTACAGAGCATGGAATACTTAAGTGCTACAAAGCCACTTTAATGAGTGGACCCAGCAAATACAAATTGTTTTGTGGCCCAACCCCCTAAAATCCTAAACTGTTATAGCTGAGGTAATTTAAAAGTTTAAAAGGAAATTAAAAGGTTGCTTAACTCTTTTTCTCCTCCTTTCGATGTATTTTATAAATATTAAAAAAGAATGATACTCAAGTGTGCTAACAAATCCTCTCATCACTCTAAGCAATACCACTGCACATAATCTAATATAATCCACCATAATCCATAATCCAGATTATGATTGGATTAAAAGCAAAATGGTGTGGACAAACCTACATGGCTGCTTTCAGATATGTAATAAACTATGGTTACCATCTCTCACTTGGTGTTCCAGTTCTCTCATTCCCTCCTAGTAGAAATAAGTAAACAGAATCAGCCAAACAGTTAACCAACTTCAATTAAATAGAGGTTATAATTACAATTGTGTTTTTTGGGGCAGCTGTGCTACAGGAATCAAAACCTTAGAAGTCAGAAATGATGTGTTAAGATACGGTATTTGTTCAAATTAGCAGAGAATCTAAGAGCAAGAAGGGTTGTTTGAGTAATGATGAAACTCTAGGCCAGGGGTCCCACAACCTTGACAACTTTAAGACTTGTGGACTTCAGCTCCCAGAATTCCTCAGCCAACTGGCTGAGGAATTCTGAGAGCTGAGTCCACAAGTCTTAAAGTTGTCAAGGTTGCAGACCCCTGCTCTAGGCAATCAGATTTTTAGACAAGGTTACTGCCTTACCCCTTTTTGCTTGTCACTTATGATGTTAATGATCTCATTTCATTGGATTACTGTAAATGCAGTTATATTTCTTGGCATTTGGGAACTTTTCTGATAGGACTAACCAATGGATTTTAGTCCTTCCAATGTTAGTCAATTCCTGGCTCTCCCTCCAGTATAAAAATAGAGACAACTGTTATTATCATCTGTTCCACCTTGACCTCCCAATATTCATTAGGAGAAAATGATATATTTTTTCTGTCATTTGAGATTTTCTCCAGTTCTGAGATGGTCATGCTATAAAAATAAAAGACAACCATAACATATAGCTTATTTTAAGAATAACCAATTTCATATAGGCTACTTAGTCTTAGGGGAAAAAAAACACCTTTTGGCTTTGGTTCACATAGTCTCATTCTTTTCATGATAAATCAAAATGAAATCACCAGCATAACAGAAAAAAACCTATGTATAAACTATGCTGACATGAAAAAAGGAGGCCCATAATAGTAAATGTCCCTCACCCTAACATTATTAAAAATCTGAAACTCCAGCAATAAGCTTTAATAAGCTTGCTCATTTAAAAAAAAATAGTTTGGCAGACAGACTTCACCATATAGCTATTATAGATGACCTCATCCCACTTTCTTGGAAGCAACAGCAGCGAGGACTAGAATATTGAAAGTAAATGGCAATAAGGCTGAGGGAGAACTACAGTGGTAGAAATGTGTTGACAGATGTCAGCTCCAGTTGCTGCTTCCAAGCTGTCTTGATCCTAACAGCAGCTTCCCTACAGATTTTCACTCTAGCCTCTCCTTTACTGAAAGATTTCAACATATATGTCATATACAGGTAGTCCTCAAGTTGCAACTGTAATTGAGCCTACCCATCATGGCTGTAACTCGAGGGCCTCAAAGCGGGTCAGTCACATGACCAACTTGGTTTTATGATTCCCCCCCCCCAGCAGTTGTTAAATAAATCATTGCAATTGCTCAATGAACAAATGATTGGAGCTATGGCTGCGGCTTTGCTGAAAACCAGAAATAAATGCCTCTTTGGAGGTGGGGGCAAAACCATAATCAACCATGGTGGCATGATCACGGAACATGGCAAGCTGTCATAAATGCAGCCTGATTGCCAAACACACAATGTGTGAGATCATGTGACTGTGAGTGTGTGTGTGGGGAGTAATGGTTGGAGCTTCTAATCCAGGTCCTAAGTAACCCCCAGGCAGGTGTGTAGGAACTTTGAATGGTTGCTAAGCAACCACTTGTAAGTTGAGGACTACCTGTGAATCTTCAAGAGAGTTAGCTAAGTTACTGCTTAGTTAAGGGGTGTCAAACTGCAAGCCCATGGGCCGGATGCGTCACAAGGATGCCGGCAATGGGGAAAAAGCTCTGATACGTCGCGCAACGTCACGTGACATCGCAAGTTTGACATGTCTGGCTTAGTTCATTGTGGTGAAGATTCTAATCTTACAGGAGGCACTTATTCCATACCATTTTTAAACATAAACTCTTTTGTACATTGTCAAAAACATGAACTCCAAAAAAAGAGAGGTCTTCTCTTGATTCCCTTGTATACTTCCCTATTTAAGGGAGATTCACACACTGACATCATCACTTATAAGGATTGTGGCCTGGAATGACCTGACTGCTGTTCTTGTGGGCTTAAATTATCACACATTCTCCTTCCTCTTCCTTCTTCCTTCCATCTTCTCTTGCAGGCCAAACCTATACAAAGTCCCTCTATGAGGGAGATGGGCAGTTTCTAAATGTGATATATAAAGAAATAAAATACAGCATGTTCTTCCTCTTTCTTGCCACATGCAAAAATAACATCAGGGTGCTTTGTCATGGCTTTTTGTAATTATACTTTGAATATGCTTCTTAAAACCCACATAAATACATATTCTCTTAAAAATGTTGGATTTGCTTAAATCAAACTAAATCACTGAGACAAATGTTATCAATTCCATGCACATTTACCCTTCTCAAGGAAACTCCACTGGAACTTATTTATTTAGAATTGCAAACTGACAGCAATTGCTGCTTACTTGGAAGTAAATTCTACTGAAACCATGGCTCTTGAAGAACGTTAAAACAAATCAGTTTTTTTATATAAATAAAGAGCAGGTTCTACTGCAGTACAAACTGATACATAATTCACAAAGTCTATTTAGCTTCAGCTATTGTTGCCTTGAAAAAGTGTACAAAAATGAGAACTTGTGTAAGTATTTGGAAATGTATATGTAAAAATGTGCATTAGTAAGAACTGCCTAAAAATTTAGATAATGGGGAAATTTGCATAGATACATGTATATCTTATGAAAAGAAGTACACAGAATATGTAGGATAGAGAACACTGCACAACATTTAATTTTTTTTTTGAAATTTATGATGGAGTAGATAGTGTGCATGAATAAATATAGTATGGATCTAGACTGATCGTCATATGCTAAATTCCAAATAAATTAAATAATGAGTATATGAGCTCCATAGAATCTTAATAGGACTGAAGTAAGGTTAGTGGAAATATTATGTATTGTAGATTACACAGTGGCCAAAGTTAAATGCAGTGTAAAACAAGAAAGCACAGTAGCTTTTAAAAGAAATATTCCTACAATGGAATTTGCAGAATTAAACAAAAAATGTAAAAAGTCTGATCCCCATTCTAATAAAAAAGCATTCCAAAATTGTGTTTTTTGCTCTTAGGATTTGTGACATTGGATTGTTCTCTTGACAGGTGGAAAATTTCCTGAAGACTTTTCAGTTCTATTTACAATAAAACCTAAAAAAGGAGTCCAGTCCTTTCTTTTATCTATCTACAATGAACACGGCATTCAGCAGGTTGGCATTGAGGTGGGCCGGTCACCTATCTTCTTGTTTGAAGATCAAAATGGAAAGCCTGCCCCAGAAGATTATCCCATCTTTGGTACAGTCAATATTGCTGATGGAAAGTAAGTGGAAGATTATGATATCTGTGTGAGTTATTTGAATATGTTGTCAATTAAGGGTACCGATGTCAGCCACCAGATGATTTTAAACAAAACATTTTGCATGGATTTTTTCAGTAGGGTTTGAATATGAATCTTTGCCATATGATTATTGGCATCTTCCTGCTGCTTTGTTTGTTTTTATATCTGTGTATCATCTTCGTTTTGCTTTTTGTATTCTATTTCCCTTAACATACTACCTATAGTAGATGATCTTCTCCTATTTTCTCCATTCTTCAATGTGTGCTTCATAGTATGCTGTCATATTCCCTTCCCAATAAGATCTCATTCATGCCATAAAAGGATGAAGATACCAACCTGACTGGTTTTGATTTGCATCAGGAGACTAACCTGAGTCTATAAATATGCCGTCTTGTTCAATATTACCCCACAGAGTATAGGTAGTTCTAAACTTATGAACCACAGTTGAATTTCAATTGTACGTCACTGAGGTTGCATATCAAGGCATCCTATGACTAGACCCAATTTTTTGACCATTTTTACAGTGGTCATTAAGCAAATCACATGGTCCTGAGTCTGAATCCACATCCCTGAATGAATGCTTTTTGCTAGAAATCAGCAAAAAAATATTGCAAAACATAGTCACATGACCACAGGATACTGCAACCAGTCATAAATGTGAACCAGTTGCCAAGCAGCTTAAAGGTGGTCATGTGACTGTGAGCAGGGCAATGCAATATTTTACAAATGCCAGATGTTTTACAGTCCAAGCTTGTCAATGGATTATTAAGCGACAGGTCATAAATTAAGAACTATCTGTGGAGTGTCAATTTAATGCTTTCAAATAAATAAAATTAGCAAAAATAAATATTCTTTCAAAATAGAGCCCTTTTCGTATGTCCCTTTCACTCTATTATGGGAGAATATTTAAGCAAATAGAAAATTTACCAGAAAACTTTTTGAACTGAGAGATGGCTATGAAAACGTTAATCTTGACTTGTGTCAGTAAGACAAGCTGAGCTAGTGTTTCTGTTACAAAATCCTCAAAATCCATTGTATTTTTATACATCTCACCTAGAGTCAGTCATTTTTCCTTACAATTCCCATTGAGAAACACGTTTCCCAGCTCTCCCCACTTGTTTTGATCTGCAACTCATATATGGCTGAGACTGGGAGTTTTGTGTCTACTCTGTGCACAGCCTTGGTCAATGAAGAAAATTTATTCAAAGAAAACACACACTCAGCCCAAGAGGCATTTGCCCCTTGACCTCCCTGACCTTCAGATAGAATTTCAATTAAGAGGTAGCTAGGATCTTGCAAGGAATAACAAGAACACTGAATTCTAACAACAGTTTATTGGTTTAACGTTTGATGCCTGTACACTCACACATATATTCTTACTTATACTCATTCCACATTTAGGACCAGCCAAGCCTGAAGGATGTCAGCATGCTCTTTATCCTTTTGGAGCTTTTACATTGCATGCTGCAAGCAAAATTTCACTATGTGCAATGCTAATTAGTAATAGTAATAGTAGTAAAGTTGGAAGGGACCTTGGAGGTCATCTAGTCCAACCCCCTGCTCAGGCAGGAAACCCTACACCATTTCGGACAAATGGCTGTCCAGTCTCTTCTTAAAAACTTCCAGTGTTGGAGCATTTACTGATTAATTAATCAGTAAATTAATTCAGTGATTAATTAATCACTGAACATTTTTTTATGTCTTTGGCCAGATCATGATTCTGCTTTTTCTTTCCCTTACATCCTGGAATCTTGGAATGTGAGGTGCTCACTTCCAGATAATGATTACTGTTTTTTTATGAGACAGAATTTTGTATTGTCTTTCATTGCACCTTCCAGGGATGAGGAGGAAGAGGAGGAGGTGGAGGAGGATTTTCCTTATTGCATACTATGTACCTTGTTGCCTAGTATCTTCCCAGCCAAACTAGCTAGGGTGATTTCCAGTGGGATATTGGAGAACACCAGTGGTGGGCTGGAACTGCCTAGTAGGACCATTTTAAGATTTTTTTTGGCCTTTGAAACACCTATGAGGTAGGCTTAGAGTTAAGGTTGGGCTAATGCCTACGGTTGGGTAAAAGGAGGGAGTTAGTATTACACTGCTGCCATGAGTAGAAGAAATATGGTCGCCCAACAGCGTTATTATGTTTCAGGATATTTATGGTACATGGTTGTCGTTTTTTTTACCCTAGCCCTGAAGATTCTGTGGATGAATGACAGGATTTTTCTGTCAGGGTATGCATTGCTTGTATAGAAAAGTCATAACTATTTGATTTTTCCATCGGCATACTATGTGAAAAAGATTGATGTCCAAACTACATTTTATATAGCTTTTCTAGACACATTAGATCTACAAGGATGTCGTTGTAGTGCTTACCAAAAGCATCCAGTAAATTTGCTGCAAATTTGCTGTTTAATAGCGATCCTCATTGCTGGAGCTACTGAAAAAGAGTTTCTAGTTATAATGAAGAAATATAGCCTTTCAATATTTTAAGCAACTATAATTACTCCATTGATCTTAAGATGTAAATTTTCTAGGTAAATGGTTTCTTCTTTTTAAAACACTTTGATTCCTATATTAGGTGGCATCGGGTGGCCATTAGTGTGGAGAAGAAATCGGTTACCATGATTGTGGACTGTAAGAAAAAAACCACAAAACCACTTGAGAGAAGCAGCCCGGCGGTCGTTGACACCAATGGCATTACTGTCTTTGGAACACGAATTTTGGATGAAGAGGTGTTTGAGGTAAATATTCAGCTGTCAAATGACCACATATTCAATCCTATGTGAACAGAATAATCATTGAAGGCAGAACATGGTAAAATTGCTGTGTGCAGGCAATCTTGTATAAGGCTTGTGGAAAGTACATTTCCAAATGAAAACATTGTGCTACAGTAAACATTTTGAAATACGGGTAGATTAAGATGATGCACAAATACATTTGAAATAAATGATTTTTAAAATCTTAGTTTTGCAGATTTGGATATATCTGTATACAGATTTAGAGGAGAGCATTATTGGTTGTAATGTTCCATTTGTTTGTGATGTTCCTGAGGGTCTGTCAGTCTCTTATTTCATCCTTCTGATATGTTATCTCTGTTGCTGTGCTTTGCTATGGCATGTGAGTCCATTCCTGGATCACTCAATCTGAAACACCTGGTAATGTAGCAAAACACTAAGTCATTTCTTTCTTGCCAGCAGTAACCTTTATTCCTGCTGTTATTTTAATCTGTATGCACAACTATTGAACTGAATGAAAGAAAGACAATTATCTCATATAAATCTGATATTATCATGAACATTGGTTTAGAGTTTGGAGTCTTAAAGATGTACGATGTCTAAGTAAAAAAAAAAAAAATCCCAGTAGCACTGCAGGAATCTGATTGCTTAATTATATGTGGGATGGCATCAAGAAGTTCACCTTTTGTGACCTGAGTCACTATTGTAATGACTGGGGTTAGGGATTTGGGAACTCCAATGTATTTCCACCTAAAATGAACTATGGAATTTTCATCATACTGAGATGAAAAGAGAAGAAAAGTCAAAACTTTTTGCAGTGTAAACTTGTTCAGGAATAGATTGCATTTCCAAAGTAGGCTGGTCTAAAAGCAATGCAGCTGAAGTGAATCCAATTGGTCATATGAGTAAATGCTAATTAAAGTACAGCAGTAGACTTATGAAGCTGTTAAAATTGGTATAACTATATGGATTGAACAGTCCGTTTATCTATCAGTAGTAATAGTGAGGCTGCAGTTCTGAACTCAACATAACTCAGAAAAATGATTTTTAAAATGTGGGTGTGTGGGTGTGTATAGAAAGAGAGAACTGCCAGGAAGGAAGGAGCTTCCCTCTAAATTGTATTACATTAATTAAAAAAGAAAAGGCTGTTGCAGAACATATGTTGGAAATAAAAAGCTATTTGGGAGGGCAAATCCTGGGGAAAGCATTTCAGAAACAAAATAAAGAATAATCTTTCTAAATAAAATTGATATTTCCATTGCAAATACCCTTAGTAAAATTGCTGTAAAATTCTGTATAGTTGGTTTATTTTACTATATGAAAAGATGCTAAAGATGTTATAAATGTCTAGGCTATGTTGTAATAGAAGAGAATTCACCATTGGTTTGGCTTCATAATCTCTATGACACGGGTGTCAAACTCGCCATGTCATATATTGCCACGACGTATCGCGAGTCTTTTTGCCTTGCCAGCAATGGGGTAGGCGTGGCTTTGGTATGATGAAACTGGCCCGTGGGCTGGCAATTTGACACCCCTGCTCTATGAGCTTTCTAGTCAGCTGTGTTTCATTCACAACAAGTTGGGAAGGGGAAGTACAACTCTCCTACTACTTATTTGAAATTGACGATGCTGATCTCAAGTATTTTCCTTTCAGGGTGATATATCCTTTGTAGACATGGGGAATACTGTAGTGCAAACATCTTCACATGTGTATGAGTCTTATACAACCTTGTTGTTTCTCATTATAATGGGCTATGAGAATAACTTTGGGAGACAGGGGGAAGAGTCACGGTTTAGATAACAATCTGATAAAGAAAACCTGAGTTCAAAGTATGAATGGGTGGAGTAAGCATCTAAGATGGAACCTTCCCTAGTTATCTGAAAAGTAAAGGCAGAGGAGGGAGAAAGTGATTTCAGATATGTAAGATACTATTACTCCAACTTTATGATAAAGGTAGTTTAGTACTCAGTTTCAGCCTAATTTTGATTAACTGAATGTTAAATTATAATCCAAGATCATTTTTTTTAGAAATTAAATATGTTAATTCATGGGATTGAGTGTGCAAATAATAATCATGACAGCATAAAAAATAAACAGTCTATGTGATATTTGAACATAGCATGCTTTACAAATATATAGCATGCCACACACACACACACACACACACAAACATACTGTACATACACACATACACTTGCTTGGATAGAGCTGAGTATTTACTGCTGGATGCCCTTCCTGACACCTATGTGGAGTTCACAGAAGATGTTTTTTCTTTGCACCCTGGGAGAGAAACATCTGCTGCTACCTAGGATTGAATCTCAATTTTCTGAGTGGGAGGGAAGCATCTTTACCACTAGGCCACCACACCTAGTTTATTTATGTGTATATATACACACATACACATGCACATAAATAAATACACACACACACACACACACACACACACACACACACAAACACTTGTACATTGTGTTCTATGGCCTGTGATGAAAATTGGGCATCTTTTGGGACAAGAGATTTTCTGTGCAGGTCACCAGAATTACACATCAGCTTGTGTGATACATTATGGTGAAAGGAGAGACAGGTTATCATGGGGAAGCCATTTGGATCAGTCTTCACATTACATTTATAAGTGTGTTCTGGATCTTTCTTCCAAGAAAATACATACATTGAAATGACTGTAAATAAGTGTAATATTTCAGCCTTCCTGTAATTACAGAGGTGGTCCAGAAAGAACTCTATTTGTGACTTATACCTTTTGATATTTATTTATTTCATAAGTCTTTCCAGTAACTAAAGAAGGTTTGGCAAAAGGAAGTATATTTTTCCACTATTTAAAATCCAGGAAGAAGGATTATACAGACCACTGAAATACATCTGTGCAAAGGAATCTATATGGGAGACTGAACTTTTTATAGGAAGTATTCCCTAGAAAGGTTATTTTAACAGACATTTGGAGGGCATTTATGTTTTCAGGCGTCTGATTTTACAAGGCTGTCACATGCCAAGAAAAATAATTGAAGCTGAAAAGATGGTCTTTAGGAATGGATGTGGTAGTAGTTAAGTCTTTCTGCTCCCTGCAGATATGGTTAGCAAAGCAGCAAAAATATTTCAGGTTCATTTGGATTGAGGCCAGGTTAGTTTCTGAAAAATATAGAGTTAGAAGTGCAAGCATTTCATTTACAATCAGCATTATTTCACCGCATGAATTTCTCACATTTTTAGAAATGTTTTTTTTTTCAAAATTTGACTTAACGTGTAATTCAAGACTTTAGAGTTTGAGGAAAAATGCACTTCAGATTGCCAAAGGTAATTATAAAAGTTTAGATAAGAACAGCAAAAAATAAAAATAAAAATTATGCTGGATGTTTCCCATGTCCCTTTTTTTAGTAAGGGATTTTTTTTTCCTAAATTGAAATTCGAACTGAATTTAGGGGGTATTTTAGAACTTTTAGAGAATTTTAAGGAAAGCGAGTAAATACTTGATAAATAAAGTAATAGTTTTGGTGAAGAGACTTCAGAAGAGAACATGTAATATTTGAAAAGATGTCAGTGATACAAAATTCCCATCTCTTCTTTTCCTCTTAATTATGTATCAAAACTATTTATCAGCAGAGGTTTATCGAAGTCTAATACAAATATTATAACTCACATCTGAATGCTAGAATGGCAGAGTTAATTAAGATGGCTGTATGGAATAATTTAAGATTGATGAACATTGTGGAATGGTGTTGAATATTTTACACATAAAAGCATAAAGTCTAAACACTTTTTTTTTACTGCTTCATTTTCTGAAGAGGATATCTCAGTGCAAGCAATTTTAGTATCTCTGCTTCAACTCTAGGCCCTGCACATTTAAATTCAATATTATTTTATTGCTCTAGTTGCAGATAGTTAGTGAGATGGTTTGAATTCCTGCAGTGTTTTCCATTTTGCAGCCATTGCTACATGCATTCTCAAGCACAGTCCTGTGGTTTTATGTATGAGCTAGGAAGCCAAGAATGATTCGTCTATGCTAGGTTTTAGTGGATGTATTGTTCCACCCATGGGCAGGATTTGAGAAAGTAACCATTAAGGACTAAATATTTCAATATCTATGTCAGTATGTATGTCAGGATTTTTTTATTTTACCAATATCCAGGGTATCTATGTCACACATACATTACTAATGAGATATTTGCCACAAATAAGCATCAGACACTAGACAAACAAAGGCATTGGTGGCTTCACTATAAGAACTAGGTGACAAAAGATTTTAAAAAAAAGTGGCTCAACATTGTGTAGGACAAATGCTATAAACAACATCAACATTTGAGGGTTTGGGTTTTTTTTTTTTTCTAGATCTTTAATAAGATGACCAACCGTCCTCCTTTAGGGAGGACAGTCCTCCTTTTGTGAGTTCTATCCTCCCTCAAAAAGTGTCCTCCTTCATGTCCTCCTTTTCAATATTTGAAGACTAATCTGCAGGGCTTTTTTTTTCCTTCATAGAATGCTCAGAACGGCGTTCCAGCACCTTTTTTGATGGGTTTTTTTTTCAGCTTTTGCATGAGCTGTGCTACTCCCACTACTGGCTTTTGAAAGCCAATAGGAATTGCTGCTGAGCGCGCCAAAACACCCGGCTGGCAAACTTTGCACATGCAATTTGACTGCATTGTTGTTGCAATGAATAAAATGTTTCTTTTATTTACGATATTTTTTTCTTCAATTTATTTGTGTCCTCCTTTTCATTGTAAAAAAGTTGGTCACCTTATCTTTAAAGAAAATCTTTATGCTAAAAACAATGGAAAATTATGGTATCTGAAGAACCATTAAACTATTGTGGCAAAATTTGGGCCTTGGTATATTAGCATTATATCTTAGTGCCACTGTCAAATGGCTAAATGGAACAAAAATTGGCAGTGACTTTACACATAATAATTTAATTCTTTGAAATGCTTTTCTGTATTTGGAATGTAAACATCCAGCACTGGGAACAGCACTGTTTTTATGGAATTTAATAAGTAGTTATTGGCCTAATTAATGGTTACTCAATTGATTCAATAAAATAAGGATAAGAAGGCCCCATTAAATTGGAGGGAGTGCATAAATAGTTCCTCAGCATTTCAAATATGGCACACAGTTGGACACAAGGTGGTGCCAT
This sequence comes from Crotalus tigris, assembly GCF_016545835.1. NCBI lineage: Eukaryota > Metazoa > Chordata > Lepidosauria > Squamata > Viperidae > Crotalus > Crotalus tigris. The sequence continues at coordinate 467,011 of NW_024098375.1, forward strand.
TTATCTACAAGGACTTTATTATAATCTCCCAGTTTATCTCAAATATTGTAATTCTTTAATAAGCATCTTAGACTCTTCCTTACACATTTATTAATCATTCCAGGTCAAAGTTAATGTAAGCAATCGCCTTCATTGGGGTTGATTAGAATTCTCAACCATATTTCTGTTGAAGCTTGAAATACCTTGAAGTGTTTTCATTTATTTTCTGAGAGTGTTTTCTCTCCTGGATTGCCAGTCATTTCATGAATAAAGGTTGATGCTACAACAGTAATGGATATGTTTACACATTACTACATATAATTGGAATTTGTGTTTTCTGGTTTGAAAAGGCAGACATAATTAAGAAGTGTCCAATATGGAAAAGATGATAATTGGTAATTATTAAAATGGTAAATGTGGTTCACAGATGTGTTCATTGGGACAAAGAATGATGAGACAGAGATAAATGTATGTATATATTCAGTGATAACCTCAGTAATGGTAGTGAGGTTGGATTTGGTTATGCTTTACTATTGTTTGCTTAACCATAGTTTATTGAATAATCCACAGTTGGTTGGGTTCATATAATATAATAAACCTTAGACTGTAATTTACCTACCACAATTGCTGAGTTTACATGGTCTGTTAAGTCAAAACCAGACAAACTACATTATAGCTTGGCAAGATGTATAAACCAAGCCAATATTTGCCAGCTATAGGGGGAAAAAAATCCCTGCATTCCATGTGGGGGGGATAATCAGTAAAATAATCTGAAATAAGATCGTTGTTATTTGTATATTTATTTATATCCCACCTATATAATTTTTAAAAATAACTAAAGATGGTGAACATATCCGACATACCTTCTTCCTCCTATTTCCCCTCAAAACAACAACCCTGTGAGGTGGGTTGGACTGAAAGAGAGGGACTGGTCCAGGGTCACCCAGTTAGCTTTAATAGCGAAAGCAGGACTTGAACTCCTGGTCTCCTACTTTCTAGCACAATGCCTTAACCACTAGACCAAATTGCTTCTCATTATGATGTCTATACTGTCTATACAGTTATAATGCAATTACATTTTTAACATATATTATTGTCTCCTTTTTAGCTTTCTGCTGAGTTAGATGGGGATGTTTCTCTCTCTCAGTATATCAAGAAATAAAAAATAAGGTGAAAAAAGTAAGCTAGGTGAGATGGGCAGCAAATAAATTTAGGTTAATAATAGGTTGTTCTACAGCTTGTACGTCAAATATACTGAAAAAAATATAGGTTTTGTGGTTATTGACTTCTAATTTTACTAGGAATTAACAGAAAAAAATACTTGGCAATAATTTGCAATAAGGCTGAATCCATCCATTCTTGACACATTTTTCAGACTAGATTTCATTTCACTGGAAACAGTCCTTAAAACGTTGTATTTGATTTTCCACAGTACTGTATGACACCTAGACCCTGGCAGGGACTAAAATAAGGAGTGCCAAAAATACCACGGGAACTTCTGTTCTGACAGAATTGGCTTTGGAGTAGAAAACAAATTCTCGAGTCTTTTCTATTATATCTTCTATTTCTTCCAGATGCAGCTTTGTTTGTTCTTTTTCACCCTGCGGCTCTGGGTTCATGGTTCACTCAGATGTACCCTCAGGAAAGTATCCATGTTGAGAACGCATAGCTTTGAACTCTATGAATTGCCAGACTGCTCAAATGAAGAGTGACTTTCTTCCCAAAGGTTCTTGTGTTGAAGAAAGCCACGGGGAGAGAGAGAGAGAAAAAAGGCTAGCTCCTTCCTTTCTTCCCCTCTGAATGAATTTAGTGTTCCCTTGGGGTAGCATATGCATTGTTTGCTTTTCCTCAGTAGTTTGTGCATCTTCCCATAGGGGAGAAGTGTGACAGTGGGACTGTGAGAAAAGGAAATAAAAGCTGCTGCTTTTTGCCACTTCCTAATGAGAAAAACAGTGGTATTTCTATTTATGTAATATGATGAAAAACAGCCGCAGTAGCCACAGAAAATTTCCCAAAAAATGGGCCTTCACCCACACCCCAGGGCTGGGAATGAGTTGAGATGTGGAGGAAAAAGCTTTCCCCTCCTCATTATTAATGGATCTCATAATAAAAATCAGTAAAATATGGTTAGTTTCCACTTAATTTTTTTTGGCCCCCGTTGGGGGACAAGTTTATTTCTCACAGTTCACATACACTCTTGCAGAAGTTTCAGCTATATTATCAGCTTGGTAGGGGAGTCCCTTAAGAATATGGCAGTGCTGAGATTGCACTCCTAAGTATGGGTCCCTTGCAGTGAACCTCATACAAATAAATGGAACATATGCTTCTAAGCAGAGAAATGAGCCTTAAATGAACACTGCAATCTGGGTATTTCTATACAAATGTTGAAAGACTGGGAATGTGGCCAGGTGGATGCACAATACCTTTTCTCTGCTCACTTTCTTTGTGGATTTGAATTTGGAATCTAATTCAGGTAAAGTTAAGTATTTTAAACTGGGAATAATTTGGAGTAATGTGTAGCAGCTTGAGCTCTTTATTCTGTGGCTGCCAGGGATTTGAAAACACTGTGGATTAAAGATGTTACTTTAAAATGAATTTGTTATTAGAATCTGGTCATCAACCATTGTTGCTGACTGTCAGAATGGGAATAATGTGTCTTTTCCTCCAATAATTGGGGCATGTAACCACTTGGCTGCTGCCACTAAGTTACACGTTTCCCTTAATAGCTGTCTACTGTAACCTATTAGTTCCTCAAGCTGTTTCTTCATGGTACGGTCTGGTTTAAAATGAAAATACACGTTGGGTCCTAGTAAAGATATTCAAATGAGCATCCTTTGTGAATTCCCACTTGAGTTGATTTATTGATTTAGGATTAGTTGTCCTGAAAAATTGCTACAATTGTTTGTGGTTTCTTTTATATTACTGTTTTTTTTATACATTTATTTAACTTACACTGTACTTGGGAGGAAGGCAGCCACTCATCTCTCTCTATTAGAGGCAAAGTACCTGTATAATCAAACCTTAGCAGATAAGATGAAGGGGGGTGAGAAAGGAATGGATAATTTTAAAGAATATTATTCCCATCCTCAATATGGATGATTTGGAGGCATTTCTGAAGAACAGCTCTTACAACTCACATAAACATACATACATGCAACTTTACCTTTAAAAATATAGTTATAATTCAGAAATGGTCTACACTCAAAACACAAATGCTTCAATTATAAATTGATACTCTGTACTACTTAAGATTATGGTACAGTGTTATTCATTTGTTTAAGTTTGCTTCAGGTTAAAAAAAAAAAGGTATCACGGAAAGTGAATTTTAAGAAGTTAATATGAGTTTTTCCCCAAGAAAACTTTTACATGGAAGAGCAGGACAAAGCACTAATAATATAGGGTTATTTATTTGTCCAGAGATAAAATGAATAGGTAGAATAAAAAAATCATTTCAAAATGTTAAAAAGGAACTTATATTAAAGGTTCATTTGGCCTGCTTGCGTAAAGTAATAGTTAACAGAAACCGTATTTTTTATGTTTACAGTTTTTATTAATTTATAATATAAAATACAAAATACAAAAGCAAATAGTAGGAGAGAAAAGGGAGGGAAAGGGGAAAGGAGCAGTGTAGAAAGAAGGGAGGGGAAAAGGTGTTGACTTCTGATTCCTTCTAGTGTAGTAGAATAAAACAGTAACATAAAACCTCAACTTTTTACTTTTACGTAATAGTATAAACTAGCTATTTCTATAACAACAAATCTATCTAATCAGTAAAACCCAAAATCAAAGTTTCATTTTTTTCCACCTCAAGCACAAAATCCAAGTAGAAACAAAAGTACCGGTACTTGTATTTTTTACTTTAATCAAAGCAGTCAGTTTAGCCATCTCTGTTAACAGGAACCATAATTAAGGTTTCCCCTAAACTAAAGAACTCATTGGAAGATTTTGAACCAGTCATAGTCTCTCAGTTCATCCTACTTTACAAGGTTGTTGTAGGGAGAAAATGAGGAAGACACCATATAAGCTACCTTGAATGCCTTAAAAAAGGTGAAATACACATGTAATATGATACACACCCTCATGCTGATGAAACATTAATAATATAGATTGTTACTGATATATAATAATAATAACAACAACAACAACAACAACAACTTCATTGTCACTTTGAATGTACACCAATCAGCATACATCAAAATTAAATTTCGTTTTATACAGCTCTCAAAGGGTCACCACCTCTGATATACACTCCTTGTTTGTGGCCAGCTCAAGTTTCAGATCATCCATTTTAATCTCTAGGGAGCGAAATGGCAAACAGGACAGATGGAAACGGAGCTCCGTGTGGATTAATCCTTATATTAGCTTGTATTCCTGCACGACAAACTCGCCTCCTTTCTGTTTTCTGATCCTGACTCTTCTATCTTTTCCTTAAAGAGGCCTTTATATATATAAAACAAACACCAATGCTACGTTCGCTTGGAATATTTAACCAACATTGTGGCTTAGTGTGTTATATAAAGCAATCCTTCTGCTTTAGTACTAATTCGATGCATCATCTTATTCCAGAAAATTGATTAAATTAGAATTGTTCAATCTTAGACTTATCCTAGCTTTCGTCCTGGATTAAAATACCCATTATCCATGATAGTTCACTATACAGGTTGTCCTCAATTTACAACCATTTGTTTAGCGACCGTTCAAAATTAAAATGACACTGGAAAAAGTGACTTATAATCAATGTTCACACTTATGACCTTCACAGCATTCCCATTGTCATGTGATCAGAATCCGGGCACTTGGCAACCAGCATTTATTCACGATGGTTGAAGCATCCCGGGGTCAATTTCCCTTTGTGACCTTCCTGGGCAGCTTCCCACAAGCAAAGTCAATGGAGGAAGCTGGATTCACTTAATGGCTGTATGATTCACTTAACGACTGCAGTGATTTGCTTAACAACGATGACAAAAGAATTGAAAAATTGGGCATGACTAACTTAACAGCCACATTGTTTTTGTTTTTGGTCCCAATTCCAGTCGTAAATCAAGGACTATCTGTATTGGCAAGATTTGATAAATAATGTGTATAGAGAGATACAAGCTGATGAAAGCTGAGCTAGTAGATTATGTGTGAGGATGTAATTTTGAAAAAGGTTAAAGAGGATCAATGATAGAGGTGGATTTAGTATGATCTTTCAATTATTCTAGCAAAAGAAGCAATTATACTTATGTAAGTGATGGCCCTGATCCAGTCAAGTGTTGTATGCCCTCAGCTCTTATTAATGGCATTTTAATCAACATTAGGGAGTAATGAGGCTTGTTATAAGTCTAATCAAATCTTTGGCTTCACTGAGCTGAATATAATAGGGTTAAAAAAACATATTTCTACCCGGTGCAAATAGCATTGCACTGTTAGATAAATGTGTGCCTGAAATAACTTTCTACATATTGAAAGTAAAGGATTTGGGGTCGGTGGTTCATATATGTTTTTTATGGACTATCACATCATTAGCAGAGGTTTTGATGGAATACAATAGATTTTTTTTTAACATACCCTTTGGTTGGGTGAGTAAAATTTATATATTGAAGAGAATTAAAAACGGCATTTCCCAATAATTATTGATGTTGCTATTTCACGTTTATATTTTTTACACAACACACTGATGTTCTGTAACAGTGCCACTATTTCAATTCAGAAAATGGCATATCAACACAAGGCTATTTGTGAAACAATATTGCATCATGTATTAATATTGCAGAATTATTTATGATAATTATTATTGTCACCATTAGGAGTGTCTGCAGGGTCAATTAAGCAAGATGGCGGTCTTCCAGATCAGACCTCTGAAAGAAAGTTCACTCAATTGTGTGATAAGCATATGAGCTTATCATATGGATAGAAGAAATTTCAAATGTTCTAGATGAAGTATTTGTAGTTTCAATAGTTATAAAGAGCAGAAATCTGATATTTTGCCAGCTTTAAAAATTTGTCACTGTTTATTTTAATTCACACTACAAACAAGTAGTGTTACTATTGTCTTTTAAAAATCATATTTGCAAGGAGAAGGTTGACTTCATCAAAGGATCAGGAATCACCTTCCCTCTTCCCCCGTCTTCAAAACAAAAGAAAGTTTCTGGTAATTACTCTAATTTCAATTTATAGAAATCTCGACATAATTTTTTAGCACTCAGAAAATTGCATATAGCCACAGTAGTTATTATTAAATCTATAAATTAACATTTTAGCATCTGGGTTGAAGGATTTTGTAGAAACTTGGCAAATCCCTTGTATGGGATACATTAAATCCTGTACTTTGTTCTACTGTGGAAATAGATCATTTAACATGTTTGAAGAATTATTGCATTTGGAATGTCAAAGACATGTAGCAATAAGCAGATGGATCTTGTTTGATGTACTTAGAACACACTTGTGTGAATCAAATAGCTGTTCTTCTACTTCCCAAAATTTGCCAGGAGCATTTCAAAAATAATTGAAATATGGTACCGGTTTTTGATTTTACTGTAACGTTCTGTACCTTTAGAAACTCCTCTCACGTCTCAATTGATTTAAATGAGCGTTCCTTCTCACGTGTTCTACAGTCATAGACCACTAAATACGGTAAATATTTGGAACATCCAATTCTCTCTCTTTCTCTCTCTCTCTCTCTCTCTCTCTCTCTCTCTCCCCCTCCCTCCCTCCCTCCCCCTCCCTCCCTCCCTCCCCCTCCCTCCCTCCCTCCCTCCCTCCCTCCCTCTCTCTCTCTCTCTCTCACACACACACACACACACATACACATAGAGATCTTTGTCTTTAAAAACCCATCTTAACAGAATAATAACAGAATAACAGAGTTGGAAGAGACCTTGGAGTTATTCTAATCCAACCCTCTGTTCAAGCAGGAGACCCTTTCAGACAAATGGTTGTCCAATCTCGTCTTAAAAAATGGCAAGCCATTCCACTGATTAATTGTTCCAACTGTCAGGACATTTCTCCTTAGTTCTAGGTTGCTTCTCTCCTTGATTAGTTTCCCTCCATTGCTTCTTGTCCAGCCTTCAGGTGCTTTGGAGAATAGGGTGACCCCCTCTAGGCAGCCTCCTAGATCAGCGGTCTCCAAACTTTCCGACTTGGCTGACTGGTGGAGGTGGAGGTGGCTGAAGGGAGAGGGGATGGTTTTGCACTTGCTGCTTTCACAAATGCGGCTTCGCCACACATGCACACACTTGCCACCACTTCCACAGTCCAGTTCTGAACAGACTGCAGCCTGGCATTGGGCCACAGACCACAGGTTAGGGACCCCTACCTTAGATATTGGAACACTGCTATCATGTTACCTCTAGTCCTTCTTTTCACTAGTCTAGACATATACAATTCCTGCAACCGTTCTTCATATGCTTAAGCCTCCAGCCCCCTAATCATATTTACTGCTCTTCTCTGCACTCTTTCCAGAGCCTCAGCATATTTTTTTATATTGTGGCAACCAAGGCAGTATAAAGTAAGATTAACACTTCACGTGATCTTGATTCTGTCACTCTGTTAATGCAGCCCAGGACTACATTGGCTTTTTTTTAAACCTGATTATAATTGGATTTCTGTGTATTTTTTTTATGATTCCCTCCATTTTTAAAAGGACTTTCAATTAAATTTGGTGCTGAACAATTGCCTCAAAAATGAAGTACTTGTTTAGAATTGAATTCTTTTATCTATATCAGGGGTGTCAAATTCGCAATGTCACATGACGTGTCACGATGTATCGTGACTTTTTTGCCATTGCCAGCAATGGGGTGGGGACGGTTTCGCTATGATGCATCCGGCCCACGCGCCGGCAGTTTGACACCCCTGATCTATATCATGTAAAATAACAACAACCTACTTCTCAAGAATGTTCTTCAATAGAAATCTCTTAGTTCATATCAGAAAGCTGGACTAGTAGGTACATGGGGAGGGTGAGCTGAACTAGTGAATAAGGCTTGGCTGGTGAGGCGAAGAAAAGCAGGCACTCTTATTTTTTTAATCTTATTTATTAAATTTATATGCTATCCATCCTGCTGCTGAGTCACTCTATAAAATTACAAGATATAATTTTAATTTGCTTTCAGTGCAATTGTCACATAGGTAACATTTGAGTGACTATAGGGTACTCTGGTCTCTTATTGTCAGCCCCTCAATGTAGACCAGGTCAGGAAACATACACATGAAATATTAGAACTTTATTTTATTGATAGTAATAGAATTTCAAATGCCATTCAGCATTCCTGTTTTCCTTCCTCTTATGCTAAAGACAATAAAACTGGGCAGCCACAGTCCTATGAATCTATGATTTTATTGCATTAGGTGATTGTTCAGTTCTATTTTTTTTTCCTTTTAGCTGAAGTAATATTTTTTAAAGAGTTACAAACTTTATCCAACCATCTGGTTTACTATGAGTGTAACTGCGTTTCCCACATGTAATCCAGAAGGGTGCAGCCGTTCTGAAGCAGAGAGATTCATTTTTTGGGAGGACAAGGGCCACACAGTGAAGTGATGGAGCTAAGTGACTGAGCCAAAACATTCTCCCTCATTTAACTTTGACAGAAGATCATGGGGCATCACTTTTTTAAAAAAAATATGTTAAACCTGTTTTATATATGTCCCACATATGCTATATTTACAAATAACTGAATGTGGTTCCTCCTATTTTCTCCACAATCACAACCCTGTGAGGTGGGCTGGGCAAAACGAGAGTGACTGGCTCAAGGTCACACAGCTGGCTTTCATAGCTAAGGCATGATTTGAACTCATGGTCTCTCACATTCTAGCCTGGTGTCTTAAACACAAGACCAAACTGGCTTCAATTTCTTCAAGATTGTTTCCGTACTCCTCTACTCTAATATTACTATCCCTATTGGCTTGGATAGAGCAATACAAATTCTTTTTAATTAAGAAGGAAGGACATGGATATAAAATAGCAGCAATGATAAATAATAATTTCTCCCCAGATATTCTATACTGCCAATCATTGACATATTCAAGGATGCCAGATAGGTAGAAACAAAACAGTATTGCAATGCATGCCTAAACACATGCCTTATCTATTGTACAGTAAGAAGCATATATTCAAGCTTAAAAAATTGGCAGAGCAACAGATACACTTGACTTTAAGATTATCAAGCTATAATATTATCTACCTAGCTCTATTTTAATCAGCAGACAAATAAGTATTTCTGGCTTTAAGGCTGTCAAACTACATTCATAGCTAGCTATTATGCATATTATGTCATAGAAATTGTAAGTTAATAACCCTGTCCTTACTGAAGACCTCAGGGGGTGTGGCTAGATGTATTGTGATGTCACAAGGGTAGGTGGGTCCTGAGTTTAGGCCTTTGGGTGGTGCAGGAAACTTTTCAGAGACATTTTTCTCCTTGACACGTACACATTGGAAAAATGAATGCTGTCCAAATACTGTGTTGAAGCCGTTGATTTTAATATCCTCGGTCTCAGTCAGTCTGAAATCAGTCAGAAAATTTATTTAAGGCCCACCATGTTATTGAGAAGATAGGAGTTTGATGTCGTCTTATATACAACATTCGAGTGTTTGACAAGAAGGCACATTAACCTGCTCTTACTATGAAGAATTCGTTTTGGAGCTTTCAATAAGAATTTTCCTTCCTACAGCTTATAATCCTGTTATTCTGCTTCACATACTGTGGAACATTGAAGGAAAAGTAAACATTGAGTAAAGAAGTAGATGTACAGTATGTTTCTTTAGAAGTAGTGGTGAGGAAAGGAGGACCTGATTTGGAGTCAAGAGGAAGGGAAGAAAAGTAAAGATTTTCAGAGAGTTTGTGAGAGAAAATGATAGTGTGTATGAGAGAGAGAAAATGAAGTGTGCATGTGAAGGAGAAAATAATAGGTGCATGAAGGGGAGGGGCATGATGGACTCATAATGGTGAAGAAAAATGGGTTGTGGTGGAGGGAATAGCAATACCACTTAGACTCATATACTGTTCCATAGTGCTTTACAACCCTCTCTAAGCAGTTTTCAGAGTCAGCATATTGCCCCCAACAATCTGGGTCCTCATTTTAGCATCCTCGGAAAGATGGAAGGTTGAGTCAACCTTGAGTCGGTGAGAATCGAATTCCTAGCAGTCGGCAGAGTTAGCCTGCAATACTGCATTCTAACCACTGCACCACCACAGCTCTTTGGTGTATGTGAATGGAAATGGGCCATGGGTAAGAGTATGGGGCACAGGTGAGCTCTGGATGTGGGAGCCAAAATGAGATGGCACGAACTCTGCATAAGGCTCATATGAGGACTATGTGTGCATAGGTGACAGAATAGATGTATACAATGAGACATATAAAAGGATAGGAAATAGTTTTCAAGATTTTAAGAGATAATGAAGTATGTATGAGGGAGCAGAATGTATGAAGATGCCATAAATGTGCACTAAAAATGAAGCATAAGTGAGAAAAGTGATTATCTGAAAGAATGGATGAGCATGGATTATGCATGAAAGAAAGTGGGGTTTGTGTATATAAACAATGAAGCTAGCAGGTGAACATCAACTACCTCCTCGAATTCAGACTTTTAAAAGTAATGCACTATTTTTTTAAAGCAAATATTTATTCTCATGTTCTCATGGTTGTTAATGGTTTCCTGATTGACTTTGCTTATCAGAATGTGGCAAAAGATGATCACATGAACCTGGGACACTGCAGCTGTCATAAAGATGAGTCAATTGCCAGGCATCTGAATTTTGATCATGTGACCATGGGGATGCTGCACTGGTTGTGTGAAAAATGGTCACGAGTCACTTTTTTCAATGACGTTGTAACTTGAAACAGTCACTAAATGAACTGTTATAAATTGAGGATTACCTGTACTCTCAACTAAAAATCTAATATAGGTAGTCCTTGTTGATGACCATAATTGAGTGTGTCAAGTGGGTCATTACGTGACTGGACCTGATCTTTTTTGTGGCAGTTGTAAACAAACACAGTGGTCATAAAGTGAACGCTGCTGTTAAATGATTATTCGCTATGATTTTTTTCTCCAGAACTGAAAGTAAACACTGGCTTCCAGAAAAAAATATGGTGACCAAAACTGGATCACCATATTATAAAAAAGATGTTGAGACTCTAGAAAGAGTATAGAAGGAGCAACAAAGATGATTAGAAGGCTGGAAGCTAAAACATATGAAGAACGATTCAGGAATTGGGTAAGCAAAAAGAAGGACCAGGGGCGATATGATACCATAGCAGCATTCCAATATTTGAGAGGCTGTCAAAGAAGAGGGGGTCCAACTATTTTCCAAAGACAAGAGAAGAAACGACGGATGGAAACTAATCAAGGAGAGAAGCAACCTAGAACTAAGGAGAAATTTTCTGACAGTGAGAACAATTAACCAGTGGAACGGCTTGCCTTTAGGAGTTTTGTGTGCTCCATCAATGGAAGCTTCTACAAAGAGATTGACAGCCACTTGTCTGGAATGGTATAGGGTCTCCTGCTTGTGCAGAGGGTTGGACTAGAGGACCTCCAAGGTCCCTTCCAACTCTGGTATTCGGTTAACATGTTGTTTGTTTTGTCTTTCCTTTGCAGTGGCTAGCTGCTTTGGATTCAAAAGATTGATAGTAGATCTTGCTGTTTCAACCCAAAACATATTCATCTTAATTCATCTCCATCATAATACCCATTTTTCCAAATACTTTCCCAACTCTGAATTATTTTGATTGTTAGTAGCTTTAAAAAAAAAACCACTGCTTTTCAGTCCCAACATGCTGTCCAAGCTATTCATGCTATGGGCTTTTAAATCAGTACTGTAATAAACTATTGGCTTAGAGGACATTAAGAAAATTGGAACAGGAGAGAAAGTTTTTCTGGAGGAAAACCCTGATTTTATTGAAAACTTTTGTAGGATTAATGAACTTACATGAAAATCTGGGACAGAGAGCTATGAAAGATGGTAGAAAGCTGCAAATGTCTTTCCTCAGTGTGGAACCCATATGATACCACCCAGCCCTTCTGAATCATTCTTAAAAAGGAAGTACAGGAAGTCCTCAACTTGTGACCTATCATTTAACAACCACCAAAAAGTTACTTATGACCTGGTTTCAAAGTTCCACCCCCCCTGTCCTTCCCCCAGGACTGCATTTCAGGTGCTCATTTATGGCCATTTGGGGCATCCTCTGGTCATGTGACTGTGATTTATGTCGGGTTTTTTTGTCAAAACTTGTAACTAAACATTTGGAACCACTTGGAAGCTTTTGGAAACTTAAAGAGTTTTTGACAAAAACGCATCATAGGAACCAACAGTTTACTTTCAGTTTTTGACGAAAATGCATTATAGGAACGAATGGGTTCACTTAATGACTCTGGCATTTGTTTTACAACCACTGCCAAAAATGTGGTAAAATTGGGTCCAGTCAGCAACCTTGGGCAGGCTCCATTACAGTTGTAAATCGAGGACCACTTATGCATGGACAATAAATAAATGGTTTATCACTGACCTCTTCCAGAATATTTTTCAAACTTCCTTATATCTTATAGACCCAGAATTTTCTGGTGGTCCCTGTTCATCTGCTAACTAGGCTTAATCTTGATTCGGTTTTGAGAGATCAGTCAGGATAGTTTTGATGCTACCAGCTATGCCACTATTCCTAGATTTCATTTAATTCTATGTAATTATAATGTTCTGTCTTTGTAAGTTATTTAGCACTGATATAAAAGTGAATTTAATAATTAAAAATACTGCAACTCTTTGGCTGTGCTTAACATTATCTTCCTTTTACTCCACCAGTCCAGTAGGTATCTCTTGCTACTGGATTGCACAGATTTTACTAATTTATACACCTTTGTAGAAAACTCCCAGCCTCAAGTATTGGGGCCAAGTAAAAATTTTGCACATAGTTTCTTTTCATGACTTGGTCTGCCAGATGGGCTTGTAATGGCTGATACAGTACAATAGCTTTTTGAATTATAATTATGAAATGAAACTGCCGAAGTTGTAATTTGTAAAAAGTAAATCAGCTTTCCTTACTTTGGTGCCCTCTATAGATGTTTTGACTTCAATTCTTAAATTACCAACCACTTGAGATGGATGTATCTTTCCTTTCGTCTCATTTTTATACCACCAAAATTTCTCTTTTCTAAGAAATAGGACTGTGCATCTTTTCTCTGAGAAAAGTGGTAAAAGTTTAAAAAAATATTTTATTATTTATTTATTTATTAATAAAATTTATATGCCGCCCAATCCCTAGGGACTCAGGGCAGTGTACAGAATTAAAGCAATAAATATAACAATAAAAATGAGTGCATTCATACAGCATGTCCCAATCGTGTCCTGCCCCCCCCGGGGACATCAACCCCAGGCCTGCTGGAACAGGAGAGTTTTAATGGCTTTCTTGAAGGCCAGCAAGGTGGAAGTAGTTCGAATCTCGGGGGGAAGTTGATTCCACCACGTCGGAGCCACCACAGAAAAAGCCCTTCCCTGAGGGCCTGCCAGCTGACATTGTCTGGCCGATGGGACCTGAAGGAGGCCCAATCTGTGGGACCTCACCGGTCTCTGGGAACTATGCGGCAGTATGCGGTCCTGTAAGTAACCTGGTCCTAAGCCATGAAGGGCTTTAAAGGTGATAACCAACACCTTGAATTGCATCCAGAGACCCATAGGAAGCCAGTGCAGCTCGCGGAGGATAGGTGACACATGGGTGTACTTTGGTGCACCCACAATCGCTCTCGCGGCTGCATTCTGAACCAACTGCAGCCTCCGAACGCTCTTCAAGGGTAGCCCCATGTAGAGCGCATTATAGTAATCCAGTCTTAAGGTGACAAAGACATGAGTCCTCCTCTAAGGTACCAGCATTTTCTTTCAAACTGTGATTTAGCCTCACTTTTTTTTAACAAGTGGAATTAAACATTTACAAAAAGTTTGCAAAAAATCTCCTCACGAACCTAAATATTTGGTACAATATCTACTTGATCATCACAGGCAACACAATAAATTTAGTGTTTGTTTTCCCTATCCACTCCAAATAAATTTAAGTTAAGAGTAGAAACAATAATCCTTCAGGAATTAGCCTTACCAAATAGTCATAATTTTACCCTAATTTCTGTAGTGAACTAGATCTGGGGACAATCCATTGAAAAAGAAAATGAAACTTGGAGGAATCTCAGAAAATTATTCTGAGAATCATTAGGAAAGAAATCAGGGGGTCAGAAGGAAAAAAAAAGTACCCTCTCTATCCACTTTACATTTCTTTTCTGCTGTGCATTCATAACACTGGCTTCTGATTTGAATCCAGCTTTGTGAGTTCAACTATTGATTACTTAGTGTTAGTGATTTCTGTGCACATTCTGGTGCACAGACCATTTTATTTTCACCATTTACTGCTTTTGTAACATTTGACAAATCTGGAAGGTGCATGCTGTAAAAATCTCTCTTGATGGTTCCACTTATCACATTGTGCAGTGGAATATTTTATTTAAGGTTTCTGGAAATTGTCAGCCCCCTTCATTTTGCACAGGAAAATTAAATGAATTCAGCAGCAGTGTACCCCAAAATCTATAATAATGAAGGCCAGGCTGTCTAGGCTATTGTAATTTTCAGTCCATGGTTTTATGATCAAAGAACTAATTAGAAAGTTCTTGGCACTTTCCCAGAAACTTTTAGGCTTTTAAAAAATTAGATATTTCTTCTGCTGGAATAACTTCATCCTGGGCTTTCTAACAGTGATATCATTGATATCAAACCTGGTAGTTTTACTACTGTAAGCCTCTTTTCCCTAAGATGGAAGGTCAGATCTGGTTGTGCAAAATACTTGTTATATGTCATAATTTTATGTATACTTAGCATTATCTGGAATGATGTTTTTACAAAACCTAACCATCTAGAATAAAGATTTTTAATATAAGAAGTGTTCAAAATATTTGAGAAATGTTTTAAACATAGACAGGGATCTATGTGAATTAGTGACTTTAGATATGAAACCAGTCACTTGCCCTAGATTCTGCCAAAGATGCAATGTTTTCCTTATCGCTAGCTGCAAACTTCCTCTGTTTAAAGGTTTTACAGAGGATAGTTCTCATGATGAAAAGCACTCCTCTGGCTACATCAGACTCAGAAGAACAAAAAATGGGAAGGGAGAGGAGAGCTCTTGAAATTGCTCATTGTGGCTGCACCTGAATAGCTGAATAATTTTGCACAAAATCAAATACCAAACACTTCTGGATGTGGTGGGTGATCCATTTCTATATCTGGAGGAAGTAGGGGAGGTTTGATTCTAAGTAGTTGCCATAATACTGAAAGTGAAAATATAACTTCTGAGTGATGGGTATCAAATTCCAGTGACTAAGAATATTGGTGAGATAATATTTTGTCCCTCGAAAAAGCTTCCTTTTCTGATTGTCTGACTGAATTTTCCATATTTTTATACCTTGGAGCTACTGAATCTGTTTTTCTTTACAGTTATTTATCAAGAGCTGAGGTAAACTGATTGTTTGGTCCTTGGCTTTTCACATGTATGTCATAGCTTCTACTGAGGATAAAACATTTTTGATGTCACAGTTTGTACTATCTTCCCAATACAGTAGAGAATATTGTAATTGCTATGACACTATGAGGGGTAATAATAGCTATGATAATAGTATATTTGCTGCAATACATTATTAGACTGAGGAAGATCATAATGTACCATGCTTTTCCCAATGCTACCTTTCTCAAATAATTTAAAGTCAGTGCTGCTTAAATCAGTGGTTCTCAACCTGTGGGTCGGGACCCCATTTGGGGTCAAACGACCATTTCACGGGGGTCGCCAAACCACGCTGTCCGCCATTTTTCCCTTTTCCCTAGCTGTCCTACTCCCTCTTATTGGTGGCCACACCCACTTGGGGGTCACCACAACATGGGGAACTGTATTATGGGGTCACGGCATTAGAAAGGTTGAGAACCACTGGCTTAAATGATATGCAACAGCAGGGCTTTTTTTCTCACAGAACGCCCAGAATGGAGTTCCGGCACCTTTTTTGGATGGAACCTTGTAGGGTAGGCAAGGTGGGTTGTATGACAGGTGTGAGTTCTGGCACCTTTTTTGTTTTTTTAGAAAAAAAACACTGTGGAACTATGTTTTACTCTTCATAGGGATGAAGTGTGCAATTTCCAAAGTCTCCTAATTCAGTAATCTAGCTCTGAAGGGTTTTGGGGAGGGTGCTTCTGATAGCCCTTTATTATCTACTTTCTCATTTTGAAACATATTTTGAGTGCTATGGCAACATGTCATTCTGCTGATCAGCCAACCAATGTATAAATGGTTGCAATGTGATTGGGCAATGTACTCTCTGAAATTAAAATAAAAACTTTCTCAGGTCACCACTCACATCCTTTCTTGGGGGGCATTTGGTCAACGAGGGAATTGGAGTTTTAAGGAGGCAGGGTTATAGTACTTATGTTCATCTCACTCAAATATTGTTGAAATGATAGATTTGTATGCCTCAGAGATTTCACAGAAAATTTCATTGTTTCAGTATAAGTGGCATGAGGTTAAGATGTGCTTGAATAAAGTTGGATTCCTGGTGACTACAGGGACACTTCCTGGATAACAATAAAGAGAGCCAATTTGATCTAGTGGTTATGGTACCAGGCTAGAAAATGGGAGACTGTGAGTTGTAGTCCCTTAGCCATGAAAGCCAACTGGGTGACTGGGTCAATCACTCTCTCTCAGCCCAACCTATCTTTTGTTGTGGGGAAAATAGGAGGAAGATGGAGTATCATGTATGTTTGCTGCCATGAGTTATTTGTAAAAATAATAATGAAGGGATATAAATAAATAAATATAAACAACCTCCTCCTCCGCCACCTCCGCTACCACCACCTCCTCCTCCTCCTCCTCCTCCTCCTCCTCCTCCTTCTCCTCCTCCTCCTCACTGTTATCGGAAACAACTTTTTGGAAGTTTAACCAATTATGACTGTACTTTGCTTTTTTCAGGATTAGCCAATGTCAGCTGTGTGCTGTCATATAGGATCCTAAATCTTGAAGTTGCTTCCAACCCCACATAGGGCACTAGTTGAAAATAATGATCCAGGAATAAATGTGACAAAATCTCAAACTTTGCATTCATACAGTATTGATTAGACTACTTTAATAGCTGAAAATGCAAATGATCTCATGTTCTAGTAGAACATTCTAGTAGTTCTAGAAAATCAAGGAGCACAGTGAAACAGTGAGACTAAGATTAGGGTCATTTTGAGGAAGGAATTAAAATATAGTGTAAGCCATAAAAGAGGCTTAACATAAATTTAAAAAGAAGGTGACGCCCCATGATCCTCTGCCAAACTTAAATGAGCGATAATGTTTTGCTTCATTCACTTAGTTCCATCACTTCATTATGTGGCCCTTGTCCTCCCAAAAAATGAATTTATCTGCTTCAAAAAGGTTGCACCCTTCTAGATTACATGTGGGAAACACTCATAATAAAGCAGATTGTTGGATAAAGTTTGGAACTCTTTAAAAATATTACATCAGCTGGAAGAAAAAGAATTAGAGTTGAACAATCACCTAATACAATATTATTCCCACAGATAAAATAGCTGCACCACCCAGTTCTTAAGTCTCAGAAAATGACCTTTGCATAGTTGCCCTTGAATGTCAATGCTTGTTAACTGTTTCCCCTTTCTTTGGTTCCTTTCTTTGGTCCTGTTAGAAAGAAGAGTCTGGAACTGTGGACAGCAAAACAGCAGCAGCTTTAAGTACTTTTCTCTCCACAGTGCCAAACTGTAAAAAGGCCCTATGTGCTTCGTGCAAACACATGGTCTAGTAAGAACAAGCTTTTGCCAGAATTCCACACTTGTAAATGCAGTAAACATCAAAAACAAAAAACAAGCAACTTAACCTCAACAGACTTTCCTAAATATAATTAATTAAGCTAGTTTGGTTTAGTGGTTAAGGCACCAGGCTAAAAACCAGGAGATTCTGAGTTCTAGTCCCGCCATAGGCATGAAAGACAAATGGGTGACCAGTCCCCCTCTCTCAGCCCAACCTACCTCATATTATTGTTATAGGGGAAAAAGAAGGAAGACAGCATATTAGGCATGTTCACTGCCTTTACTTATAAAGTAATAAAGATGGGAGAAAAATCAAATAAGAAAGAAAGAAAGAAAGAAAGAAAGAAAGAAAGAAAGAAAGAAAGAAAGAAAGAAAGAAAGAAAGAAAGAAAGAAAGAAAGCTATTGCTAGTTTCCAATAGCTGCTTCAGAGCAGATGTTGATGAATATGAACACCTTCAATGAACAAGAACTAAGTCTGTAAGATGGGTCGCCAACCCCTGGTCCGTGGACCAGTACTGGGCCATGGCATGCCAGCAATCGGTCTGCACAAATAAGCAAAGCCCCATCTGTGGGATGCAGGTGGCACACAAAACCACACACCCTCTAGTCCATGAAAAAACACCTCTCCACTAGGTCCCTGGTGCCCAAAAGGTTGGGGACTTCTGCCATAAGAAGCAATCAAAGTGGAGTTCTTCGGGATCTTTGCTTTTTTTTTCACCCCAGACAAAGATCACAGAATGAGGCTGGTTACCATCCAAAGCAGTGGTTCTCAACCTTTTTAATGCCGTGACCCCCAACCGGTCATAAGTCGAGGACTACTCAACCGGTCGTAAGTCGAGGACTACTCAACTGGTGCAGCACCGTTTGCAGAATGGGAGTTTTGGCGGGCTCAGCAGGGCAGAGACAGCCTGGACAATTCCTACTGGCTTTTGAAAGCCAATAGAATTAGACTCTATTCAAGAGAGTCTATTCTATTGGCTTTCAAAATCCAATAGAATAAAAGGAAGTAGCACAGCTAAGGAAAAGGGGAAAGAAATGGCGGACTGCATTGTTTAGCGACCCCGTAAAATAGTCGTTCGACCCCAAATGGGGTCCTGACCCACAGGTTGAGAACCACTGATCCAAAGGGATTAGGGCAGAGGAAGAGACAGTGACAACATTAAAAGGTGCTGACTTTGTTCTGTTTCTAATCAAATTCATTCTTTATTCTTCGGTTCTGAATTCTTGTGACACCTGATTCTGCTGTGTTCTGTTCAGAAGGAAAGAAAAATTCAAAATTATACAGCGGACTATGGGAATTAATTTAGGCATCATTTTTACTTTTATCTTTTTAAGGATAAGATTGTGACTTCACTAATACTGAAATTCTGCACAAAAAATCTCCCTAAAACACTACTTTCCCAAGACTTGGAATCATACTCTCCTTTTCTTCCAGATTTTGGGAACGACTCTTTACCAGATTCATATTTACTATTGGAGATACTTCTTTCCATCAATCTAAAATTGTGAAAAAACGAATAAGGGAGATTCTGTTCTTATCAAGTTTTATTATAGGTTCTCCAGAAAGTATAAGCATTTTTTTTCTTTTTAGCTTACCTCCTCCTCACCTCTTAACGCAGGATGTGAAAGTTTACTTTAGAATAAGCATTTCTAGAAGCTGGAATCTGTTTTAGGTTTGGCTTGTAGTTGCTATAGGCATTTTAAAAGTTGCTATAATATATGTGTAAAACAGGAATTGGATCATCAAATTTCACAAGAAAAAGGACACGCTGGTGAAGACTACTAACCTCCCAACCCTCACTTATTATTAATTCCTCATCAGCTGCTGTCACATGATTTATTACAGTACTAGGTTAACTTTAATTGAAAATATTTTATGATTTTAATAATAATTTTGCAAAAAGGCAGCTTTACTTGGAAGAGCTTACATCTTGTGATGATACATTTAACACCATGAACAACAGCATCTGACCATCCCAGGTCCTTGGGAAGGTGGATAAAAATGCCAAATCTGGTCTAAATAACTGGCTGACTGTGTGATAAACAATAATAATAACCTGAAAACAGCAATAGAATGATTGTGGCAAAAGAAAGCAGAGATAGTACCAATAGCAATCTGCGTTGGGATTTTGGTACAATCCCAAAACAACTGAAGCAGCACTTGAACATCATCAACATTAACAAAATCATCATTAGTCAATTACAAAAGGCTGCATTACTTGGAACAGCTTACATACTGTGATGATACGTTTAACACCATCAAACAACATCTACCTATCCCAGGTCCTTGGGAAAGATTTGATAGGTGGATAAAAATGCCAAATTCAGTCTCAACATTTGGTTGACTATGCAATGAACCATCATAATGGCAGAATGGATCTTAAAATTCCTGGTTTACAAGTCTGTTGTGCTTATAATACATCTGGAAGGTTCATAAGTTTTCAGATGTTAAATGGAATGCTGAGAACAGCTCATATGTAGTACTACGGTATATCCTAAGAGTAAATACAACATGCATAAGAAGGTGGCAATTTCAGCAATAGGCAGCTTTCATAGAACACAGAAAATAACTCCACAAATGATTTACTCATTATATAAAGTCAGATAGCCTCTTTTTCCCCAGCCTGGTGTTTAGAAAATTATGATTTCTTCATTTTAATTCAACTCACATTTTGTCCGGTCTTAATAAAGGTATTGTCCACCTTCATAGATTTGTTTGCTATGATCAATAATCAGCTATATTCTGGTTAATCAGCTTCAGTGATCTTAGATATAAATGAATAAATCTAATTTTTGCAGTGTTGATGATTATTAGTATTTCTAGAAAGAAATTCTGTTTGATTTAGATGTTATTTCTCAACTATCTTTACTGCAATGGAAAAATACATAGAATACACAAAATTCATTTTGAACGCCTGAGGAAAAATACTCCAGAATGCATTTATGTGCATGCACAGAAAATTATAACTCATTGTTAATATACATTTCAATTCTCAGTGGCATTTTGATTTTTTTTTAAAAAAAAATATGTAGTGATGTTGTATTTTACATGGTAAAAATAATAATAGAAAAGATTGGTGTTTTCTGACATGAGGATTACAGAACAACAAGGGAACTAATCAAATACTTCCCTATTGGAGACAGTAAATTCTAATAAGTACCCTGGAAGTTGCTTCAGTGGTTGCCATTTTCCATTCTTTCAGTGATTGGTTTCACACATTGCATTAAACTATTACAGGTTGTTGTTCAGTCACTAAGTGGTGTACAACTATTTGCGACCCTATGGACTGCAGCACACCAGCCCCCCTATCTTCCACTGTCTTCCAGAGTCTGCCCAAACTTATGCTCACTGCATCAATGACACTATCTAATCATCTCATCCTCTGCCATCCCCTACTTCCTTTTGCCTTCAGTCTTTCCAAATAACAGGGTCTTTTCCAGTGAGTT
Organism: Crotalus tigris; assembly: GCF_016545835.1. NCBI lineage: Eukaryota > Metazoa > Chordata > Lepidosauria > Squamata > Viperidae > Crotalus > Crotalus tigris. Next base: position 488,231 of record NW_024098375.1, read on the forward strand.
CTGTCTTCTCATTTGTTGGCCAAAAGTATTTAAGCTTCGGCTTCAAGGGTCAGGGCAAAATGTCTTAAATAATGCCTCAGGAATCTAGTTTAGATCCCTATGGCTAAAGTATATATAAACCTTCAACTCCTTATTCTAAAAAAGATGAAATGCTCAAGCAAAGACTTGTAGGTTTTCATTCATGTGGCTTATTGAAGCAAGATCTGACTATAGATAAATATGTGCGTGAGAAAAGAATTACCCTGTTCAAGTAATCAGTTTTGAACAGCCAAAGCAATATTAATAAGCGAAGGTAATTAAAGTTAAGGAAACCTGATGGTGACTTTAAAGTATTGTCTATTGCTTCTGGATAATTATTAGATTATAAGATCCAAGTATGGGAGAAGGTAATGAGAATAACTATGAGTCAATTGCACCACTGTAAGTAAAATAAGATTAAAGTATTAATCTTCTGTACGCTCGATTAACTAGAGGATTAAATGCAAAACAAGTTGTCAGAATATAGGGATTGATTCTTTCATTGTTTGTTTTTCAGTAGGCAAATAAAGTCTTCATTAGTAACTTGCCTAATGCTAGGGGAAACTATTAATCTTTTTTACTGTTTTTGAAAGGGAGCTGAAGGCAGGTTCAACAAGAGATAGCAGCTTATGCTCTATCATACTTCCCAATCAGTAGTGGGATTCAGCTGGTTTGTACCATTTTGGCAGATCCGGTAGCTAATTTTTTTGTTGCCCAGGCCCAGAATGGACTTCCGGAAGCAGCATCCACACAGAGAACCGGTTGTTCACATATTTGAATCCTACCACTATTCCCAATGTTGTATTTATTAAACATGTTTGTTTGATTTCAGTACAAAATCATATTGGCATAACCTACCTGACTTAAGGTGATCTCTCATTCTCATTAGGAATGCAACAGTCAGAATTCTGAGCTATCATAATGTAGCTGAATTCCAAGCTCCAACTTGGAAAATTATATATTGCCTCAAGCAGGTTTGAGGGGGATGGGAAGTAGTAAATGTTGTAGAAGAAGAAGAAAGTAACAAAACAGATTCCAAATTCCACAAGTACCATAATTTCTTTAGTGAAGTTCCACCCTTGACTAGTTTAGATACAAATCTGTTGAACATGAGAAGTATCTCCCAAAGCATTGTTAAATCATTTAAAACAATAGCTTTGCAGTTAAGCACTTCTGATTGCAAAGAATAGCCACAATGCATCACAGAATTTAACATTCTTAAATTCATTATTTAGCCTAGATGCAATCCATGTTTTAATTAGATTAGCCTGCAATAATTTGTGTTAGATGAAAAGTTAGTTTTAGTTTATTATTTATCTTGAATTTATACTCAATCTATGCAGAGGTTACTTTGCTATTTTGTTTCATTTGGTGGGTCTATTGTGAGTCAGATTTTATGTGAAATGTAGTCATTGAAGATGGTATAGACCAGAGATAGGAAACCTTGACTCTTTTATGACTCGTGGACTTCAACTCCCAGAATTCCTGAGCCAGCAATTCAAGAGCCAAGGTTGCCTACCCCTGGTATACAGACTTTCTCAAAGATTTATTCTTGTAACTGCAATCTGTTTATTTATTTGCATCCCATCTTTATTATTTTTACCAATTACTCAAGGTGACAAACATACTCAACATGCCTTCTTTCTCTTATTTTCTCCACAACTACAACCCTGTGAGGTGAGTGGGGGTGAGAAAGAATAAATTGCCCCAGGTCATCCAGCTGGCTTCCTGTGGATACAGCTTAAAGGCGGAAAAAGTTAGCTCAGTGGTTTACATAAAAATGAAATGTCAGACATTCAGATTTGGCTGAATTCTCATTTTGCACTAAATTTTCATCTGTTCTTGCATAGACTTTTATCAATAAACCAACTTAATTGATTTTTCATGGGTGGATCTGGTTTTCATGCCTGATAGGTTGTAAGCTTTAAAGATCTTCATGGCATGGGATCAGGTTATCTGAGGGACTCATTGATTATATAAGTCTGGCCCATTAGGTCTGACAGAGAAGCCCTGCTGTGCCATGGACCTACATTTGGTGGGTCCCACGTAGCAGGCCTTCTCTGCCATGGCACCCACTTTATGGAACATTCTCTTCCTGAACATTTGGTTAACTCCATCCTTTTTGATGTTCTGGAAATCCCTCAAGACTTGGTTATGCCACAAGGCCTGGAGGACCCAAGGAACTGGAGGCTTCTCTACTGAGGTGGATGTACTAACCCGCTTTCTGCTTGGGGTTTGTCTATATTTAATTTTAAACATCTCCACGTTAATGCTGATTTTTACAACTTTAAATAATTCAATCTTTGTATTTAGTTGTTATATTTGGTTTAACAATTTAATGTAATTATCTCCTTTTATTGTTGAACATCTTGCTGTCAAATATATTCCCAACGTTTGACCTTTTTTATTTAAAAGTTTTATAAATTTATTACAATATAAACCCCCACCCCACCCCTTCCCCCCTCCCCCACTTCCCAGAGCTGATTACAGGATAAAAAATAAAATAAACAAACATAATCTAACTAACATAAACCAACTATACTATCAATCAAAACCATAACACACTTTAACTCCTTCTCAAAACAAATATTAACAAATTAAGTCAAAAATAATAAGATAATTAAAACTAATAATAATTATCTAAGATCTACTCAAAAGCAAGATAATACTTTTCAATCTCATATTTCTTCTGAATGTAATCAATCCATCTTCTCCAAACCATAATATATTTTTCTTGTGAGTGATCCTTCAAATAGGCGGAGATTTTCACCATTTCTGCTAAATTAGACACTTTAAGTATCCATTCTTCCAAAGTAGGTAATAAGTTTTTCTTCCAATATTGCCCCACCAATAATCTTGCAGCTGTTATAAGGTTCAACATCAAATTAGTTTCTTTAACATCAAAATCTACAATAATACTCAACAGAAATAATTGCGGAGTAAACTTTATCTTTCTCTTAAAAATCTTTTGAATATTCCACCAAATCTTAATCCAAAAAGCTTTAATATCTCTACAAGTCCACCAAATATGAAAATAAGTTGCATCTAAATTTCCACATCTCCAACATTTGGGCTGTAAATTCGGATACATGCGGGACAAATTTGGGGGATCCAAATGCCATCTATAGAACATTTTATAAAAATTTTCTCTTAAATTTTGTGCTTGAGTAAATTTTACATTTCTAACCCAAATTGTCTCCCATGTATCCAATAAAATCGGCTCTTGAATATTTTGCACCCATTTGATCATACAATCTTTAACTAATTCTGTTTCAGAATCCAATTCTATTAAAGCATTATAAATTCTTTTTATATGAGCTCAACTTTGATCTTTAATCTGTTTTACCAAATTCATATCCTCTAAAGTAATACCTTTTGATCTAAACTCCACCTCGCTAACAATTGATTATAATGAAACCAAGAGTGTAGAATATTTTCTTGCTTCAGCTCAATCAGAGACTTTAATTGCCAATCTTGCCCAACCAAACTAAGTAATTCTTTATAAGAAACCTTATCCAAATTCACTCTCCTAGATACTCCCTCTATCACGTGTCCAGGAATCCCCCAAATTGGGATTTTTTTAATTTAACCTATATAATAATATTTCTTCCAGACACACAACAAGGCATTTCTCAAAATATGGGTTTTAAAAACCTGATCAACTTTTTTATAATAAATTAAATAAGCATGCCATCCATATAATAAATCCCATCCCTCAAGAGAAAGGATATTTTTATTTGTTAAGTTGAGCCAATCACTAATCAAAGTTAAAGCCGCCGCATCATAGTAGGATTTTAGATTAGGCGCCTTCAGTCCTCTTCTTTCCCGTATATCTTGTATAATCTTAAATTTAACTCTTGGCTTTTTCCCTGCCCAAATGAACTTATTAATCCCTCCCTGCCATTCCTCCAAATTAGCATCTTTCTTCAAAATAGGTATCATTTGAAACAAGAAAAGAAACTTTGGAAGTATATTCATTTTAACTGCTGAAATTCTCCCCAACAAAGATAATTGTAGTTTTTTCCAGTCATTTAAGTCCTTTTGCACTTTTGCCCATAATATCTCATAATTATTTTTATACAATTTAACATCAGAAGCTGTAATATATACTCTTAAATATTTAACCTTTCTCACTATTTCAAAACCTGTTAATTTAATCAAAACATCCTTTTCCTTCATAGACATATTGTTCGATAATATTTTACTCTTATTATTATTTACCTTAAAACCAGAAACCTTCCCATACTGAGTCAAAATTTTTACCAAGTCCCTAACCGAGTCTGTCGGTTGAGATAATGTCACAACCAAATCATCAGCAAAAGCTCTCAACCTATAATCATTCTTATTTATTTTTATTCCCTTTATTCTAGGTGACTCCCGAATTTTAATAAGTAAAATCTCCATTGTTAAAACAAATAACAATGGGGATAAAGGACATCTCTGTCTTGTACCCTTTTAAATTTTAAATGCTTCTGTTAAACCCCCATTAACTTTAATTTGTGCAGATTGTTGATATATTGCCTTAAGGGTAACTAAAAATTTGTCCACAAAATTCATTTCCTCTACTACTCTAAATAAAAATTGCCAATCTAATTGATCAAAAGCTTTTTCAGCATCTAAAAAAATCAAAACAGCAGGGATTTGATTGTTCTTATCCAAATACTCAATTAGTTAACAATTTGTCTAACATTATATTTCATATATCTTCCAGATATAAATCCAGATTAGTCACTATGAACTAATTGCTTCAAAACTCGCATTAATCTATTTGCCAATATTTTTGAAAAAAATTTATAATCTGTGTTCAAAAGAGATATAGGCCTATAATTTTTGGGCTGGGTCAAATCTTGATCCTCCTTCGGAATCAATGATATAAAAGCCCTTCTCCATGATGGAGGTACCTCTGCTCCCAATAGAATATTATTAAAAAGTTCCTTCAATGGTTAACATTTGGCCTTTTTAACTATTTGCAATTCTATTTTTTCTGATAATTGCTTCTTTTTGTTTATCTGTAAAATTTTTAACTGTCGCTTTAATTTTTTCTCTGTTTATCTTTAATCCTGCTATCTCTCAAAATTTTTCTATCTTTTCCAATAGTTTAGGAATCGTCTCTAAAGGTTCCTCTAGAAGGAATACCAAATCATCTGCAAATGCTTGCAATTTGTAGGATTCACCTTTTATTTTCAATCCTTTAATTTCTGGATCTTGCCTATTTAAAACTTCCAAAGTTAAGATAAATAGCAATGGGGATAATGGACATCCTTGTCTTGTGCCTTTTCGTATATCAAAATTCTCTGTGTAATCCCCATTTACAATTACTTTTGCTGATTGTTTCTGATATATTGTCTGAATCGTATTTATAAAGTTTTGACCAAAGTCCATTGTTTTTAGTTGTTGAATCATAAATTGCCAAGAAACATTATCAAATGCCTAAAAATACTGGATGAAATTCATAATATTGCAATATATCTAGTATTACCCTCAAATTATTTTTTATTTGTCTCTTTGGCAAAAATCCATTTTGATCTGGGTTTATAAATTCAATCAAAAATCTTTTCAACCTCTCAGCTATTATTGAAGTGAAGAGTTTATAGTCCACATTCAGTAGTGATATCGGTCTATAATTTTTAATATGGGTCAGATCTGAATCCTCTTTTGGTATCAAAGTAAGATTGACTTCTGTCCATGTATTTGGGAGTTTTGCCTCCACATTTTTCAGTGGTGAACTTAATATAGCTTATAAACATTTATAAAACTCTGCTGGGAGTCCATCTGGTCCTGGTGTTTTTTCATTTTTTTGTCTTTTTATTGCCTCTGTCAATTCCATCATTGTTATTTTTTCATTTAACATAGTCTTAAAGTTTTCTGGAATTTTGGTAAATTATTTTCTTCCATATATTGAGTCATTTTCTCCCATGGAGTTTCTTCCTTGTCATACAGTTTCTCATAGTATTCTTTAATTATCTTTTTATTACTTCATTTTTAAATTGTAAACAGCCTTTTTAAACTACTAAATTGTTTATAATTTTTTTTCTCCTTCTGTTTTTTAAATTTATAAGCTAACCATCTTCCTGGTTTGTTTGCATTTTCAAAAAAGTTTTGCTTTGCTGTTTGTTGTGCCAATTTTTCTGATTCTATTAAGTTTAACTTATGTTTTATTATTTCCATTTGTCTTTTCAATATTTTCTTTTGTGGGTTTATTTGTAGTTCTATTTTTTTTAAATTCTTCTCTTAACAACTGACATTGTTGTCTCTTTTCTTTATTTTTTTCGCCATGTATGTTATTGCTACACCTCGAAAAAAATGCTTTGGCTGTATCCCATATATTTTGTAATGTTGTCTCTTCTTTTTTATTTTCTTTGAAGAAAAATTCCATTTCCTTTGTTGCTAAGTCTATAAATTCTTACTCTTTTAATATAGATTGATTCAAAGTCCATCTTAATTTTTTCTGTATTCCTTTCCACACCATTTTTAACGGGTTATGATCTGCCCAAGTATCTAATTATATTTCAATTTCCGGCATATTAACCCTTAATTCAGGCATCATCCAAATCTTATCAATTCTGGACCAAGTTGTTATATATGTGTTCTTTTATATGTAAGAATATAAAATAATGTTTTATATATGTATTTTTATTGCCTATTATGTGCCACCCAGCATCACTTCTTGCAAGATGTGCAGCTATATAAATTTGATTAATTAATAAATGAATCATAATGTTTGTTGCTTTGGTTTAAAGTATTATATGAATCTGACTATAGTAATTTCTGACTTGGTGTATTTTAAAAACTTAGGCAATTGTGTTTTGTCCCACAAGCTCCCTTGGTTTTGTGCATTGTATAAGATTGTCTACATTCAGATGACATAGAATGAAATAGTATAATATATCTCTAGTGCCAATTTCTATGTTTATTGTTGAAAATCTGTACCTGTATGTGTCTAGAAATGCCCATGGAAAGCTCTCTCCATGCTGTCAGAAGCTCTGGAAAAGTTGCCTATTGAACTAAAGAAAGAAAAGGCATGGATATGTCACCCTACCTAACTCCCTGCATGTGTTTCTGTGGGTCATTTTATTAGGAATCAAAGTTATAGTTGCAAGAAATTGTAATTATCTGCCCAAAGATGAGGGAAAGATAAGTTTCTTTGTTTATATCACTCTGTCTCAACCTTGGAAGCTTGAAGGTAAGTGGACTTCAACTCCCAGAGTTTCCCAGTCAGCCATGCAGGCTGCGGAATTCTGAGAGCTGAAGTCCCACACATCTTCAAGCTGCCAAGGTTGAGAAACATTGATTTATATCAGGGGTAGTCAACCTTGGCTCTTTTATGACTCGTGGACTGTGCTGGCTCAGGAATTCTGGGAGTTGAAGTCCACGAGTCATAGGTTGACTACCCCTGGTTTTTATGATTTATATCACTGCCCATCTCACATAAATGAGTGTGGGTGGCTTACAAGATTAAAACACACAACAAATAATTCCCAGTTTAGCCCAAGGATATACAATAGCCCCACTCACAGAAAAACACATCGATTACAGAATTCATCTACTGTACCTACTTGATCCAACTGCCTGGGTAAATAGCCAGGTCTTCAATGCCTTGTGTAATGCGCTATTATTTTATGTCTGGGAAAAAAAAAGGCCATGATCGCACAAAATCAAATCATTTTAATACTACGGGATTTAATGGAAAGTATTTTTCAAAATATACGGGGTGAGCTAAAGTTTTCTTCATTTTGATTTGGTTATAAACGCCCCCTCCCTCCTTTTAAGTTGTGTGAATTAACCAATAATAATAAATATCTAAAACCTCATTTATTTCAATGCTATAGTCATGGGTTTAAATCAGCGTTTCTCAACTTGGTAGTTTCCAGATGGATCAAACTACAACTCTTCAAACTCCCAGATAGAGATTATTAACTATATTGAGTCTTTTCAGTCAGTTATTAAATGTGCTACTACTCTTCACTAGCCATAATACATATACTGTATTTCATTACTATTTAAACTCTGAACTTTTTTTTTCTTTATGGAAGGAGCCATCAGAAGTACCTATCTAGTTATATATATTAAAGCTGATAATATATGAATAGTATTGTTCCCATCTATTACCTCACAACAAGGTAGTTTCAGCCTCCATTTATGATTCGTGCAATCACTTGGCACATAAGGGTTTAAAAACATTCGGCTCTTGCCCCAAAATGACTTCATCTCGCTATAAATATCCTATTTGTTGGTAACAAAGCTATTAACAAGCTGTGCTGGAGCCACAACAGACAAGATATAAATTACTCAAATAAATTAACAGGTGCTGCAGAATAATTAAACCCGTATTAGATGTATCTCACTTAACCAAGCTTGCTTTGTAGAGAAGAAGGATTCCTTTTCATTACCCCCCCCCCCCAATGGCCTGTGATGGTTGCTAATTTATAATCTTGTGTTTCCCTGGCAGGGTGATATCCAGCAGATGCTGATTATTGATGATCCCAGAGCAGCGTATGATTACTGTGAGCACTACAGCCCAGACTGTGATTCTCCTGTGCCTGATGCTTCTCAAGCTCAAGAACCTCAAGTGGAGGAAGTAAGCAATGAGCCATTTTTTTAAATTAAATGTATTATACTTTAGCAGCTATGTTGCATTCATGCTATTGTGGAAGATTGACCTGGCGCTAAATTCCTCCCATTCTGAATGTGAGAGAATCAGATATTGCCTCTCTGTCCTATCTTGCAATGCATATGTAATTTATACCCAGACTGCTTTTCTGAATATATTCAAGACCCTCCCTTCAATTAAATGGACAGAAATGTAATGTTTTTTCCCATGGGATTTTGGAATGTTGGAAATAACTAGGAAACATGGATATGTTCTCTTAACTGAGGTCATCTCATTAAAGGAGAATCTGTGACTAAGATTTCTAAATATGATTGAGCCATAGTACTTCTCAGTGAAATGGAACTATATCACATAGTAAAAAAAAAAAAGTTTAGAAGGCACTGGCAAGAGTAAACTCTTAACTCTCAGCAGTGCATTCTTCAGGATTGCAAGCTGACTTCCAGACAAATCTCTCTGGCTTCTTTGACATTTTTATAGAGTCTTCCCCTAGTCATTCATTTGATTCCGGCTCCATTTCTGAATTTTGTCTTGGTAGAATAATAATAATAATAAAACCCCCTGACTATTTCCCAAAATAGTCCTTGCTATTCTCCCACTGAGCCCTAAAAGTAATCTCCAATCTTACAAAATAAGAGCTGAAAAAGATAGAGAAATGCTAGTTGCAAATGCTATTCCAAGTTGACTTTCTATGCTTGTTTAAAAGGCTAACAAATTTGTGCAATAAGGATATGGCTAATTTTATTAGCTGCATGGAAGATTTTGAAACATTGCTGTATGATAATCCCATTGATTATAATGTACTAGTTAGATGCTTATGTTATAGTCTTTAACTGTTTTTGGAGTTCAGTATATATCTGAGTCTGAGTAGGCTTTGATTGCTTTTGTGATTTATATTTAAGGCTGAGCATGCACACTGCCTACTTTAACTCTGAAGTCATGGGTGGTAAGGTGACCAACCGTCCTCCTTTAGGGAGGACAGTCCTCCTTTTGTAAGTTCTGTCCTCCCTCAAAAAGTGTCCTCCTTCATGTCCTCCTTTTTTGATATTTGAAGACTAATCTGCAGGGTTTTTTTTCCCCTCATAGAACGCTCAGAACTGCGTTCCGACACCTTTTTTTGATGTATTTTTTTCCAACTTTTGCATGAGCTGTACTACTCCCACTATTGGTTTTCGAAAGCCAATAGGAATTGCTGCTGAGCGCCCCAAAACATCCGGCTGGCAAACTTTGCACATGCAAGTTGTCTGTATTATTGTTGCAATGAATAAAATGTTTCTTTCATTTACGATATTTTTTTCTTCAATTTATTTGTGTCCTCCTTTTCATTGTAAAAAAGTTGGTCACCTTATGGGTGGCAGATTTTAGTGGGGGTAGACTTTCCTTCCTTTGTGTTTGTCTGTCTGCCTGCTTACTCTGTCCATGAAATCAGATAAATCTTATATGTATTTCTACAGTGTGTCCCATTAGCCCACAGGTCAAAGATGAGAGAAAGGTGAATGGTGGAAAGGATCTTTATAAATACTAAATTTTGTCTTTGTCCAGAGTTCCCAACAGAGATAATTTAAACCCAATCTAAAGTTTCTAAATAAACTAGGATGGTTTATTTTTGCATGTAGTACATGAAATTTTCCAATAACCTCTGCTAATTTCTCCATGTGAATACTTATAGGATATCACAGTTGGCCTAAGAAACATAGAAACATTATCACTTCTTTGCCTTGTTGTTTATGGCAGTTTCGACTGCGATTAATTTATTTTGCAACCTGTCATTTTTATGAGCCTTACTTTTGAGATTTAAAGACTTATCTTAAGATTTATTTTGAAATTTAATGTATATTTGAAATTTATATTTCAAATGTGTTTAACAAATATTTTTGAACAGGTGTTGATTTTCAGAGTGACAAGCAATAAGTATCTTTAGACCTCAAAGGACAAAGAGAATTTGCATTTTCAAATTGTGACATTGATTCATTTTGTACTTGAACATCTGTATAACCTGCTCTCTTTGGACTTCTCAGGAGCCACAAGGAATTTAAATGTAAAAGCTTCTATTTTGTATTATTGATTATTATAAGACCGATGAAAAGTTGGGACTGCTCTACATTGAATTAAAAGACTCATTGCTTGTGGTAGGAACCTAATCTTTTGAACTATTCAACAGTCTGTGCTTAGGATTCAAAATATCTTAAGGATGTGCAGTGATTTCAGTTTGCTAGACAATCTGATGCCGCTATACTATCCGCACTTTCAGGCTTTGCTGCTAAGAATTTAACATCCACACCATGCAATAGGTTTTAGTATCTCAAGGATTTAGTAATCCTCTCTTTATTCTCTCATTATTATCTATAACAGCGGTTCTCAACCTATGGGTCGCGACCCCATTTGGGGTCGATCGACCATTTTACGGGGGTCGCCAAACAATGCGATCCGCCATTCCCCCCCCTCAGGGGGCGCAGCCGCGCATGTGCGCCACGCATGGGGGGGCCACCGCGCATGTGTGCCACGCATGGGGGCGCCGCCACACATGCGCACCGTCACACAAATGTTGAGAAACACTGATCTATAACATGCCTATTCTCCCTTTCATTAACAGAAATATAATAAAAATGCAATACAGAGAAAATGATAAAATCAATTTATAAACATAAAAACCATAACTAAGGCAGGGTGGCACAGTGGCAGACAGAGAAAATCATGGATAGGCTGGGCAAGTGAAAAAAGCTTTCCATTCAGATATTTCATGGGTGTTCAGGAAGATCTTTAGAATAAAAGTGGGCATCTAGAAAAGAAGATACTTCAAATAAACCCTTATGTGATGGCCTTCCCCATCAGAGAATACCACTCCCTGAACCATAGCTAAATGAATACCGCAAAAAAATTGACAACAAGGTATCTGAGGATTAGATTGACATCTATAAATTGTTTGTGACCTTATAAATCAAAGGAAACACCATGTGGTGTACTGCTACTACTACTACCACTACTAAAGTAGTCCTTGAATTACACTCATTCATTTAGCATCCATTTGAAGTTGCAATGCCATTGGGAAAAAATTGACTTATAACTGGTCATCACGCTTATAACCTTTGCAGCATCCCCACAGTCATGTGATTAAATTTCAGGTGATGGCAACTGGCATGTATTTGTAATGGTTGCAGCATCCCAGGTCATGTGGTTGCCATTGGTGACTTTCCTGGCAGACTGACAGGAAAGTCACACTGAGAGGTAAATCAATGGGGGAATCTGGACTCACTTTAAGAACTGCAGTGATGTGCCTAACAGTTTGGGGCATCTAACCATAGAAGAAAAAGATCGAAACATCAAGTGTGGTTCAATTAACAAACCACCATAGGTAGCAATGGAAATTCTGGTTCCTATTGTGCTCATAAGTCAAGGACTATCTGAATTATAATTTTGAATGAGGCTTAAGAGTTGAGGCTCTGTCTCTTCTTCTTTTTTAAACATTCTCTTTCAGGATAATAATTTAATAGCTAATCAGCTTATGTAATGATGTAATGGAATATAAGGTGGATGATGCAATGATAGGAATGACTCAGCAGGGTCTGTGTCTCTTTAAGAGCCTGAGTATAAAAGGGAAGGCTTTTGTTGGAGGGTCTCTCTCTTGTCTATTTCCTGCTATAACTGCTGTGTGTTGGAGTTTGCTGTATTACCACGTGTATGTATCTTGTTCCTAGTGTATATTGTAGATAGTGTAAGATAAACCACCATTTAATATAGACCACTGTTTACTGTATTTACTCCTGGGTTATCTCAGCGCAATATGACTGTGCATGCTCTGACATCCTCTTTGCATTGTTCAGATATATTTAACTAAGTCAAGACAAATCATATTAGTATAATCCCAACTTGGGAGTCAGAGATGAAAAAAAAGGAAAAAGAAAAAAAGAAGAAGATCCGTCTAATGAAGTACATTCTGGCCTTCTCCGAGCTGGATTGTCCCCTCTAGTATGTGCATATACTGTAAGCAAAGTTGAAAATGCCTTGCTTGGAACATAATCCCACCACTCAATAAATCTCAGTATCTTGACTGAAGAAACTGATCTCCAAAGGGAACTCTGCTTCATTTGTTTTGACTTGGCCCTAGTTGCAGGGGACATCTGAAAGAAAGCAAATACATGTTTAAATTAAAAGTGTTTTATGGAAGGAAGAGCCGAAGGAAGTCTAGCTATATTTCCTAAGGGACTCATTGTACATTTTTTTTCCCTCATTAATGTACTTTTCCTTTTCTCCCAAATCCTGCTGCCTTATTAGAGCTGTTTTCCTTTAGAGACACAGGTCACATGAGACAGTTTTTTAATGTCTGACACAAAGGATGTGCATGAATTAGATAAATTATCCTGAGTAAAGATAATAAAATGGTCTAGTTAGGAGAGCATTTCAGGGTATTTCCTGAAAGCAATTACAACAATGTCATCCATAAATGTTTCAGTAACCTTTGATTCTTGTACAGTCTTTGGGAACTGATCTCTTCTAACCTCAAATCATTTAACATGATAACAATTTGTGCCTCTGAGTCAAATTACATGCAGCAGTGGAGAAAAGGCCCTTTCTTTCAGAAAGGCTTTGGAATTCCTTCACTGTGGCAGTGTGGTCAATATGCATTAGATGATGTCATGTACTAGTATGCATTAAGACAGGGAAATGTCTTAGCTAAGGAGAGAGAACCAACCTAGAATTAAGGAGAAATTTCCTGACAGTGAGAACAGTTAATCAGTGGAACGACTTGCCTCCAGACGTTGTGAAAGCTCCAACACTGGAAGTTTTAAGAAGAGATTACACAACCATCTGTCTAAAATGGTATAGGGTTTCCTTGGCTTGGACTAAAATATCTCCAAGGGCCTTTCCAACTCTGTTATTCTATCTAGCAACAACCTAATTCAATGAACTCTGTCCAGAAATTGTCAGAATTAGAAATATTTCCAGAACTTGAAATTTAGTTTTTATGGTCTTTAAACAGGATTTCTACATAGTAAGATTTCCTAGTCTGAAAGCAAACCCTAAAACAATTGCTTCTTCTTTGGAATTGTAGTAATATCATCCATTCAAGTTAGGATAGACAAATTGTGCAGTACTTTCCCTAAGTCCTTCATTACCACCTTTGCCATTTAGCAATGCCTTTTGTAGTGCATAGTAGGATGTGAAAATCAGCCTCCTTCAGATTAGAGATATTTGTTGCATGATTTATTAATACATGAATCATGCAACAATACATGTGCAAGTGCCAACATTCATTTACATTTTTAATATAAATATAAACTGTAACTTGAATTTTTTGAGGTTTGCATTATAAGGACAAACTCTGACTAGGAGCCACCCAGAGTTGGTTGAAAGATAGGCAACTATATAAATAGTTTTAAACAAATGAGCAAACGGGCATTTATTTACGGATTGATCTGGGCAATATGAATTAAGAAGTTCTCATTGGGAATCTTAATGTAGGATTTCCTTAAAACAAGTATGTGTTCATGTTAAATGCATTTGCAGCAACTGCCCTCCCCTCCCCATTTTCGGGGAGGGGCAGGGGGTATGTCAATCATTAATACATGCTGGAAATGGAGCATCCTTTCTCCTTCATCAGCTTCCAGGTCAGTGGTGCCTATTTTAGATAGTTTAATTGATCCATTCATTTATCATTACTTTAAATCTTCCTTCACGAAGGATTTAATAAATTCCTCTCTCTGTATTCCTTCAAACTCAAAAGTTGATTAAAACATCAGAATATTATTTTCATTTCAGGATATTTAGAAAAATACACGTCCAATACAAAAACAGATTTTGTATCCTACTCAGAATATTTCATATAATTCAGTTTCCTCCTCTTTTTTTTAGCAGTGAGCTGATGCTCCTAGAATGCAGTTAATGAAAAAAAAACAGTCATTTTCACTGGAGCTGCATAATGATTAAGTTGTATGATACAAATGTGCTTCTCTCTGGTAAAAGGAGGCATGAATTCATAGTGGGGAGATTATATTACATCAAGCAATGCAAACATTTATTCATTTCATTCCTGAACTTGTATCAAAACAGTCATCCATGTGCAATACTCATTACAAATGGATCTTTACCAGTTGGACCTAACCTTGTTGTAACTTCAGACCTTCTACAGAAATAAATGCTTTTCCTGGACTTTAACTCACTTTGGACATTTTGTTCTTTAAGTTCGATCTGTATCCAGGCTGGGCCTCTGGTGCTTCTCCACTTTTGCCTGCAACTATAATTGTTGCTTTTCAGATCATAGAAATCATTTTTGCAATTGCTTCTGTAACAAGTGGAATACCTGTCAGTTAGATCAAAACTCCAGTTATTGGTATGTTCAAGGATTTGGGAATAAATGTTTTCTCAGATACCAATCTATCTCAGTGTAAAACTTCTTGATAATTATTCTAAGTGAATCCAAACAACATTAGGGAGGAAGATACTTGAAAGGTGCTTCATTTTGATCTTTTCATGCAGAAAGAAACAAAAAAGACTATAATTAACAAAAGGCTGTCATTATGGAAGTATCCTTATCTAACTCTGCTAAATCCTTATAGTGCTCATATAGCTGCTTTATTGCCATTTCTTCGTTTGAGCCTTCCTGCTTGTTCATAATTATTGTTCATTGGATGATAATTGATTGCTAATTGCACAGGTTACAAGATACCCCTTTCTTATGATTACTATTTATATTATTGTTTTAGATTGAATTTTTCCCAATAACTGTTCCTTCTATGCCAGAGGTCTTCAAACTTGGCCCTTTTATAATTTGTGGACTTCAACTCCCAGAATTCCTCAGCAGGTACACTGGCTGAGGAATTCTGGGAGTTGAAGTCCACAAATCATAAAAGGGCCAAGTTTGAAAACCCCTGTTCTATGCATTCTCTCACCTCTCATCCCATTCCACAGAATTCTCTCCCAAATTTTTCTCTCAGTCTTTGCAGAGAGAAAGATAATTGAGCTAGAGTAGTCATTACCTGGATAAAAGCTATATTGCAGGGGTCTTCGAACTTGGCCCTTTTATGACTTGTGGACTTCAACTCTACATGCGTGCCTGGCTTAGGACTTCTGGAAGTTGAAGTCCACAAGTCACAAAAGGGCCAAGTTTGAAGACTCCTGCTATATTGATTAGTTAAGACAGTGTTGTCAGCTTGGCTGGGGAATTCTGGCAGTTGAACTCTACATATTTTAAAGTTGCCAAGGTTATGAAACACTGAGTTAAGGCATCTGCATAAAATTCATCCTTGCCTTTTTATAACTGTTGACCAAATTGTCTGGAATGAAAGACTCATTAAAGTTTTTATCTATAATCTCAGAAGATTTTATTGTTTTTGAAGTTTAGTTCCATGAACTTTTTATGACTAATTAGTGCAGGGTTATGCTTTTGGGCTGGATTTGGAATGAGTTTAGTATTTAGCATTTCTTAGTATTTGTGAAAGAAAGAAAGAAATTCTTTTATTTTTGAAGAATAATCTTGGTACTATACATATAATTATATTAATGTACTGACCCTTGAGAATTGCTCTTGAGTTTCTTTATTCACTGAATTAATGCTGGAAGAGAGCCACATGGAAATTCATCAGCCTGTTCTCCTTATCCCGCAACATTGGGGAAGAGGGCAAGGAGATACAAATACATAAAATGTTTTCAGAAACTATTCAGAAAAACAACTCAAACAGAAAAGATACATTTTTTAAAAAATAAACTGTTTATTTGTATATTTGCAATTTGTAATAATTGCAGAGAGTGTCATTAAATATAAGGAATTTAGCCTGAAGCATTCAATTATAAAACTGCTTGGTTTGCTAAAATTTAAGGGAGTGAGTGCACATTACCAGAATAAGTATCTGGAGATGGAGAATGGTTTCTTAAGTATATAAGCTAAATTTATATAAAATATACAATCTTTACTGATTAGTATCATGGCAAATAAGTATCCATGGAGAATAATATGGCATCAATAAAGAATATTTGTAGCTCAGGGTTGGTGTTCTCTGAGCTTGCTTGTTTTCTTGCAGACATTTCATTACCCAGACTAGGCAACATCTTCA
This sequence comes from Crotalus tigris, assembly GCF_016545835.1. NCBI lineage: Eukaryota > Metazoa > Chordata > Lepidosauria > Squamata > Viperidae > Crotalus > Crotalus tigris. The sequence goes on from NW_024098375.1 coordinate 504,905, forward strand.
TGTTGTTGACGTTACCTTGTTTGGGTAATGAAACGTCTGCAAGAAAACAAGGAAGCTCAGAGAGCACCAAGATCCCCTCAATAATATGGCATGTAAGGCAATCATTAATTGAAATGTATAAGTTAGTTTGAGTTAGTTTCTGTGCTCTAATTCAAATTTCCCTACTCTGGGTACCCTCCACCCATGTAGATTTCAACTCTTCAATTCCCAGTAATGGCCATGCTGGCTGGAATTCTGAAAGTTGAAGTCCACACATCTAGAGCACAGTTGGGAAACTTTATCATCAGATTGGTTTCATTGGGGAAAAAAATTCATCCATTGAATTCCTAAGATATGGACCAAATACTACAAAGATTCTCCAAAGCATCTGAAGGCAGGACAAGAAGCAATGGATGGAACTGTATCAAAGAAAGCTCTAACTTGGACCAAAGGAGAAATTTCCTGACAGTGAGAACAATTAATTAGTGAAATGGCTTGCTTCCAGAAGTTGTGGGAGTTCCAACATTGGAGGTTTTTAAGAAGAGATTGGACAACCATCTGTTTGAAATAGTATAGAGTTTACTGCTTGACCAGGGCGTTGGACTAGAAGATCTCCCAGGTCTCTTCCAACTCTGTTATTCTATTCTGTTCTCCATCTGATCCATCATGATCTTCTAGAACCATTTAAGAAAAATGCTTTTCTCAGTGGAGCAGTCAGAATGTAAATGATTATGAACTCTGATCAATTGGAAATAAACAGCTCAAGATCAGAAAGATATTTTGTTAAATTGAGTCAGAGAAAATACTCTTGGAATTCACAACTCACAAGCTTTTTTTTTTGCTCTGTATACTTTTTTCTCTAAAGAATAATTGATTAGCAATAGAAGGATTTCTCCTACTCTCCCCTCCCCCATTTTCAAACTAAGCCTTTTCTCTTGATCCCATGGATATGTTTGTGGCACAATCTGGTTTTTAAACTAGATTAAGTTCATTAGGTAATCTATTCTCCAAAGCACCTGAAGACAGAACAGGAATGGATGGAAACTAATCAAGGAGAGAACCAAACCTAAGACTAAGGAGAAATTTCCTGACAGCTTAAAACAATTACTCAGTGGAACAACTTGCCTCCAGAAGTTGTGGGTTTTCCAACATTGGAGGTTTCTAAGAAGTTTGGACAACCATCTGTCTGAAGTAGTATAGCAGGGATGTCAAACACAATTTCACTGAGGGCCGCATCAGCATTGCAGATGCCCTTGGAGGGCCGAGTGGGTGTGGCCAGAGTGGGTGCAGCCTACTGGGTAGGTGTGGAGGGAGTAGGTGTGGCCTACTGGGTGGGTGTGGCCAGTTCTACATCATTCGCATCAAGGGGGCCTGTGGGGGCCTGGGCAGGAGTGGGACAGATCTGAGGGTCTCTGGCAGAAGGGGGTCGGACTGGGGCAAGTGCCAAGGCATGGTTCATCGGGGCAAGTGCCAAGATGGCCACCACAAAATTGTACATTGGCTCCTGGCTGGCCTGGGCCAGGGCCAAGGCAGCGGGGGCTGTTCCCTCACTGTTTCCAGGATGTCTTCGCAGGCCACATGAAACCACTTTGCTGGCCGCATCTGCCCCCCCCCCCCCCGGCCTTGTGTTTGACATGTCTGTAGTATAGGGTTTCCTGCTTGAGCAGGGAGTTGAATTAGGAGACTTCCAAGGTCCCTTCCAACTCTGTTATTCTGTTATTATCCTGAATATCTACTCCAAACAGTATGGTCAGAAATGGCCCCTTTCTTACTTGCTTTGTGCTTAAATAAGCAGTGAAACTAGCAAACAAAACTTTTAAAAGAAAAAAAAAGCTAGTGAAAGAAAATCTCTTTGGATAACATTAAAAATGGTTTCCAAGTGAAATTTATGGTTGAGATTATGGTATATAATTTCATCCTTAATGTAGGTTGACTATATATCTAGATTGTTCACTCTAGGTCTCAGGAGATAGTAGGATGTACATTAAATCAGATCATCAGTAATGTGTTCAGTATTTTTGCTTTCACCCTTTTATAAACTTGGCAGCAGTTCAGGCCCATTTTTCGCATTTGGCAAATGAACTGATGGAGTTTCTTCTGGGCTATACCAATTCAGTATAGAAAGGGTAAAAGGACTTGGTTTAATGTTCCTCTCGGCTTTAGAAATAAATGTGGAGTCCTTCTCCTGAGATCTACTTTTGCATGCATATAATTATATTTATGTTATTCTAGTTTTGATACAGAGGACAATTCAGTTACATGAGCAGTAACAGCCATCCGAAATGGTACAAGTTCAGAAAGTAGCTATTTCAGCAATCAGATCTTATCGTATGTATATGACTTTATAAGGTCAGTGTAATCTGTGATCAAACATGAGACTTCATGATCATTGGATAATGCTTCTGCTCTTTCTGTGCCTTTCCCAGGCGGAGAAAAAAATGATTAGGAATGAAGCAGCTAACCAGGGGAGACTCCAGAAGTAATCCTCAGTCTGTCTCATAGTTTAGAAATTCCAACACAAATTGTCTGTTCAATCTTTGCAGCAACTGTTATCAGAGAATTAAGAAGTGGAGTGTGTGTGTGTGTGTGTGAGAGAGAGAGTTTTAGAAGGGAGAACTGCCTATCTTTTTCCCAAGAAATTAAAAATCCACCCATCTTTAGCTTCATTATTCTGAAACATTAGGTCCTCCAAACTTGTTTTGAGTGTATGTTACTGCTTAAAAGGAAAGGAATTTCAAATTCCTTAAGAGAAATGTAGGACTGTGGGGGATATGTTCCAATATTGTTCCAATATTTGAGGAGCTTCTACAAAGATGAGAGGGCCAAACTATTTTCTAAAGCACCAAAAGGCAAGACAAGAAACAATAGATTGAAACTAACCAAGGAGAGAAGCAACTTAGAACTAAGGAGAATTTCCTAATGGTGAGAGCAATTAACCAATGGAATAACTTGCCTTCAGAAGTTGTGGGTGCTCCATCACTGAAAGCTTTCAGAAAGAGGTTGGACAACCATTTGTCTGAAATGATGTAGGGTCTCCTGCTCGAGCAGGGTGTTGGACTAGAAGAACTATGAAGTCCCTTCCAACTCTATTATTCTATGTTCTATGTCAGTGGTGGCGAACCTATGGCACGGGTGCCAGAGGTGGCACTCAGAGCCCTTTCTGTGGGCACGTGTGCCCTCACCCCAGTCCTAGGCCTTCAGCTGGGTTTTATGAAACCTTTTCGCTTTACGCCTCTGCTGCCATGTGCAAAAAAAAAAAAAAGGTTCAATCAGTCAATTTCAACTTCTTGCGGGAAAAAAAAGATCTTGCAAAGTTGGAATTGATTGATTGAACTTTTTAGTCCCATCCAGTTTGCCATTACCACCACAGCCATGGCCACCCAATGGGCCATGCCCACCCAATTGGCCATACCCACCCAATGGGCCACACCCACCCAGCACTCGACGATGAAAGTTAGCCCAGAAGGAAATATTAAAAAGGGCAGAAAAATATATTTTTCCTCAAAAGGACTTTTTAAAACCAAACTTGGCCCCAAATCTATCTCTCTGCCCCAAGCAAGACTTTAGCCCTATACAAATGCAAATGTAAAACCATCAGAAAGTTGGAGCTAGAGCAATCAAGAAGACAAAAGAGAAGATCTGCATACCCCACCCAAACTCTAGGAATCAGCCCCATCACCTGGGAAGCAGGATATGATAACAGAATTAAACCACAGATATCAAGGCCTAGACAAACACTCAGAAACAGTCTCAAGGTTCATGCCACAGGAACAGGAAACTATTCCAAACAAAAGGCTAGGGGGGGTATAAAACCTACTGCCAATGTGCTCAATCTCTCTCTGTGCTCTCTGCCCTTCTCTCTCCTCTGCACTTTCCTGAAGAACCATCTTTCTGCAATAAACTGTAACCTTCTTCCCAAAGCAGTCACCATGTTTGCTTATTTATTCCCGGCTTGGATGAACCAGGATGAAGACTTTACTTCTAACACGTGGGTTTTGGGTTGCAATTTGGGCACTCGGTCTCTAAAAAGTTCGCCATCACTGTTCTATGTTTTGTATTTCTCCATCTGAAAGAAGATACACTTTGAAGGTCTTGATTTATCAAGCTAAGCAGACTGTTTCATCTCCATCAGGTATTTGGACCGTCAGGAGGTCTATGTTGAGAAAGAAGATGCCTGTGGCTTAAAATTAAAGAGAAGAAATATAACAAATAGTCTTAATCCTGTTAAAACATAACTTGATCATAACTAAGAAGACACAAGGCTTATTTTATACTGAAATATAATTGCCAACATCACACAAAATAAATTCAGAAAATGATGTGAATAGATTCCAGGCATGAGCCAAGATTTAGAGAAGGGATATTCTTGGTGACAAATTCTTTAGTTGCCTGTGAATGACCAATCATCAATAAAAAGAAATATCTAAAGAATCTAAAATATCACTTGTATCACTAATAATTTGATTCTGTATAAAGTGATTTCATCTGCTCAAATGATATACATACATACATTGCAAAATGTTAAAATCCATTGCCATAATGTTTCATTCTTAGGTTACATGTGGCAAAGCTGTATTAACTGGAACAGACCCATAGTATCATGGTGGATTGGAAATGATGAACTATGACAGTCCAAAAGTTGTCTCAGAAAGAAAAGCAATTTAGCTGTGATGGATATTATATCAAGAACATTTTTATAATGTCTAGTTCATCCAACTGCAGTAAAGTTTGCTCAAAATTAGCAGACTGTTAGACTGCGCATCTAGTTAGCATAATAATCTGTCTAGAGTCTTTAGGTAGATTGACAAAGCTAAGTGAGAGGGGAAAATGTACATTTATTATAGCATACTGGTTCACTGAATTCTTGGCTCTTTTACAAAAAAATATTAATGACAGCTCACAAATTTAGGAAAAACATGAGACAGAAGAAAAATTTATACTATATTTCACAAAGTCCTTATAGGTCTATGTTGTGAATATAATAAATAAACATAATGGTACCTTTTTTAAAGCGATACTTTGTGGAAATATTAAACAGAAGGTCCTAGAAGAGCATAAACATTTTTCAATTGATTGTGTGTGGTGCAATTCTGCTTTCTAAATATCCCCCCTTTTTTTGTATGTATCTTCTTGATCTTATGAATGAATAGCTTTTCAAAATGTGCCTCTGGCAAGCCTTAGAATGAATATCAATTTACTTTGTCTTTTTGTGTGTGTGTTTTTAATCACCATACTTGGCACTTTTTTTTATTCAGTCAATGTTTCCATTTGTTTTGTAGTCTCCAAAGAACTGCTTCTAATCTGTCTTTAGTCACTTTATTTACCCCCAAATTGATATAGTCTGGAGCAGTTGCTAATTTTGCAATCAGACAAATGCTCTCATTGTTAATAGAAATAATGCTAAACTTAGGCAATCCTTTTAAAAATGCTGACTAATTGCTCATCTGAGTGCTAGAAAGAAATAATAACTCCTTTCTCAGTGGCTCAGTGATAAAGCCCTTGCTTTGTAACTTATAATTATAACTTATAATTTTATAATTTGTAAATTATAATTTATAGCCTTCATCTTGTGCAAGACATTCCCCATTTTTTAAATCGAATTCTAGGATTCCTGTGTAGCTGTCCTAGAAACATAACTAATATTTTTTTGCCTGCTAAAATTTATGCTTCCTAGGGATAGTTTGCTATTGAATTATAGCCCTTATTCATGACTAGTTGACTTTATGTGGGTTGATAGTCATATTATTTATTTTTAAAAACTTTCTTAGACTAATCTGAAATACTTAGCGAGTTGCCTTAGCTAAGGCAGATATTTGGAAGAAGGTTGTTTTCATACATTAACATGTTTGATCATTAGCATCCCAAGAGATGGATTAGTCTGGGATTTCTGCCTTTTCTTAAAGACATGCCACTTCTTATCTGTTCATTTCAAAAAGAATTTTATAAAAGGGCTGGTAATTTAAACGCACATAACTTTCAACTAGTCTGGTTCAAAACTGAGTTGATATGTTGAAAACTTGTGTGATTCAACTGGGTACTTTAGAATGTGTCAATCTAGCCACTAAGACATTCTCCGTCTCTTTTTCCCTCTTTACCCGCTTCATAAAATAATTATACTGAATTCAATGAAGTTTTTGTTAGTGACATATTTTCACTCATTTTTGTTTGTTTGCCCACATGAGCCCATGTAATTGAGCTTCCTTGGTTGCCAGCCAAAGAAGAAAGATATTGAGGTGTTACATTCCTTTGTGGTCACAAAGTCCCCTAGTTTGTAGCCTGGCACTTTAACTACAACACCAATCTCTTAGTTGTCTGTCAGTAGAGGTTTCAGAAATTCAGCTAAGAGGGGAAAAAATCAAATTCAGAAAAATATACAGGGTTTAAGAATATCTTCTTGGAATATTTAATTTTGTTTTGAAACTTCTAAAACCGTGTCTTACTATTTCCTTTCTGAATTTATTTGGAGTTGATTGTTTTCATTCGTTGGTTTTCAAAAAGGTACCATTGGTTTAAAGAGTCAGTTCATTAAAGTTAATGTCTCCTTTCAAGCAGCTGTACCTTTGCTTAAACTTCTTTAAAATTTGGAAAATTAAATTACTTTCTTGTTTGCTAGTACGTAATGAATACATACAGTATTAAAACAAACTACTGAGTTCCTAGAAGATAATCTTAATTTCTTTTTAAATGTGCTAGTTTTCCTTTGCAAAACATTGTATCTGCTGAAATTACAAGACAATAAACAATACATTTTATCTTTTGTAGATAAAAAAGTTCGGGTCAGGTCAAAAATGTCAACATTAATACTTATTGTAAAGAACATGTAATGGCTTGAGGCATAATAGGTACTTCTACTATATCAGACCTATTATGGTCAGTTAAACTTCAATGTTACTTGGAGGGAGTCTACATTTTGTGGAGGATATCTTTAAATCAAACTTTGAGAGTAATAAGAGTCTAAATAAGTGAGATTAAAAATATAGATTAATTCCATATGAGACTAGATTAATTTTTCCATGCTTTGCCTTTGTGCTCTATCTTTCAATTATGTGCAGTTCACATCTGCTGTCATATTGCCTCCCTTTGTTATTCAGAACAGTAATGGTTTACCCTCTGAATTTAACATCATGGCATTTTGAATCGCACAACTCAGCATGATATGGTTATAGTGTCACTTTAGAACTTTCTCAGTAACATATGGAGGTCAGAATAAAAGGGACAAACCCTAATGCCAGAAAATGACTCATGTCTCATTTCTTTTGTGTTTCTTCTCATGTAACTTTTTTGCGGGGTCATTTTGAGTCAGTGTTGACATCAGCAGACTGCTTGGAGAAGTCCGTGCAGCTTTTTTGGCAAGATTTCAGAATGGCTTGCCATTGCCTACTTTCTAGAGCTAAGAGAGAGTAACTGGCCCATAGACATTCGGTTGGTTTCATGCCTAAGGTGGAACTTAGTAGTCTCCCACTTTCCAGCCTGGTGCTTTAACCACAACACCAAACTGGCTCTCCATATAATAATAGTACCAGTTTGGAGTTGTGGTTAAAGCACCAAGCTAGTTAAGGCCTTTCTGGAAGGCATCTGATGGTGAAATGCATGCCGGGGGCGCCATGCGTGTCAATCTGGAGCTCCATTCTCAGCTGTAGAGCCATTTCCCAGCCCCAGCTGGGCAGGACTGTCGGTGCCACCGCTGTGAGGTGAGACCATGGAAAGGACACCCCCCCCCAAAATAAGACCTGGTGCCTCTTTTGGAGGAAAAAAAATAAAATAAAAATAAGACCAGGTCTTATTTTCGGGGAAACATGGTAATACATCTACAAGCTGGTGTTCTGGATTAAATATATTGCTAAATATAGGAAACTATTCCGGTGGTAAAAGATTTGGTACTATGTTTGTAATCCAGGATTATATTTATTAATCCTTATTTTATGTCACCTAGTAAGATACAGTGCTAGTAGGATACATGACTAGTTACGGGAATTTCTCAGCTCAATAATAACATTAAGCAACACAAAAGCTGAAGATAAGCTTTTACATTTAATATAAAGGCGCTCCGTATAAGGGTCTAGGACAACTCTCCAGAGCCAACTCACCACAGAACAACTTGCCGCAGACAAGAGTTACACTAATATAAAAGAAATGGTGGAATAGAATCATTAAAGAAAGGAGGGACAAAATGAAATATGAATGACAAAAATTAAAATATTCTTTAAAAATATTGAAAATAATTAAATTGAATAATTTTTGTCCCACAGCGAGTTGTCCTATGGCACGTTGGCCAGGGTGAGTTGTCCCATGGTGAGTCTTGCATGGCAAGTTGGCCCCAGCAAGTTTTCCCATTCTGCATGGTAACACAGTAAAATGTTAATCATAAATCATGTTTTAGCAAAAGAAAAAAGTCACAGTGCCCTTTTTAAAATTTAATTTGTAAAGTAAAATAATACTTTTTTAATTAGTTCCTTATGAAAGAAAATCCTACTATGTATCTGATACATTAATGATGTAACTTTTATTTCTAACTATAAAAGGGAAGCATAAGAAAGAGCTTTCCAGGGCTGCTACTAGAGCTTCCTGCCACTAATCCACCAATGCTTCGTATTTTTCCTTTTGCAATTTAGTATGGAACTGAAGATTTAATCGAATATGACTATGACTATGGGGATCCAGATTATAAAGATTATAAAGACCTTGAAACTATAACAGATGGACCCCCATTATACGATGAGACTGTAGCATACACTGAGGTAACGGCACGTGGTGTGTATGTTGTCTGATGTCCGTCGTCCTGTCTGTCTGATGGTTTGTCACGTGGTGTCTTAGTGTTGATCAAGCTCACTCTGTCTTCTTTCCTTTCTTGTTTTTCCATGAAACTCATTTTAATTCAACAGCGGCAGCCAAAGGCAATTGACAGGAAGTCATTATTTGTTGTCCTTTCTTATCCTGATATCTTTCATGTCTTACTGCTCTTCCCCTTTTGTTTGTTTATGTTCTCCCCTTCCATCTTTCACCCCCTTTTTCAGAAAAAGAACAAAGCCCCAAAGAAGAAGAAGACAGGGATCGCTAACTCAAAGAACAACCCCCAAAAGTTCAAATTCAAAAAATCTGAAACCCTGTCATCGAAGAAGAAGAAAAGCTCTCGAGCTGCAGCCAAAGGCAAAATAGGGGTAAAGGTAGCTCAGAAATAATCAAGATCTCTCCAAACTGAGCTTGGAAGATCTGTGATAATGAAAACCAGTAGCTCCAACCAGTGGTGGGATTCAAATACCTGAACATCTGGTTTTCTGCATGGACGCAGGCCTGGGCTCCGAGGCCTAGAATGGACTTCTGGAAGTGACATCCATGCACTTCCTATGGGCTGTTCTAGGCGTGGGACGCCTCCACCAAAGCGATGCGAACCAGCTAAATTCCACCACTGGCTCTAACCCTTAGTAGATGAAAGCACCGCTGGCTAATACTGTAATCTAGCTAAATAGAAATTCTTCTTTAAGTGTTTGCCTTTTTCCTTGCCTATTAACTTTGTACTTTTTCCTCTCACATTAGGCCAATGCTGTTGATGAATATCATGAGTATAATGTGGCTGACTATGGAACTGAAGCTTACCAGACTGCAATCCCTACTCAAACAACTGGACGAAATGAGGTAATGAAGAATAGAGAAATATAATGGCAGACCTATTTCAAAGATTTTAATCAGTAAAAAAATATATATTACCATGTCATTATCAGCTAGCCAGAAAACCAGTTTGATGTAGTGGTTAAGGTACTGGCCTAGAAACCAGGAGATTGTGAATTCTAGTCCTACCTTAGGCCTGAAAGGTCCTTTGGGCCAGTCATTCTTTTTAGCCCAATCCACCTCACAGATTTGTTGTGGGGAAAAATAGGATGAGGAAGGAGTATTATGCATGTTTTCCTCCTTGAGTTACTTACAAAGTAATAAAGGCAGGATAAAAATCTAATGAATAAATAAAATAATAAGAGAACAGTTAAAGATTAAAGTCGTGTGTTAAATCCGAGATCCAGTTTTGTGGTATTTCATAGTCACATTCAGTCTTTACCTGAGAAATGACTTCAAGAGATTCCTATTTTCTGTAGGAATGCAAGCACATACATTTTTGGATGTCAAGCAAAGAATTCAATAATGGCCAAGCAAAGCTCAAGGATACCTAAGTATGATGTAAGACATTGCCCACACTTTTGATTTCAGTGGCCTGAAAGGAAGTATTAGTTTTTTTCAGTAGTCATTATAGACAAGATTTGCTCCAATTGAGACTCCTACATAAGAGAGAAAAACAGTGAGTGGATGATGACTGGAGTCTTGAGAATAGTCACTTGGCTATGTACAAAAAAATCAATTTATTCACATTTATATTGCAGTCTCATTTGTACCAAATATTGAGTAAGATTAAGTAGGTGTGACTATGATATCTAACCGCACCACACCATAAAGATATGCATCTGGATGTCCTCATGGTTCCTAGTTCAGTATGGGAACCCATACACATAACTTTTGTCAAGTACATTTCTCATTTCTTGGTTAGGGATATCTATTTCTATACCTCTAGAGTTTACAATTCAGCTGCATTTGAAAGATATACACTGATATCTAAATGTATCTTTTTTTAGACTCTGAATCAAAAGCTTTATTGGAAATTAGCCTTAACTTTGTGTTGCTGATATCTGCTCAATTCTGAGTGTGCATAATCAACTAATATTTATGAATGTGGGTACTGTGATTCATAAATATTGCCATGCTATATATATAAAAAAGAGATTTTAAGCAATAATTTCTAAAGATTTTGAATTGTGCTAAAGCAGATACATTTATTGTGGGGCTTGATTGTCTTATTCTAAAGTTAATGTCTCTGTATATTGAAGAAAATGCTATTTAACTAAAGCTAGCGCTTAACAGTTTAATGCTTGGTTTCACACAGCTCTCAATCAGAACTTTCAGAGTTGCTCTCTTCTGTAATAGCCACTTTTTATGTTCAATCAATGTTGAACAATGTTTTCTTTATTAAGGATATAATGTTGAACTTGGATAAGCTTAAGATTTTGCAAAACAGTGCATTCAGATAAAAAGATTTAGCTTCTATCTTTTCGGCTTTAAATGTGCATGGATATATATATATATATATATATATAAACCTCAGAAAACATATATATATCACCCAATCCAACTCCATCTTGTATGGGAATCCATTACTGCAACTTCCCTAAAAGACAGCCATTCACCTCTAATGAAGAAGGGGCCTCTGTATCCTAGAGCTCCATTTTGAACAATTATTATCATTATAAAAAAAATTCTTGCTTCCAGCTAAAATCTACTTCCTTGTAACTTAAATTCATCATTTATTGTCCTATCTTCTGGAACAACTCTGCCCTATTTTCTCTAGAGGAACCTCAAATACTTGAAGACAGCTATTGCATCTCCCTGCAGCTTTTGCTTTTGCCCAGCTCCTCCAACTTTTCCATAAAAGTTTTTAACTTTAATATGACAGTTACATAAGCTTAATCAACATTTCATTAGAACTCGGTACATATTTTGAACATTGTTACTGACACTAATATGTGTGAAGCCAAGCACAAAAACTTAGAAATAATTTTGATAAATAAACATACACAGACACTACTGTTGTTATGGCTTAGGAATGTCATACCTGAAAAATTCAATAAAAAAACTAGTGAGACTTTGTCACTAAATAATCTTACATCAATCCAGTTTACACAGGGTTTCATTTAATATATGCATAAATGGTAACGTATACATTTTCAAAAGAATTAATTTCATTGCAGATAACCATGTACGTTGGAGCATTCTTTTAATAACTCTGAAAAACTGGCTTGTGAGTTTTTCAGAAACAAGTTAAAAGATGTCAAGCTATATAGCTGTTGTTTTATTTTGCAAAGCATTACCTTAAAATCTGCAAAATGCTTACATTGCTTTACTAACTATAATCCACATATTCATCCTATTCCTCCAAACCTCTACTGCTTATATGAATAGCAAACTCCTGTTGAAGAAGTATTTACTGAAGAATACGTAACAGGAGAGGATTATAATTCAAAGACTAAAAATAATGAGGAAACAGATTATGGAAACAGAGGCATAGACCACAGCGAATCTGAAGTTCTGGTAGATGGAGATTTAGGCGAATATGATTTTTATGAATATAAAGAATATGAAGAGAAGCCAACCAATCCTACTAATGAGGAGATTGGGCCTGGAGTTCCTGCAGAGACTGATATCACAGAAACAACCGTAAGTTGGATACATCTGAGATAGTCTTCAAAGATGCTTAATGGCTAGCAGATTTTTTTTATGGGTATCTATATTTTCTATCATTTAATTAGAGATGGAAAAAGGAAAGGGAATATTTACAGGTAGTCCTCACTTAACAACCACAACTGAGGTCAGAATTTTGGTCAAAAGGCACTGCGGTCATTGAGTGTGTCACCATGGATCTTGGCTTGATTTCAGAACTGATTTTATGACAATCTTAAGGCAATCACCACAATCATTAAGAGAATTATGTGGTTGTTAAGCAAGCCATGTTAAGTGGTTAAGTGAATCCATTCTCCAACAGGTGGTTTTTGCAAAAAAAAAAAAAAAACCTCAGCAAAAATTGTTGCAAATTGTGGTCACATTACCCCAGGATACTGCAACCGATTGTAAATGTGAGCCAGTTTCAAGCATGACAAACCTAACCTCAAGGATGGATTGTAAGTAACATTTTTGGACCCATTGTAATTTTGAAAGGTCATTACATGAGTAGTTGTTAAGGAAGGACTATCTGTGTATACTTCCATAAAAAAGACTTGGTTAAAAAATTGATTTTAAAAATATAGCCTTGTATCAACCTAGAAGTGTGAATTTGAGAGTTCTCATCCACTTCATTTGTTGTGTTGTGTTGCCTTGTGTTTTTGCAATGTTAGAGATAAAAGAGGAATTTTGTTAAATTGAATTTCATTATCAGCTACTTATAAATAAGATGATTTCTCCTAGCCAATAAATATTTGTAAATAGCCTTTTTTTTGCCTACATGCAGGGATAGAGGCATCAATCACAACATGATTAGTTGATTATGTCTTGATTTTGAAAACTATATATTCTTTCTTTCTTTCAAAAAAGAATTCCAGGGTAGAAACAGTACATACAATATTACGTGAAAAACTAATAATATAAAAAAGTAGCTTGTGTGAAAAATAAAACAAAAGGAATAGAACTTTGACCTTTTATTTTTCAAAAATCCTAACAAAACAGGGCAGTGCTGAAAGTAGTATCAGACCTACTTCTAATAGAAAGGTGTTCCACATAGATTGTAGCTTCATAAACATTCATAAATTGGATCAAGTTTATTTCTTGCAAAGGCATCCTGATGTTTGAGGATCAGTTATAATAAGTCATCCAAACTATGTGTAATCTTGCAGATATATACAAACAATGTGTAATCTTGCAGATCTCAATATTTCAGAGTTATCTACTAAAGTGTTTCTCAATCTGGACAACTCTAAAATGTATGGACTTCAATTTCCAGAATTCCTCAGCCAGCCATACTAGCTGGGAAATTCTGGGAGCTGAATTCTGGGAGTTGCCAAACTTGAAAAACACTGATCTACTGTAGTAAGTTTCATCTAGAAAGCTCTGCACATATATAGGGCCTCAGAAAGATTGCTCTTAGATGGTCTGGGATCCACCATAAGCAACAATTGGAAAATCTTCACTGTGCATCTCATTGAAATGTCATTGGCTTAAGAGTAAGATTCATTTGATTCCTTCTTATTACTTACTTGTGTCAAACCATTATCTCCCACTGGTAGTTATTTGAAGTTGTACATTTGGATTTAAGGACTTTGGTATTCTCAATAATTTAGGGGACAGATACATCCAAAGCAACATAGGGACTAATGTCTCCTAGAATATATTTATTTCTTATTCTACAGTTTATATACCACACAGTCCATCAAGGCAGAAGTCGATGAACAGAATGGTATTAACAATGGAATAGAAATTAAACATAAACCAAACAAATTATAAGAAGATGTTAAATAAATCTTCAGAAAGGACAAACTACGATGAATAAGAATTGAATAGGACAGTCACAGTGCATGACCTCTTCTCTGCACTTGTTTTAGAAGAGCCTTTGGCAAGAAAAAATGAGACCTCTTGTTTCATCAGCATATTTTATCTTTCTCTTTTTATTTTTAATGATTTGATTGTAATTTCTTTGATTGTTGTGAGTCATTGTGAATCATTAAGAATCATTAATTATTTAATTAATGTTAATAAATAATGTGAAGTAATAATCATCATATAGGCTTGACTCCAGGCTAACTTAAGGGTGAGGTTTCTCCTTTTCTGTTTTTTTTTTTTAATATTTTATTGGTTTTTTTACAATAACAATCTCCAGTGTCTGGTGTACAGTGTGTTGTCTTGGTTTATATGTTTTTTTTTAAAAAAGCAATAATAATTAATTAACAGTCGATAATGGTTGATTTTGATAATTCCAAAATTAGTATATTAATTTATATATATTTTTTGTTCTTCCCTTCTCCCAATAGTATCTTAAACTTCTTTAAGATCCTTCTTCAATCTTAAACAAATATAATTCTTAATATTTTCAATGTATCAATTAAATATAGACATCTTTTCATATTTGTACAGATAATGATAACATCTATGTATAACATTTTTTTTACCAGCTTATATTATTCTTATAAAAATCATCTCATTAGTTTACCATGCATCCTATTTTTGTGATTTTTGTTTATGCTTAATTTCCCCTTTATGTTCAGTCCATTCGTATCAGTCATGATTTTCTCAATGCTAATTATCTGAATTTCCAATTTTTTCCATTTAAGTACACCATCCCAATGTTTTCATATTTCATGCATTATAAGAATGCTGTACATCCTTTCCTGTTTTTTTTTAATCCCCTCCTGGTTGGTGCAACCTCTATCCGGATAAATCTGATTAATTCATGTGATTTATAAGCTGCCCTTGTACAGATAGTCCCCTGACTTACAACCATTCGTTTAGTGAACATTCAAACTTAGAGTGGCCCGGAAAAAAGTGACTTATGACCGTTTTTCACACTTAATGACTGTTGCAGCTTCCCCATGGTCACATGATCAAAATTTGGACACTTGGCAACTGGCATGTATTTATGACAGTTGCACTGTCCCGTGGTCATGTGATCACGATTTATAAGCCTTCCCAACTGGCTTCCGACACGCCAAGTCAATGTGGAAGCCTGATTTGCTTAACAACTGGATGGTTCACTTAACAATTGCAGTGATTTGCTTAACAACTGTGAAAAGGTCATAAAATGGAGTGCATGTCACTTAACAACGGCCTTGCTTATCAATGGAAATTTGGGGCACAGTTGTGCTTGTAAAGTGAGGGACCACCTGTGAATAAGTAAGACTGTAAGTGGACTTCTGCTCTCTCATTCACAAAGGGCTGAATATACAATTTGTATTTACAAACCATTTGTGTTTATGACTGCTTAATCCCATGACTCTTTCAGTAAATAATCATAAACTTGTGCGCACACACGCACACACCCAAAAACCAGCCTGCCACAATATTTTTTGAATCTATAGAACAAAAAATGCCAATAGTCACAAATTGAAAATCTCAGATTAACTCTTAGAAAAGTAGTTTTCAGGATTCTTTTTTTTTAAAGGAGAAAATATTGTTATCATAAGAGACCTTTGTGGTACAGACTGCACCTCCCCTGTTAATATTAATATGAAGGAAGTTAGTGAACGGGTACTACATAGAAAAGGACCACATTCAATGGAAGTCTACATCAAAGCTGTTGATTTGGATGGATTCTGCTAAGCTATTTTGTTTACCAGTTTATCAACATGGGGAACTACTTTGTTGATCAATAAAGTAAATCACACACTTTATATGCAGATATTCAAAGTGCTGTTCCAGGCAACTCCAGATAGGATTGAGTTTCTGCCAGTGCAGTCAAGGGTGGATAGAATCTTGTATTGGTATAAAGCAGCATATTAATTTCTCATGGAATTTAGGAATTCACTTGCAGGTTAAGAACACATCAGAGTGTTCAGGCTTATGGCATGCTTCAGTTTTCAGTTTTGTGAAGATCTAATGAGAAACCAGTAAATTCTAAGAAATTCTCTGAAAGTTCTCAGAAACAAGCTATTTAAGTGTTATTAAATATTATGGTTCTTCGTGCAGTCAGCCAGATGATGAGACTGAATTTGGCATTTTTGACTGCCCATCGAGTCCTTTCCAAGGACCTGTTGTAGTAGTTGTTGTTGTTACCTGTACCCTTATATATTTGTGCATTAATTTGGTAGGTGAATGGCCATCAAGTATATGGAGAAAAAGGACAGAAAGGAGAAGCAGCTGTCATTGAACCAGTGAGTATGCTATTTTATATATAATATATGTAATAAAATGATAATAAAATTTTATATATTATACAAAATAAATATATAAATAACAGTTGAAAATATAGCAATGTTAAAATCAGAAAAAATATAAAATAATGAATAAATGAGTGACATTTGTAAAAAATAAAAGTATGTCCATAAAATGTTAGCACAACAGTAGTTCAATTTTTAATGTATTATTAAATTTAGATATATAAACCATTTATAGCTCCTTCTCAGTTTTAGTACAATATGTTACTTCATCACAATGATACTTATATACCCTGCTTAGATCAGTGTTTCTCAACCTTGACAATTTTAAGGCATGTGGACTTCAACTCCCAGAATTCCACAGCCAGCTATGCTACAGCAGAAGTGATTAGATGTGGAAACACTGGCTTAGATCCTTAATATTATGTATGTATCGGATTCTTTCTTTGGACCTGAATATGTCTCTCTTCATTTCCTTTTGAGATTTTCTTTTTTCTTTTTCTGGAAATTTTATTTAGGTATTTAAAATGAGCTTGGTCTAACATTATCAGTGCTCCTTCTCCTCCATTTACCAAAATAAGGGTTTTTCTTTTTTGTAAAAGACCATTGAGAGGAATTGCCTGACTGCCATCAAATTTTGAATCAGTGGGTTTGTATTTAAGGCTTGGATCTTCATTACTGCATTATTTTAAGGCAGTGATGGTGAACCTTTTAGAGACCGTGCCCAAACTCCAACCCAAAACCCACTTATGCATCGTCGGGTGCCGGGTGGCATGGCCCATTGGAGGGTGTGGCCCATTGGGTGAGCGTAGTTGTGGTGGTAACGGTAGACTGGGTGGGACTAAAAAATTCAATCAATCAATTCCAACTTTGCAAGATGTTTTTTTTCCCCACGAGAAGTTGAAATTGACTGATTGATTGAACCTTCTTTTTTTTTTTTTTTGCACATGGCAGCAGAAGCCTAAAGCAAAACGGTTTTATAAAACCCAGCTGAAGGCCTAGGACTGGGGTGATGGTGCGCGTGCCCACAGAGAGGCCTCTGAGTGCCGCCTCTGGCACCCATGCCATAGGTTCGCCACCACTGTTTTAAGGTATGTTTAAGAGTGCCAATTCACTGTGGTGGCGCAGAGGTTAGAATGCAGTACTGCAGGCTACTTCTGCTGCCTGCCGGCTGCCTTCAGTTTGGCAGTTTGATTCTCACTGGGCTCAAGGTTGACTCAGCCTTCCATCTTTCCGAGGACCCAGAATGTAGGGGGCAATATGCTGACCCTGCTTAGAGAGTCAAGCACTGTGAGAGTCAAGCACTGTGAAGCGATACATAAGTCTAAGTGCTATTGCTACATTCTCCCATGCTCCCACGCTCTTTGCCATAAATAGGCATTCTATGCTTCTAAAATGTTGCAAGCTTCTCTACTGTTTACTATTCTCCTACCTTATCTACTGTTCAAAGATAAATCTGGGAAAAGCAGGAAGCAGCATCAGAGGGGCTTGATCATTATTCCGAATCATCTTTTTGGGGGAATGAATTTTATGAGAGTGGAACATAAATGCTGTACTTTCCTGATCTGTGGTAGTTTTCTTCCAATTTGACACTGTTTCTCAATTTTAAAATGTCCCATTCCACCTTTTGTCAAAATTACCAGTTCTGGCAATAGTTATTTTCACTATCTCCTTTAGGAGGAGATATTTCTGCTAGCCTAGATGATGGCGGAATAAAAAACACATCATCCAAAATTGAATCCACATCAATAATAGATAATTTTTTGTAAGAAAAAAAAGGTATTCCAATGAATGTCCGTCTTCCCAAGTTGCTGTTAACCCTTCTGCTGTGCCGTATGCTAGATACTTCTCTATCAGGATGAGGAGACAATGCAAATACCCTCTTAGTAAGCCAGTAAAATCATGAAAAGCGTTTGAAATATCATAAAATATTTCTAAAGCAAAAAGGGACAGGGTTTTTATTTACCTTCTGTGAGATATATGCTGAAAAGCAGTGCTTATAATGAAACTACTACATATGTTTCTTTTAAGAAACAAAACCAACATATTTGATTAGGTTTCTATTTCGAATAAAGATAATATATGAGTAAAGTGTTTTCCGTTTGATATTTATATTACTGCATTTGCTAGTGTGTTGCTGTAGTAAAAGATTTAAGAACTGGATGCATTTATAAACAAAAATTCCTGGTATGTACAAATACATATATATGAAAAGTTTTCCTTTCCCCAGTATTATGCAAAAAAATCAGATCTTTCTAATATAGTTCATCAACAGTTTGGCTCATCTATTGAGTGCTTGCCTGAGGTAGGGCAACAAGTGGTCTTTGGGTCAAATGTAGGCCCTAGCTTTTTCTCTAACCTTTTGGTAACCACAAGATGACACTACTAAAAAACAGTGACAAGCTGCTAATACACAATGGTGGGGGGGGGGTTTGGCATTCCTTGTAAAATAAGGATGAAAATATGGTACTCAGCCTTTGTTTCAGTTAGTGACCCATATTGCATATAAAACTCTAATTTTCTCAAAAAAAAAGCTGTAAAATTTGGCGGTGCCTCCTCCCTTGATATCCTTGCCCCATAAAAAAAAAAAACAGCTGGCTTCTATTGGTCAAAAAAGACAGAGCTTATAATAATTCTTGGGAACCATATAATCAAAAATATACAAAAATATACAGTAGCATGTGAGGCTACTGGCACGCTTGCAACAAAGGCTGAAATTAACATGGTGATGATTTTCATGGATATTTCTATCTACACCGAGAACTAATTTGCTTTTAGAGCCTTTTTTTTTACTAAAAGGGAACAAGGCATTTAGAAACCACTCCATGAAGTAGTATTAGATAGATCTTTTAATTACCATGTAATTCAGATTGCCTAGGATTACTCAAGAGGTCAGTTATGGGACCTCTGCAATTATGCTGTCTCACCTGTATTTACTCTTTGAACCACAGCCATGGAGACTGTAGATAATTCTGAATTTGCTTTCGAATGTAATGCTGTAAATTGGCTAGAATCACGTAAATCAGAGTCCCAAATCATTTTTCATTTTAGTTCTTTTAGGACAACAAATCCCAGACTGCTCATTCAACAAATCTAGATTTGGTGGAAATTTGGGGGCATTGTAGTTGCAATTCACCTGGAACAAGCTAAACTGAGAAAGGCTGCTCTTAATAGAAAAATAATCCCTACTTAAGAGCAGAAAATTGACATTAAATCAATAGCATATGGGGGAATAAAGGGTAGCAGAGAGGTATGAAAAAAATATAGTACATGCAACATTGGCAGGGAATTCAATGACAAATTTGGAAATATTGAAATAGACTGAAGCTTTTAATGATAAATAATAGATATAGACAATAATGGCCTGATATGGAACCACTATAGGATAGAAAAGATTAACAGACAGTGCTATATCTTGGGGATTGGATGCCTGTAACTCTGTCCAATAACACTCATTTTTCCTTCCTTTTTGGAAAAACAGTTTTAAAAAACTAAACTACGGTTTCAGAGTCTCCTCTTTCTAATATTCTGTGTTTTGGGGCCTGTGGGCATGCAAAATAATGAGACTTCAGGAACTTCTTCAATAGACTTCTGAATAGATTGCTGTAGTTTTATGTTGAATTCCATCTGGTATTTTTATTTTGTTGTGTGATTGATACTGATCTCCTTTAATTATTCTTAATTAATCATTAATTAATTATTGTTTAATTATTTTCAATCATTATTAGAGTATTTATTGGACTTTGGAGGACTTAATGAACTTGTTTTTATTTTTCTTCAAACTATTCCCAACAGGAGGGGATAGCTTCTAGCATCATCCTTTGAAGCTGGGTGGCCTAGGGCAGAGGTCCCCAACCTTTTGAGCACCATGGACTGGTTCCGTGGAGAGAGGTTTTTCTGTGGGCCAGAAGGGGTGTGGTTTAATGTACTGCCTACAACCCATGAATGGGGCTTTGCTTATTTGCGCAGTCTGGCTTCTGGCATGCTGCAGCCTGGTCCCGGTCCATGGACCAGAGGTTGGGGACCCATTGGCTAGGGCTTATTTCTCATTTGTTGTAACCTTTATTTTTCAACCCAGTTAGAGATTTTAGGGAGCCCTATTGACCTTAAGTAGAAAAACCAAAGGGAGGCTAGGCCAATTGGTCCCTAGCAAGCTAAATGGTGGCAGCTGCATTACAAACACACAACTCTGACAAGTAGGCAGAACTAGGATGAAGCCCGACCAGATCAAATATTAGATAGAAAACCTAAGAGGTCTAATTAACCTTTCCTGGACCACTGATTATTACAAAGTTAAACACAGGAAAAAAATGCAGCACAAAAAGTTTTGCAAATTATGGTTCATTTTATCCCATTCACACTTCCTACAATAATGCTACTGTACTTATTTTATGTTTATACATTAAATACATAATATACAATACATTTCTCACCTTTCTTAGGGAATGCTTATTGAAGGACCTCCAGGACCTCCAGGACCGCCTGTAAGTATATACTTTCTAAATATAATTTAAATAAAAAGAATGATACTATTAACGGAGATATTTGCATGACTACTTCAGGGATCATACATATATAACATAAGTTTTCATTGAGTACAGATTGTTCCATCTGGAAATGGTGTCATTTACCTAGCGTGTATTTTTGTTTCTGTTGGGCAACCATTATTAGCTCCCATATTTTGCCAGTCCTTCATCAAAATTGCTACTAATCATTGTAGTAAAAAGTTATTTAGAATAACTGATATATATATTGTCTTTATTTATAGGGTATTACGGGCCCCTCTGGTATGCAAGGCTCCACTGGCCCTCCTGGTGACCCCGGTGATAGGGTAAGTCTCTATGGGTTGCAAATGAGCATCCCAAGGGTTCAGATTGAATGGCTAGGAGTGTAAACGATTCTTAAGGATGTGCAGCTGTTTTGTAATCTCTTACTGTAGCTTATAGGAATACTTTTGTATTTTGCAAAGCTGTTATATAAATAAAATATCTTTATTCTGATAATGAATTAAGTAGTTTTAATTGATCTATTTCAGATCAAATTTGACACTCTTCCAATGTGAAATAATGAGATTTTTAGACGTTCTCGGGATAATGTTAGATCCTTTTTGTTGCTGTGCAGATAGAACATGGAGGGCCTTGAGTCTAAAGGTCATCTAAAGGTCATCTAATAGAGTTGGTGGAGGAAATAGGATATTGTGAAGGCCTCAGATTCCCATGTCTCCTGAATACAAGTCCACATTATTGACTATATTCAAGGTGATGAAGGAAAATGTTGTTATCAGTGGTGCAAATGAAAGTTGGAAAACAATCTCCATTATCTAGCTTTAAAGGCTTTCACAAGTCAGACCAGCAGATGTCTTGTTATTTCTGGATGACTTTTAGTGATAACAGGTGGCTGAACTGGAAGTGTAGCTGGCTTTCTCTTTCTGTTTGTTTTGCTTGCTATTACATCTGAAGGATAACTGTTCACATCTCTTGAGATAAGAGATATCTGAAGTCTTGTTATTAGTTTTCTGATACAATGGATTAGTACAGGTCAATCCATTTGCCCTTCCTGATTTCCCACTTAATCTTTAAATATTAACCAAAAATATTTTTAGCTGGGTAAATCTGTGTTAATCTGTTCCCATCATGTCCCTTCTTTGCTTTGTCTTCTGTGTGCTGTAATTGCATTGCTGCATTTTTTTTTTTTAGATCTCCAATAACTGATACATTAAGTGCAGAGTTGCCTAGATCTGTGGATATTATCGGCCTAAAACCACATGTGTAATGATATTTTTGCAACAGTTTTTATGAGTCCACTCATTTATCAAATGTAAAATTGGACTGAAATGACAGTATCAAAAGCAAGGCAGCTCAGACAATTCCTGCTTTGCAGCAACTAAAACCAACGGTGTGCAATCTGAAAAAACAATACTGTATTAACTTATGGTGTTTAAACATTTAGAAAGTTCTCGGAATATTTTGCCTACCACCATTTCAGATAAAGAAGAGATAAGCAGTAGGTGACCTTATCCTAGATGTTGAATATGCACAGGAGATAAATCAGTGTTAACCTCATCTTTGCTATGCTGTTTCACACTATAGTTTTGCATTCTGAATGTATCTCTAGGAGTTGTATGTTGTTCTGGTATATGTATGTATTTGATGCTTATTCTTGCAAAGAAGATCCTAGATGAGTTTATTTCTCCTCAAAATTCCGTACTGTGTACAGGTAGTCTCCTTGACTTATAACAATTTACTTAGTGACCGTTTGAAGTTACAACAGCATTGAGAAAAGTGACTTATGATCATTTTTCACACAACTGTTGCAGCATCCCCATGTTCACGTCATTTACATTCAGATACTTGACAACTGACTCACATTTATAATGATTACAGTGTCTCAGGGTCATGTGATCACTTTTTGCAACCTTCTGACTAGCAAAGTCAATGGGGGAACCAGATTCACTTAGCAGCCATGTTACTAATTTAACAACTGTGGTGATTCACTTAACAACTGAGGCAAGAAAAGTCATAAAATGGGACAAAACTTACACTTCTCACTTAGCAACATAATTTTTGTGGTTGTAAGTTGAGGGCTACCTGTAATCAGGTTGAAGAGCTGTGTAACAATGTTGTGTGCAGTGCCAATGAAATAAATTTAAGATATGATGATGTATGTGCACGTAGGTAGCAATTGAAGTGATTAGTGAGTATAATTTTTAATCTATACACTAGCATATGCCTGCAATGCTGGTTTTATAATTTGAGGAATTAAAAAGTATCCTTAGAACATAGGCATTTCAACATTTCCTTCATGAACATTAAAAAAAAAGACTAGTCACATGTTTGCAATAATGATTTGCCAACTTCTAGGAAGCTATTCATAATTATTGTGAGATGTTTTACTCTTAAGCATATATACGTTTTGTTCTTGTAGTTCATAACTATTGAGGGATCTATTAGCATGCATTTTTACATAAAGATGTAAGAAATGCTTGAATGTAAACTTTCTTAATTTGCATTTCCTGATCCCAGATTTGAACCAGAACATACATTAATAAATTTTGCCATATATTTCACAACTTTAAAACGAAACAAAAAATATTTTAAAGAAGGAAACACAGAAATGCATATACTGCATTAGAACAAGATGTAGACAAAAACATGCTTATATGTGGGAAAGCACTCACAATATATACATTTTCCTGGAATCCACATATGAAATGAAGAGGAAAATGTGGACAACAGTGTGTGTATTAAAAGAAACATGCACAAAAGCTGCTGTGGAAGTTTTAATTAATAAACTACAGAAATGAGATGAAATGAACATAAGATGGGATTTCAGTCATTCTTTTGAATTTGCAACTGTGGTAATTAAACATGCTTTAATATGTTTCCAACAAATGTATAATGTTTATATCATTTACTGGATCTCTGTTTTGACCTTAGGGTCCACCAGGACGTGCTGGTCTTCCAGGGGCTGATGGCTTACCTGGACCCCCGGGTACCATGTTAATGTTACCAGTAAGTCTTACTTTGCTTTATAAACATTACATTTTCAAGGGACAAATAAGAATTTCAATGCAGTATGATCAACTATTAATATTTCTCTTAATAAATCACCTAGGTCCAGGTTGATGGAAGCTCTTAGAAGTTAGACAATAGCAGTGACCAATGCAAGAGCTGATTCCTGAAACTGGCTTATATCCAGTGACATGATGACATTATTGATGGAGCAGAGTGACATTTCACCCCAAGCTATACAAACGGCCTGAGATTGTGCTTTTGAAATGAGGGAAATGGCCAGATTTCAGTGGCATAGTCTTAGGTTGCAAAAGGGATGCTCACTCCTGAAATAACAGACACTGCACTTCTTCCACCATTCTAGACAAGTGTATATATCAGGTTTTGAAAGAACACTTTATTTCTGTTGTTCATGTTAAAACAGGGATGGGCAATTAATTTTCCCAAGGGGCCATATGAGAAACAAGGACTGTTGTAGAAGGCTGAACCAATGTAAGCCGATTTGATATCCTCAGATTCTATCACCTCAACTCCTCAGACTGGTGCAGGTGAGGGGCAAGCTCTTCACAGGTGCAGAAAAGTACTTTTTCTTCACCCTCCTGCGTGGAATGGGACAATTTGCCCCAGCCATCACACAATGGCCATCTCACTATAGCCTTCTCATCATGGCCAACTTACTCCGGTCATCTCATTGCAGCCAATTCACTGCAGGATAAGTAACCATGGCCAGCTTTCTGTGGGGCAACATGCCACAGAAAAGTTCATGTGGGATAACATTAAATGTTATCTACCGCTGTTTCTTTGACATTATTTCCATTTTTCTCAATGGAACTAATGTTCAAAAAATAGTGGTGGATAACATTTATCGCATTGAATTATCCTGCAAGGAGGTGTCCATGGCAAGTTGTCCCATGGCTAGTTGGCCATTGTGAATTGTCCCATGGTGAGTTGCCGTTGACGAGATGGCCATGGCGAGATGGCTGTGGCTGTGGCGAATTGTCCTAGATCCCTCCTGCAGCTGCCAGCTGACTGAAGGAGCTCGTGGTGACTGCACGGAGCCAGATCCGACTTTGCTTCTTCTCTTGTCCCCTATGGCACACTTATTTACTTTTGATTTCTTCTTTATGATTGACCTCATGCAGGCTGGGCAGGGCCCAAAGGACTGGATATGACCTAGAGGCCATAAAATGCCCAGATCTGTGTTAAAACATGGTTTCAATAAGTCAATTGCCTGAACTTATGTGACATACTAATTAAATAAATTTCTGAGTTCATCAGTGATTAGTTTTGCGACTTTAAATACAAAAGCAACTTCCGTTGAGGATGTATTTATGATGGTAGTGCTATAACATACCTAGGAGTGAACCAAATTCCAGTTGAACTTTTAGACAGGCCCAGCCAGAAGGGCTGACATCTTCTAAAATTTAACTTTCCAGCACCAGTAATGGAGGAGAGAAAACTAATATTTCTTAGGCCTAAATCCTTATTGAGAGGGACGTCTTCATGTGAAAAATGACCTGGGTTTGCTGGATCTCTAATTAAAAGCAACAAAGTCGTGGCGAGCTACAGTTCCCAGTAATCTTTGCATTGAAAACATCTTCTTGATAATTTTAAAGGCAGAACTGGAGATTAAGCTGTAAGACAAAGAAAGCTTGGACTGCAGTGATTCATTAATTCTCCTCAAAAGCATGGGGAGCTTTACAGCTTGGAATGATGCCATATTAAAATGATCCAATTCAAATCTTATTGAAACAGTGAGATGGGCAATATATAATGTAATAATAAACAAATACAATTTTGTCCAAATTAGTTTCTTTAAGGTTAACACATTCTGAATGGGAGATAATCTTTGTCACTAGCAATAATGCTGTTTATTTTAGTAATGATTATTTTTTAAAAAATAAAATTTGTGATAAATTATACAACCTAAAAACTACCTACATAAAACACCATTATATCAAAGGAAGGTTCTTAAAGATTGTAGTAAAAAAATATTTCATTAATGAGTGAATAGAAATCAGTTCTGAATTTTTCATTTTGACTAAAAAAATAAAAACATGCTTTGCTTCTGTACAGTTCCGCTTTAGTGGAGGTGGTGAGAAGGGCCCAGCAATCTCACCTCAGGAAGCTCAGGCTCAAGCTATTCTTCAGCAAGCCAGGGTAAGTGCATGCAGACCAAAGCAAAGCTGGAAAACCTTGCCCCCCACCGAGGCCCACCCCTTTTCAAAGGCTCTGTTTCCCATTCATCAAAACATGCTGTGATCTGCCTTCTGACATGAGTGGAACCAGAACTGAAAATGAGTAGAGCTACAGCAGAAGTGATTAGATGTGGAAACTGCCCTGAGGTCTGCTCTATGGCCTTTCCTGCTCCTGCTGTATTGGTGGAAAATGTCAGCCCCATTCGATAATCCAGACAAGGGCCAATTCTGCAGAGATTGGCTAGAGCATAGGTTGTAGGAGATGGCTAGGCTGAGCCTGAGGGAGGGGTCAAACACATTATAAGTCATGAATCCCTGCGTGCCTCTAAGAGATCTAAGTCCAGCCCACCTTGAATTCTTCTCTTATCTCCCATGCATTTCCCTTGATCGCTAGTTGGTCAGATACTGGTAGGGAGCTTAAGCTAGCAATTAATCTCATTTATTTGCATTTGAACTGCCAGAATCTCCTGATTTCCCCAGCATTTGACACAGGTAGTCCTTGTCTTATGACCGGTAGCTTAGTGACCATTCAAAATTACAGTGGACCTACTAAAGGGGGGTACTTACAACCTGGATTCAAAATTCTGGCAATCAGCCTTCCCTGCCACAGTCACCTGACTGTACTTCAGGTGCTTGGCAATTGGACCAGGTTTACAGCTGTTTTCAGCATCCCGTAGGCCTGTGGACATGTTTTACAATGGTTTTGTTAAAATCCATCCTTCCAGTTTTTGGCAAAACTAGCCCATAGTTAGCCATGGGTTCCCTTAAGACTACAGTGTTTACTTAACAACCCCACCACAAAAAAGATTGTAAAATGGGTCAGTCAAATGAGTGACCCAATTTATGACCATCATGTGTTACAACTGTGATAAGCAGATAATAATAATATCTTACTCAGTTTTACAAAATGAACATTGTCTCTTATTTTTATAGAATCCAGGATCTACTAAAATTAACTTTTGGGGTTTTATCTGTATCATGCCAGAGTCATGATGCTTCACGATCTTTCCTCATAAAAGGTAGCAAGGTTAAAAAAATTTTTACATTTCAGCAAATAGCTAATTATCAATGGCAATTGTTGGAGGTTATGAGTAGTTTAGCAAGTGATTCATGTTAAATATTTATTTTTGTTTACATTACAGATTGCAATGAGAGGGCCCCCTGGTCCAATGGGACTTACTGGAAGATCTGGTCCTGTGGTATGCAAAAATTGGTTATCCAAAGTTGTGATTCATAAATGATTTATCTCAGTTGCAATGCCATTTAATTGGCGGGGATTTTAATAAGAATGATTTATTAGTGTATCTGTCTAGGAGCTGTCCCTAGCATTAAGTTTAGGGACTGCCAATCTTTTAGAAGCTAGAAAGCACAGTACAAAACAAAATTAGGCAGCGATTGATTTCAGAGGAGGATGTAATCATGCAACAATATTACATGAGTAAATGGAGCTAGGATTTTCAATCATGTATGGGTTGGTTTGTGTTTTGCTTTTAAAAATTATTATTGGCTGTTCTGATGGTTTATATGTCCTTTATATTTGCTTTCCACTGAAATTTGTTTGGAAATCACTCTTCTGTTGTTCAGTGTTTTGCAAATGAATTTGGGGAGCATAACTTATGGGGATTTTGAAATTATGTGACAGAGGTTTACACAGTCTCTGAGCTGCTCAGCCTTATATTAAGCAGAATGAAATGTCTGACTGAGGCAACAGATACTAAGAAGTTGCCAAATACTAAAAGACAAAACTGGACATTTCTGCATACGCCTAAATTAACCTCCATCCCCAGGTTGCAATAAAGGGTGTGGTCCCATAATCAAGGCTGCAGTGAGGTTCAGCTGCAAGGCTAGGGAGTTTCCATATGGTCCTTTACTGGAATCCAGCATACCCTGACCTGGCCACAGACTCTCTTGATAAAATTAAATAAATGTTTCATTTGATGGTTAACATATTTCTCAATATGCTTATTTGTCCCCTTGGAATTTGTACCATTTCTGCAATTTTTGAAGAGTTAATTTCCTCCACTTTTATATTATTTGTATTGGGGGAAATTATTTAGAAATTTATCTCCTATTACAAAATAGGAGGGTTTTTCCCCCTCAATTATTTAAGGTAGTTTAAATACAGGATTTAATGATGAGAATACTGGAGATTCTGATTTCAGCATGGAGTTTAAAATGGCCAACAGAATGTCCCAGTTGTCTAGTTTGGATAACAAGCAGAGCAAAATTGCAGACCTCTATATTATAGACTCACTGGATAGAGATTTGACATTTGCCAGCATTTTAAATGTTTAAATGACAAAAGCAGAACACTAGCTCTGCAGTTGTTAAATTACCTGAGCAATTTTCTTCTAATGATGGTTTCCTATTTTATGAAACGGATACTCTGTTGACAGAGATAATCAAAATGATTCATTTAAATGCTGCAGTTAAGCAGTTACTATCTCTTTCCAAGCTATCCAAGGGTATTTACAACAATATAAAATGATACTTATTACAACCGAGATTACAGACTTTGCATAAACCTAGTAGTCTCCTGAGGAACCTCAGTAATTACACCAAGGTAGAAAAACACTTAGACATAAAGGTCAAGAGGAAGTATGCCATTCAGAATGAAAGGATATATTTAGTTTCTAATGTAGTGTGCTGTTTCCCTGATTTGCAAAAGCAGGCTAGCCAGCATAGTCGCCTTAGGGCAGTGGTTCTCAACCTTTCTAATGCCGCAACCCCATAATACAGTTCCCCATGTTGTGGTGACCCCCAACCACTTATACATCACTGGGTGCCAGGGACATGGCCAAAGAAAAGGGGGAAAAATGGCTGACAGCCTTGTTTGGCGACCCCCGTGAAATGGTCATTCGACCCCAAATGGGGTCCCGACCCACAGGTTGAGAACCACTGCCTTAGGGGCTGTGAGAAGTTGTAGTTGTATCTGTGTCCAATGTTCCTGCTTGATTCTGATAAAACTGCTGATAATCTGTATTGATTGTAACCATCCTGCCCAAGATGAAGGTAGCTGAAGTCAACAGAGCCACCTTCTCCACCTCTGTATCTGTATTTCCTCTCTCTCACACACACACATTTCCAAGGCTTCAAGTTCTTGCTCTGATAGCCTAGATCTCCTGTAAATATCCATATTTTGCTTATGGAGATCAGAAAGCTGCTGATGCCTAATGAGAACTTCCTTATTTGGAAACTGTCTTCTACATAAAAAACATGCTAACTTTTTCCCATCTGTTAACTTTTCTTCCTCATTCTCCAGTCTCTCCAAGAAATCTTCCTCATTCTTTTTGGAAGAAAAATGATAGCTGTTCTTTAGTCCAGAATTCTTTACATGTTCTGGACTGTCCCAGTTGCCTTAATTCCCAAAGGTCATGTTAATTGGTGATTATATGGCTGTTGTCCAACATGGCCAAGAAACATCAGGCTCCAGGGATGTGCTGCTGAAAATATATTGTAAACATGAACTGTTTTTGTCAGCTTTGCAGGTAGAAGGATTAGTACAATGAAAATCTGAAACCTTTGGGTAGGAGCGTTGCTATTTATAGCTGAGGAAATAGAGAGTTATGTTCTTTGTATTTAACAAAAAAAAGTTTTGTTATGGCATCAAGCAATGCTAGACGTGCCTCAAAGCTATATGAGTAATTTGACAACTCTGTAGTGCACGGGTGTCACACTCAATCGCATCACACGATGTATCGTGATGTATCACAATGGTTTTTGCCTTTGCAAAGCTGGGGGGCGTGGCCTGTGCATGACTCATCCGGCCCATGGGCCGCCAGTTTGACCCCCTTGCTGTAGTGGGAATTACATTTGAAAATGTGCTGCAGTTTTCTTGATTAAAAAAAAAAGGCAAAACTTTTGTTGGCTTTGTCCATAAAAACATGCCCACTTCTAAATATTTTTACAACTCTCTCACTGCAAAAATTAACATATATTTGCAAACTTGTGAAGGACAGAAAACTTTGTAAAGGTATTGACCTTTTTGACAGTAGTGGTGTTGGGAAATATTTACCCTGTTGATTAAATCAAGTAGAGACCTTACAGTGTGGACCTCAAAGAATCTTTCTCACGGTCTCTAGTCCCAAGCTCCTTGTTTCACTATAAACAACAACTGGTTTTTCTACTGATCAAGACTTCAGAAAGGGTATCTTAAAATTCTTTTCTTCCTGGAGTGAAGAAGATGTAGAAAATGGAGGTGGGTCAGTTTGTAAAATATTTACAGTAATAGGTGGAAAGTTATGATCTGCAATAGAGAAGATACCTTCTTTTGGAATATGTCCTGCTTGACCAACTCTTGCATTTTCTCATGCAAGAGTCTGTCAGTAGTGAAATGAAAACTGTTTTTAAAAAATGAAGTAGTAGTAGTAGTGAACGGAAGGAATATGTTAACAATCAATTGCCTGCAAGGCCCTCACAGTAAGCACTTGTAATATTCTCCTGTTTATAAGCAAAGCAAAGTCCCAATAGTAGGATGTTTTAGAAATCCCCAAATCCAGTTTGTTCATTTTAAAATCCCCAACCCAAAACTTCTGGGATCTAGGTGATATGGGACTGGGTTCCTCTAGCTTTTTATTTAGTGTATGCTCAGCACAGCTAGTCTGGAAAGTATAGCGTTATTTGTTAATTTACAGGCTACCATCCCCTAGCAGAATATTTTAAAGCCAATAAATGAACAATTGAAGTGAAAGCAGGGAAGGCCTGCCAAAGCACCTGTCATAGATAAAACATAGAAGAGGAATGGGAGAGGCACAGATAAGAAGGGATGAATTGGAGCGACTGCAAAGGGATCTTTATACAAAGACCACTTATTATGTTCCCAACTATAATTCTGCAAGAAAAAAAGTACTACCCTTCTCTAGGGAAGTATAGGAAGACTAAAACGAAACATTGCGGTTAACTGTTCCCCAGCTGCATAGTTTTGATTCATATCCTTTGGCCAAGATAACTCTACAATTAGCCTACTCTAGCCTCTGTGATTTGTAGGGAAGGAAGTTATAAAACTGGTCCTTCTGCTCCCATTCAATGCTTCCTTGCCAGGTTATCAGAATGGCTTTGAGAATGGCTGCAAACGGAGCAAGTAACTGATGTCTGAAGGTATCTTGCAGCATAAGAGCCACTCTTAACATCTGTCACTAAAAAGGATCCTAATATTTTACTGCTCCTGTCATTGTTTATCTCCTGTTTTCAGTGGAATATAATTTGTTTTTGGAATGAGATAATAGCCAGTTGGCAGACAAGCGATATTACTGTATTGGAAAAGTTCTCACTTTTGGCTTGTCATTTTTTGTGTACTGCCCAAAGTTCCCTATGATAGATAAACACACAGGCAGGCAGAGAGATCTGCCTTCTCCAAGAGAGAAGAAAATCTCACTAAGACTTTCTTTTGAAAAGGAAGAACAAACAGGATAGTGTTCTTACCAGTGCCAAGAGTTTCCCATTGGAGCTGTCCTCGAATATGGAATATTTTTTTCTATGCAGAATCATATTACATCAGTCCTGGCAGGAAATGCTGCACATATTTTCACCAATAGGGTTGGAGGGATTGTTTTGATATTGATGAAAAGGATTTTGTAGCATGCTGGTGGAGAAATCTTGAAACATGCTTATAACTGGGAGACAGTGAACAATGGCCTGCAAGCCACAAAGCTCCAGCACTGCAAATTGAAAATAGAGGTTGACCATAATTGCTTATCAGTATGAGATTATAGGGGTGTGAACCCAGATTGGTGACAAAATGCATGTAGAAATGCCCTCAATTTATTATTGAGACTAGAAGTGGGTTGACCAGCATCTTTAAAGATATTTATTCTTGGACAGTAAATTTTAAGTTTAAGATGATGGCTGGAAAGCAATAAATAAAATTATGAACCAGTTTGATGTGAACATGTCCCATAGAATCATAATCAGCAATACAAAAGTGTTTATTTTTCTGTGTCAAAATGTGAGTCAGATTGAACTAAAACAGCATGCTCTTGGGCATTTTTCCTTGGGTGCAGGGAAGTCCTGGTTCACCCGGTATCAAAGGTGACGGTGGAGATCCAGGACCTCAGGTAAGAGTCTATCAGCAACAAAGAAACAAATGCAAATGGTGGATTTGTAATGGGGTCCCTCAATTTTAATCCTAGTGGTCCCAGTAACTGAGAGAATTGTTTCATAAAGCAATTTGACCTTAAATCCAGGTATAATCTGATACCAACAGCATCACTTCATTCAATCCATCACCTCCATGTGGGGACTTACTTATGACTTCAAGCATCCAACTTAATTGTTTTTGTATTTCTTCATTCTTGTTTTTGCCCTAACACTGAGTATGTACATTAATTTAGTTGGATAAACATAAACTCAATTTTAATGCCTCCCCACAACAGACCAACAATGCTTTTTTTTTGTTTTGTTTTATTTACCTGGTATGCATTTGTAACAATAATATTTCCTGTTTATGGAAATTATGTTTCCAAAGAACTAA
Organism: Crotalus tigris; assembly: GCF_016545835.1. Lineage (NCBI taxonomy): Eukaryota > Metazoa > Chordata > Lepidosauria > Squamata > Viperidae > Crotalus > Crotalus tigris. The sequence goes on from NW_024098375.1 coordinate 537,453, forward strand.
TAATTTCTGTTTTTGTCCCCCGCATCCATATAAATGTTCCTTGCCTTATTGAATACTAACCTAGTTTGTACTTTTTACTAGTTTATTTTTCATCTTTCCCCCATAAAAATGCAAATTGGATCCAATTTTTTTTTGTGTTGCCTGTGATATTGTCCCCTGTGTTCCTGCTTTATGGATCTAATAATGTTTTTGCAAATCTTCTTGTTTGTTCAGAACATTTTTCCATAATTACAAACATGGAATACATTTTCTGGATGTAAAAAGGTTAAAATAGGTTGCACATTCCTACTAGAAAAATGCATTGTAAACAACTTAGACATCTGGTCACATAGGAAGAGTTATAGAAACATAGTAAATAGTATATCAAGTATTTATAGCAGTGTTTCTCAAACTTAACAACTTTAAGATCTATGGACTTTTAAGTCCCAGGCACCCATGCTGACTAGGGAATTCTGGGAGTTGACGTTCACATATCCTAAAGTTGACAAAATTGAGAAACAGTGATTTATAGTACAGATATAGGAGATTTAATTTTCTAAAAACAACTTACTAGCATTTGAAAAATCTTCAAAAATTAATGTCCTTTTTTAAAAAGTAAATGTGATAGAAAATGAAGCCGACAAACTTGTCCACTCTTTCAAAAGCTATAGCTGGATATATAATGAAGGAAACCTTGTTTAAAATATTAAATGTCAACAACTCAGCAAAGACTTTGATTTAAAATCTGTGGTTCCATGAAAAAAGAGAGAATGAGAGATTTATGCCTGGAGAGACACAAATCTGGAGAGACACAATGTAGGATCTAATCAATCCATATGGGATAGATTTCTTAATCCACAGTTTAGAAGTGTCTGCTTTTTCTTCTTTATTTTGTACACTGTAAAGAACAGTATGTTATGGGTGTTCAAGCCTATGAAAAAGTCTTTCTTTTTAATCCCTTTCAAGTGGATAAAAATACTGGAAGAATTTTGCAAACTGTTTATTCTTCCAATAGAAGAGAATAGATGTAGTTCAGAAGGGAATGATGGGATTCTTGGTGCTTTTAGAGATGTTGATCTTACCTAGTTGGATAATGAAACATCTGCAACAAAGAACCAAGATCAGAGAGAACAAAGGATTCCACGTGAATTATTCTTTGTTTTGTTTGAAATGAGTACATTTTCATTGGTCTCTTAGTTAACATCAGTTAAAGACTTTAATTTGAGGTGGATTAATTAGTTTGAGAAGAGCCATGGTGACACAGTGGTTAGAATGCAGTACTGCAGGCTACTTCTGCTGACTGCCGGCTGTTGGCAGTTCAAGTCTCACCAGGCTCAAGGTTGACTGAGAGGTTGGTAAAATAAGGATCCACATTGTTGGGGGCAATGTGCTGACTCTGTAAACTGCTTAGAGAGAGCTGTAAAGCACTGTGAAGTGGTATATAAGTCTAAGTTCTATTGAGGTAGATTATAATGAAGCAGAATCTCATGATTTCCCTGATGCAGTGTACCGCTAGTAGAAGCAGTCTCTCTCTCTCTCTCTCTCTCCCTCTCTCCCTCTCTTCCTCTCTCTCCCCCCTTCTCTCTCTCTTCGTGTGTATGTAGCATGTGCACTTACATATGAATATATTTTTCAGGGTCCTCGAGGTATTCAAGGTCCACCTGGTCTGCCTGGAAAATCTGGTAAAAGAGTAAGTTTTGATGCTTTAAAATTGTCATTTTGATAAAAAAGATACCTCTAGAATTATTGGCTGTGATGAGGTTGTTTTTTTTAAAAAAAAAATTGTGATGTATGTGCCTTGCCTACTAAAACAGTCATCTTTTTTTCTCCCCATAGGGTCGTCCTGGTGCAGATGGAGCAAGAGGAATACCAGGAGAGACAGGTTCTAAAGTTAGTAATTTTGGATTTTGATTATCTGGAGGCTGTTGTAATGTCCAGATATTTGTTAGGAACCAGACGTCTCCTTTTGTACCATTACATGATTGAATCTGATTGACTTTGCAGAGCGGAGTAAAGAATTATGTATGAAATAGAAGTACTGTAGCTCTAGTAACACACTTGCTGCTCCATTTTTGCACACAGTAGTGCACCTTCATGGCTAGCAGGCCTTAACAAATAGAGGAAACCAGATCACCTTTAGAGAAAACCCTTGGGTGGAATATGGCTATTCTATGATGTCATTAGTTCATTGCAGTATGTCAGAAACAAAGCCACTTCATGGTGTACTTTCCTTCTGAATGAATGAATGTCTGGAAATGAAATGAGAAGTTTTTTGGTAATCTGAGCAGCAGCTCCTCCAAGTCTTCAAACCAAAAGGGGGAAGATGTTTATAGGTCTTTTGATCTAAAGAAAAGAAAAGAAAAGCCTTCTTGCTGAAGTGTACCTTTCCAGAATTTGAAAATTTTATCCTAAACCAGGAAAATGTTCTTTATCTTTCCAAATAGGTTTTAGAAATAACATCCTAAGAATAATTATTTGTTGCAATTCCAAGCAACATTCAGTTTTAGGACATCAATAAAATAGATGTATAGTAGAATTCATTTATCAAAACTATTATAAAATGTGAGAATGAACTGCTCACACTGTTATAAGGAACAGTATAATTGGGTATGTCTAGATTACTGAAGAGAAGGACAAGGGGGGACATGATAGCAGTATTCCAATAGCTCAGGGGCTGCCACAAAGAAGAGGGAATCAAGCTCTTTTCCAAAGTGCCTGAAGGCAGGACAAGAAGCAAGGGATGGAAATTAATCAAGGAGAGAAGCAACCTAGAACTAAGGAGAAACTTCCTGACAGTTAGAACAATTAACCAGTGGAACAACCTGCCTCCAGAAGCGGTGAATGCTCCAACACTGGAAGTTTTTAAGAAGAGAATGGACAGCCATTTGTCTGAAATGGTGTAGGATTTTCTGCCTGAGCAGTGGGTTGGATTAGATGACCTCCAAGATGATGATGATGATTTTCCTAATTCTTATTATTGTTACTCCTATTAGGGTGACAGAGGCTTTGATGGGCTTCCCGGCCTACCAGGTGAAAAAGGACACAGGGTAAGAAAAATATCCATGTTTCTTTATCTAAAAATGTGAGTACATTAAAACTATATCTGGAATTGTCCAAAACAATTGTGACATTTTCCAGACCCTGCGATTTCAGTATGTTTAAATGTCCTACATATGTTTATTCAGACTTAGTTCCCATTGAGTTCAGTGAAATGTATGCCCATATATGGGAGGGAAATCAAACAGATAGTAAATTAATATGCATGGGATGTAGACTTTGAATACGTCCGCAGGTTTTCATTAGCCAGATTGAAATATCTCTTCAATGAAGTCAGTAATATTGCTGTAGATTAAAGTGGTAGCTCAGATCAGAAGTTTTCAAACTTTTAAAGAACTGGTTAGCTGAGGGGGGGGGACCCAGAATCCTTGATCATGAGGCAGAACTCTAGTAATAGAAAAAAAGTTGCATTCAAGACAACTTTTTTTTCTCTGTAATCTCTCATGAAATCCTATCAAGTTCTTGCAGATCCCTCGTCTTTTGTGGAATATAGCTTGAAAAACCATGACTAACATTGTTTCTTCTTTTATGGATTGTCAGTATAGATCAAGAATGGACCACCTATGCCCCCATCCCTGTGTTTATCAGTAAATGTCCCTCATTTCCTCTCCCCTCCCCTCTTCCCTTCCCCTCCCCTCTTCCTGTGTTAAATTTGGGAATAATAGAATGAGGCTCTCTAACTCCTGACTCCAAAATAGCTGGGTTTGCTCAGTATCATCTTAAATGCTGCAGGACCTTCACAGATATTTAGAATGGTGCTTACCCAAGCATATCTTGAAACTACTTTATCCTTTATACCTTATAATTGTTTGGAAAAAGACAGAAGGGGAAGAGGCCAAAAGCACATTATTACAACAATAGTTAATAGTTAAACCAAGTGCCATTCAACCTAAACATTACATGCCAGCAGGCAAGATAGTTCACATCTGTTTATCTTTCATTTTAATTTTGCTTAAAAATTCCAAGAGCAAAGAAGTAGCCTGATGATTCCTCATAGCAGCAGTCCTGGGCCACTGTCTTACTACAGTCAACATTCCAGATTATTGGTGATATAGTTCAAGTCCAGCCTAGATTGGAACGTGGAGTTTAAAGTGTAGCAAGCAAAGATTACAATTTTGCTGATCAGGCAATGACAAAAGACGAACTCATAACAGGGGTCCCCAATCCCTGGTCCATGGACTGGCAGAAACTGGCCCGCAAAATGATCCCTTGGATAGTCCCAACAAACTATCCTAACTTTTGGCATTGCTATGGGGTCCCCAACCCCCAGTCCGTGGACTGGCACCAGTCTACGGCAGGCCAGAAACTGGGCCACACAAACAAGGGAAGTCCCATCCACGGGCAGCACAGGAAACCACGCCCCCTCTGGTCCACAGAAAAACCTGTCTCCACGGAATTGGTCCCTGGAGCCCAAAAAGTTGGGGGGGGGGGTGTCACTGACTTATAGTATTCAACTTATTCAAGATGTGAAAGAAAGCCAACTCATTCCACTCATATCGTGGAATATGTACAAGCAGTAAAAAAAAATTACAAGGAAGGATCCTGTAATATAAATTTTCCCAGTGCTAACTCTTCTGTGTCCATACGTTTGACATAAAAAACTTCATTTGTAAAGTATAGGATACTAATGGTGCAAAGACATTGAAAAATGCATTTGGGGAAGTGAAGTTTTAAATGCTACCCCATAACAGCTTGAAAAACAGAATATCCATTTTTCATCAAGTGGAAGTTTGTGTGTATCAAACAACCCCCCCCCCCAAATAACTATTTTTTACCCTGAAAAATTGATATAATGTAGTGTGGGTAATGTTAACCCCATCTCATTGGCTTTTTATTAACTATTTATATTTCATGTATCTCTTTGCTGATTGCCCATGTCATTGACCCTAGCTGTGTGTATCAACATTTAATTTGTAGAGTATATAAGGTGGAAAACATTTTGAATAGGAAGATGTGTAGTCTTTTGAAAATCAAATTAATGAAGTAAATGGTCAGCAGAGGGCACTGTACATTAATCACTATTGTGATACTTAAATACATCACTCCAGGAATCTTTTTCCATGGCTGATAAATATTCTCACAATTCCATCTCTGTCTTTGTCTAAGCTACTTTGGCTGAGCTAGCAATTGTGTGACCTTTAAGTGCCCATTTCCTTAAAATCATGGGTACTTTTCTTTATATCATTTCTATTTATAGATGACTATTTGCACTATCACGTCCACTTATACTTACATTATGGTTATTTTTCAACTTGAGCTTCATAAATGTTAAAATCAGGACAATCATATCCTCATGAAACACAGACTTAGGTGAATTCTGAATTCAAAAGCTTTACCTACTTTAGCACTGGGAAAATATGAACTCATAAGATAAAATGTGCACATATTTTAAACTGATACACATATTTTTTTAAAAAAATGGCAGGCTGATATACCCCAAGTCTACTTATTGATCCACTTAGAAAAATATCTATAGAAAGTAATCGATAACTCCTCCATTTTGCTGTCCCCCACAAATTACAGGTGTTTGACATTGCCTACAGTGCACCTTATTTCTTCAGTATGGTAATTTGGAAATAAAAGATAAACATCTTTGAATTACAATGATATATGTACTACCCAATTTACGTACTATCTGTCTGTCTCTTTATCGGTCTATTATGAAGCTTTTTATGTGGGAGGACTATTTTACATAATTCAGAAACATGCTTAATTCTTTACTTTCCCTCTTTATTGCTATTACTATTATTTTCTCTGTTGCTTTGCATGAACTGTACACTGAATGTTTCTGTACCAGAGACAAATTCCTTATGTGTCTAATCATACTTGGTCAATAAAGTATTCAATTCAATTCAATTTAAATTTCTTGGGGTATTTCAGAGGCAATAATACAGTTATGAAATTTGAATTAAATTGAAAATTTGAGCTGTACATAGCAAGAACTGATGGCAGGTGGACTAAGGCAGTCTTAGAATGGATTCCATTTGAAAAAAAAGCACCCACGAAAGAGACTTAAAACAAGATGAAGTGGTGACATCAGCAAGCATTGCAGACCCAACTGACAAAAGGCAGCTCAGGACTGTGTTGGTTGGAAACATGTGGAAGAGGCCTTCATGCTGCAGTGAATAAACAATGGCTAGAATGGTGATGATGATGACAAACAAATTCATTACTGTAGCTACATTATTAACAGATTTTTTAGAGCTGTTCATATGTCAAACTATAATGTGGTTCATTTGCTTTTGACTTTATGGCTATAATTATAAATGGTGGCAACCTGTTCTGGCCTATTGGATTACAACATCCAGAATTTCTAGTCAGCATGACCACACAAATCCTATCTTACCTTGATGTATGTACTCTTGTCTTCTTCTAGCAGAGGGAGCTAAGCAATTGAAGAGTAATATATATTCCACAGCCTATATATACCTTTCACATTTTTATTCTCATCACTTAAAGTGAGGCTTCTTACTCAGTTAAACTTGTGCAGCAATTTGACTCACAAAGTGAAAGCCCTCTTGAACTCAATGTATAGAACTATCTTACTTGATAAGCTTAATACAAGTAAGAATTAAATATTCTTTTAGATTCTTTTATCAGTGAAAAATGTGATAAACATTTTATATACAAACATGTATATAAGTAAAAATTCTCAATCAGTCTATTTTTGGTTCATGTTGTTTTTACATGTGTTCATTCACAATCTGGGAACATTGCATATTATTATACAATTTTAAAAAAATCTGTAAGAAAATAAATATTTTATTATTTTATTATCACATAAAATAGCCATTGACATTTTTATCTAGATGTATATGTCATAAATTATGTTTTTCTTAGGTATTTTGAAAAGTTCCTGAGCGAAAACGTAATTCTAATTTGTACATTAGTCTAGGAAGCACATATTGTTTCTACTAGTTCTGACTGCCTAAAGAACCAATTACTCAAAGATCCCAACAAATAAGAAGTAAAGTGAGATTGTGACTATTCTCAGTCATTGTTTATTAACTTCTTTTATATCTCTTATGATCATGTTATTGAGAATATATTTGCTAAGGCTAAGTAAATGAATGGCTATCGTATCAATATGTTCCTTGGATATTTAACTTCACCTTTGATACTAATTTTTTGATAGCTTTTTTCTGCATCTGGAAACAGCAGCATCAATATTAGAATCTTCCTATATGTACAAATTACAGTACATTTCAAAAATGAAAAATTAACAGGGAGAATCAGTCTTTGCAATCTGAAATTTCAAATAATTAAGCTTTTATGAGAGGTTAGGTATGGATTGCCATGTGCAAATTTGAAATGTGTGCATGCATTTAGATTATTTATTGTGCATGTATGCATGTGTGTGTGTGTGTGTGTGTGTGTGTAGACTATATATATATTCTTTTTCATTCTAAACCTCAAAGATCCAAATGCTTTTGATTTGAATTCAGACACAATTTTTTGCTACCTAGGGAACATAACTGTCATCCTCCAGAAGGAACTTTGCTTAATATTTTAGCATTTAATTAGAAATTAATAAGTGTGTTTGAATACCAGGCAAAAGCATAGTTGAGACATTGAGGGATGAATCACACTGAACTGGGGCTTGTGGATCTTTCATTTTCTTCTCCTCTATCACTGCCTGGTGGAGCTTTTCCAAATACTGCTTCCCCTGTTAATTCAATATTTAACTTTCCATGGCAGTGATTAACCATAATTTCTGCAGCTGGATGATATAGCAAACTGTGGTCAAGAAAACATGGACATCAACATTTTCCAACTGCACATCATAGGTATACCAGAGAACAAAGGGGATGCATGAACTAGAAGTATATTAAATTATGGTTTGGTTTGATGCCTTAATCCGTGATTTGTAGATTATTTTGAAAAGTATTATATAGCAGCCATTTATTGTTGTTGTCATTAAGTGCTGAACATATAGGTATAAAATTACTCTGATTTTCCTATGAAAATCAATAGAAAGTTTGTTCATATTACTAGCATCCAATAAGCAGGATGGGCAAATGTGGAAAGCTATGCAGTGTTCTTAGAATTGTGTTTTGTTTGTAAGAGAATGAATAAATATTGTCCACTACCTAGCATAGGATTAAACAGGTTTCAGCCTTCTAATTTCAATGGGTTTAAACATATTTTTACTCTGTGTTGGATTATGGCCAGTACTTTAAATCCAGCCTTCAATAGAAGCATTTGCAAAGTGATATAACATGTAGCGATCTGTATCTTTTTAACGGAGCCATGTCCTGACATGCTAGCATAAAGCTCAAACATGTGCATCAGCACACAATTTTATCTCTTTCCCCAAATGTGATTTTATCATGTTTTCTCTTCAGGGAGATCGTGGACCACAAGGGCCTCCTGGTGCTCCTGGGGAAGATGGAATGAGAGTACGTCATTCATTGTTTTCCTCTCTTTTTTCACCTGCAAAATAAAAGTTTAAAAGTACTGTTTCTTTCACACTTAACCCCTTTCTTTCCATTTTGTTTTTTCTTGAAATAAGGGAGAAGACGGTGAGGTCGGACCAAGAGGCCTTCCAGGTGAATCTGTAAGCAAAGCTTTCTATTTGTTTAGTACTCATGATCACTTTTGTTGTGAATCTATTTGCCTCTGAAAAAATATACTATACTCTGTCCAGGGCACCATTTTGGAATCAAATATAATTAGGGGACAAATTCAACTGATACGTCTGATTTGTTCATAAAAAATTCTTAGTTCTATATTTCTCACTGAAGTAAACTAATGCTATCTCCCTTTCTTGTTAGTACTTCTATATTTTTATTAATGAATACTCATGGACATTTTTTTTCTCCACTTGCTTATTTCATTTTAGTGAATTTCACAGTAAGTCCCACTTGGGGAATTTTATCACTGCAACAATTTATGGATCCATCTTACATAAATAAATGCAAAATTCACACTGATCTTTTAGAATGTATGGGCTGTCATAGAAGAAAACAACTCCATCACGTGCATGACATATTCTAAATTTTTTGGATTAATAAATGTATCCAACAAAAGAATAGAAATAATTTTTCCCTCTTGATTCTAAAGTTCCTATGTATGAATTTTTGCATGTAGGTATATGCTGTCCACATGGAGAGTTTTGTTAATTAAAGAATGATTCTCGATGAAAATAGTAACTTGTACAGTCCCTTTCTACTGATCCCAGAATCCTCAAGGTGGACTAGGAAAGGGAACTCACACTATCTATCTCTTTATGTTGGGAATAGGAAAAAAATCCAGAGCTTCAAAGTTGAGATGATCTTGATTTGAGAAAAAAGATCAGCAATTAGTGGCTTTTCAAATTGCTCTCAAAATGGCATCTTTGGAATTTTAAGAGACATCCCTTAATTTTCAGTTTAAACTGTATACTTTTTTGAAGCTCTGAGAGCACATATAATTATAAATGTATATATATAATTGTAAATGTATATTTATACCTTTGAGTCAGTCTTGATTCTTGATGACTATATGGATACATCCATGCAGTTTCCTTTGGAAGTGGTTTGCCCTTGCTTGCCTCCTTCCCAGGGCTAAGAGAGAGAGTCTGGCTCAAAGTCACTCAGCTGGCTGTATGCCTGAGGCAGGACAAGAATTCAGTCTCCTGATTTCTAATCCAGCACCTTTAATCACTGAACAAAATGGGCTTCCATAGTTATAAATACATGTATCTAAAAGAGGAATATGTTGCTGTTCTTCCAAAATAAATAATTGGGAGATTTCTGTTAAAGAAGTCTTATTTGGAACCCATTCATTTATATAACTATTTGTCAATTTCTGGTCTTTCCTGTTTAAGGATTGAGAATAAGTAAATGACAATTTAGACTGGATTTCTTGGATTAGGGTGGCTAGTTTGATCTTTCCAATACATGTTCCGACTAGGGTAGCTGGGCTGAAAAAGTTTTAATTATTATTAGGGGCCAGTTGTGTATTCAGAAAATTAACAAAAGTCCTTTTGATTTTGTTAAATATCTTTTTGTTAGACTAAAATTACATTCTTTTCTTTAGTAGATTACCTCATTTATTTTTCTCACAACTGTAGTCTGTTTTTGACATTGTATGCTTCATTTGTTGATTATATTATTTCTTTTTAAGTTTAAAAGGTAAACAAAATAAAACTCATAATGGGAGGTGGGCAACATTCTAGTTCATTTAAGGTAGCGGACACCTAAATAAATATTTAGTAGATGTGTGGAGCATCCAGTTCAACATATATGACCTCCCTCACATTTTTATCTTTAAAAGTTTTAATGTTCATATTGTTCAGCAAATTAAGATAAGGATTGTGGTTGTATTTTTGTCATGTATGTTTTCCTGCTCATTTTAAAAGGCCATTTTAAACTCAGTTTTGTTCAAAAAAGTACAGGTATCCTTGAGTAATAACAGTACATTTAGTGACCTTTCAAAGTTACAGTGGCATTGAAAAAAGTGACATGACTCTTTTTCACACTTACAACTTTTGTAGCATCCCTCATGATAATGTGATCAGAATTCAGATGCTTGGCAACTGGTTCATACTTCTGACCATTGCTGTGTCCCAAGGTAATGTGGTCCCCTTTTGTGACCGTTTGACAAGAAAAATCAATGGAGAAGCCAGATTCACTTAACAACCAGGTTACTAACTTACCAACTTACCAACTATAGTGATTCACTTAACAACTGTGGCAAGAAAGGGACAAAACTCACTTAACAAATGTCTCACTTAACAACAGACATTTTGAACTCAAATGTGGTTTTAAGTCAAGGACTACCTGTACTCCAGAATTAAATATTCCCTTATCTCATTAATTATTTTACATAACTTGCTAGTCAAGAATATTTTATAATAGAAATGCCTTAGTAATAAGCAGGTGGGATGAGATCTTCACATCAATGAAATCCCATTTTGAATATTGATAACTGTCACAAATGAAGACAAATATGTGTGTCCCAGGATAATGTTACAGGATTCAACCTGGGTCAGTCACTGGGATCATGAAGTTTTGTCTTTTGAGCTTTCGGATTCATGCTGGAGCCCATCTTCAGGGAACTTCTCTCTAATAGAATGCATGTTTTGGGCTAATAATTGATAATTGTGTTCCTTATTCATTCTTGCTGATACGCTGACATATGATCAAAATTCCACTTACCACAGCATATACAGATTTACAATAGATAGCCTCATTCAAGACCTACTCAACGTGGTGAGGTTTCTCACATAGCTAATCATATTATCACTTGTAGACTTCAATGTACCAGCTTTTAGTCACTGATTCTTTCTTAAAAATCAGCTGGCTTTTGTGCATTAGGAGTTGGGGCTGTTCATACATACATGGAAAAGCTAGGTTACAGCAGTGAAAGATCTCTGGCTTATGAATGTAGTGAAGTTATGCAGGCCGTTGTTGGCCTACAGACCAGCTTTTGAGAATATTTGTCTCAGCAATTTGAACCTTGTTAAGGTACACGGGAAAAGTCACTATCACCATTTCTGTACTACTGCTTTCTCCATTGTATAAAACAGGAAGAAAAGGAATTCATTATCTCAGTGATTGATAATAAATAATTAGCTGTTTAAGTTTTGCTATTTTCTTTGGGTTTTACTGGAGGACTTTCAGTTACATTTTAAAAGTGTACCAAAAATCTAACCCTAAGCAACATTTTTCCCACAGGGTCCACGAGGGTTATTGGGTCCAAGAGGAACTCCAGGACTACCAGGACAACCTGTATGTATTTCAAAAAAAGAAATACCTTATATTTTGACATTTCCTTTGAACGTGGTGGTGACCTATATTAGTTTCTCTGATTTTCTTATGTAGGGAATCCCAGGCATTGATGGACCATCAGGCCCAAAAGGAAACCTGGTATGTAGATTCAATTTTTTTCTCTTTGAGTAGCTGAGGCAAATACAATTTTTTTTTCTTTGAAAAAATCCAACATAACAACCTACAAATTGATATTTCTCCTAGTCGTGTCTTTTTATTTGTATGTTCCTCAGATATTGTGGATAAAAACTGCATTTTATCCTTAGTATGAGTCTTCGATCTATCTACCAATACACCAGTCAGAGGTGTGAAAGAGGACACAAATTAATTGACCTATGCTGCCAACTGTAGGTTGAAGTCTCCATGGAACAAAAAAGTCTGGAGGAGAAATCAATAGAAAATTCCTCCATCCCTTCTGTAAACTCTATCCGTTTTTGAAGTGATGATGTGAAATAATGAAGGGATTAATATTTCCCTGTGCATTTGTTATAAAACAGGGTCCACAAGGAGAACCAGGACCACCTGGGCAGCAAGGTATCCCAGGTCCGCAGGTAAGTCCTTGTTTTGTGTTAAAAAAACATTCAGGAGAGTCAGACATGAAAACTTTGAATATGCATTTCCCTGGTCCCATATGCCCTTACTTCACTTATTATCTTAAAAATGGTCCTAGTACAAAAAGGAATGAATTTTTATATTACCTTTTTCACAAATCTTCTAAATATAATTAGTTTTTTGGGGTGGGGGATGGGTTGTGGAGAGATGAATGGTTTGGATTCTGTAAATACCAACAATAATAGCAATAGTATAAGAGAGTTTTGTCTTGGATCATATGGCATCCCTGTTGTCGGCAGAGCTGCCAGTATGAAAATTTTTACAATTAGCTCGTTTTCTCTAACTTTTAATTGTGTTTCATTAAAAAGGGGTTTCTGAGGAAAGATTTCCTTTTAATGATGCAACTCTAGAGAAAGTATTTCTATGAATGTGTAGATTTCTTATGGTGCGTTTTTTATGTTTTCACAGGGGCTCCCAGGTCCACAAGGTCCAATTGGAGTTCCAGGTGAAAAAGTAAGAAATATTCCTTTGCTTAATAATCAGCAGCAAAATCTCTGCTTTCTTAAGATGTGATCTGATTTTCTTTTTCCTAAAGTAAATTTCAACTAGCAGTCCAGTTTCTTGAAATGCACTGATACTTTTCTTAAGATATCTAATCTTATTTACATATACTCTGTGAGGAGAAAAATCTGCAATTTGGTAGTAAAATACATGCATTTTGCATTATTCTATTTTCTACTTACATTGAATTTACAATATCAAAATAAGTACCATTTTCTATGTTTGAAAGTGCTAATTTCACTTCTTCAGCTTTGCCACCTGTATGTAAACCCTTTAAAATAGGCCAAGTTAGGAGGCACATCCCACAAGTTTGGCTATCACTTTATTTTATTGATATAGATATAACACATAATCTTAAACTCCTGACAAGTTTTCCTTTCCTTTCCTATTAGACTCCAATGAATTAGAGTCAGGTCAGTCTCAGCTCATTTCTCATGCTTTCTTTGTTTCCTAGGCCTCAAGCATGATTATTATTATTATTAGTTTACTGTTGTCTCCACTAAGTTTGTCTCTGTGGCTCTTTACACCATAATGTCTTTTTCTGGAATCAATGTCTAAAGGAATAAATGACACTTGAAGTGGAGTCAATGACACTTGAAGTCAAAATAGCAGCCTTACATCAAAGAATAAACTAATTACAACAGGCCCTTGGAATAGCATTTCCTTTTTATATTGAAGGGAGAGTGAAACCAGTTGGTATTAAACAGAGAAGCCTGAGCTCCTTTGCTTGCTGTTAAAAATCAGTCTCGTTCTTTGGTTTCTTTATGTCAGTTAGAACTTGTCTTTATAAGGTCTTTGCACTGTTATGAGAAGCATTTCTAAGCACATCTATTTCTCATAGAGATGATGTGCATACATGGAATGCCTGGAATGGCCCTGGCTCCTATCAGTTTCATGAAGATAAGGCAGAGATGTAGATTCTGGCAGACTTCCCTGGCCCCAGGATATCCACGTTCTATGGGAAATACTGTCAGGTGCCTTTCTATGAGGCATTATTAATGTGCATGGAGCAACATCAAAATTCAGAGCTGAAGAAACTGAAGCACATCAAGTTTCAGAGCTGAAGATGTTTCTTGGATGAGAAGCAAAACATCTTCAAGGAAAAAAACAACAACTCCAGCTGTCTTTTGTAAAAGCACCTTTTGGGACAACCATGGACGACTGAGAATCTTCATAGTCAACATTCAAGATAGTTTCTGCATGGACTAATTTTCCATTAAATCAATTATAGCCTATTTCATTTCTTTCCTCTTTCATTCTTTGGGTTCTTTGGTCAATCATCTTTAACCAAGCATTCTAAGTGGTGATGCAGTTGAGGATTTTGCTCTTTATCTTCATTCTCTGTGATTGTCACAGGTTGAGCACTAAGCACTATAGGGAATCTCCTTTATCTTTAGAGAGTCTTTCTTGAAATAGAACTCTAGAAATCAGATGTCCCTATCTCAAAAAGAGCCCCTGCATTTGAGATACCTTCTTTAGGACAGAAAAGAAATGAAGCTGCAATAGAAGGGACCATACCGCATCAATAAGACATTCTCATACCAAGCCAGTTATGACAATGAAGAAAATCAATATCTTTGATCCATACTGTGATCAACATTAGATACATTATGTTAGTCACTGAATTCATGTTTCATTTAAATTCATTTCATTTCTAAAAAGTAACCTGTTTACAAGATGCATCTTCTCACATGCATGAGGACATAAAAAGTACCCTGCTGAATTAGACAACTTCATGGTAGCCAAAAGATCTTGGAAACCTATAAGCTGAACACAAGCACAGTAGTGATCAGGATAGTGTGTCAGTTTTTCCAACTAGACCAGATAGGAAACACAACCAGGTGAGATAATTCTACTTCATTGTAAGGCTACATTAACAGAATGTTGCAAGTCTGATAGTACAAATATCCCACCCGTTTTTTTGGAGCCTGAGAAGTTAGGGGGGGGGGTTTCTTTATGAATTTCTTTTTTGGTCATCATGCAGCTGGCAGGCTATGCCCTCTCTTAGTTGATTGAAGGCAACATCAACCCCCCCCCATCTGTCCCAAGGTCATTCCCACACACCATTACTTACTGAAAAGCATGATAATGAAGATAAATATATATCCTATTTGGTTAGTAACCATTGATTGGCTTATCTTCTGCTGGCAACTTTTACCTGAAAGCCAAAAAAAACCCCTATTAAATTAAAAAGATTGTGTTAGATTTTTGACAACGCTTTGATAGCAACAGATGTGAAGACTATTCTTTCAAATACATATGGCATCTACTGCAGTACCAATTCACCATTCCTTTGTAACTATTATCAAAAGTTGCCCTGGCACCGTCTGACTCCAGTTGACCTTGGAAACTCTGGGGCTTGAGTAGATAAATTGCAGATACAAACAACCTTTGTTCTGATAAACAGAACATCTACAAAGGTGGAGAAACTAGTTTTCTGTATATGTGTGTCCTAACATTTAAATCCTGAACTTCTTTCCGTTACCCTTTTGTAGTAGACTGCTTGCAATCTCCTCTCCCTCCTTCCCTCCCTCCTTTAACTGGTCTTGTGCACCTGGCCTGTATTTAGAGTATAGTCATGTTGGGCCCCAGGCTCCTCATTTCCACTTTGCAAGCTCCAGCTATTATAGCTGTGTAGCTTCGTAACAGAGTATAAATGCTAACAAAATGCTAGTTTTACTGACACAACAACAAAATCAGTTTCAAGTTAGGCCAAAGCTTCTGTTCCAATCACATCACAATAAATCTGATTAGAAAAATATAGATTTAATTCAAAAAAAGTTTCATCAGAGTGCATAGGGATTCAAATGTAGTATCTGTTTGCAAACTTTTAAAGCAGCTGCATCATTTCCTGAAATTACAAGAAAGTTCAAACCCTAAAATCACATTAATTAAAAATATTTCCTTTAAGTCTCATTCAAGCTATGTCCTCATGTCATTTTTTTTTTTGAGTTGTCTGACTGTTTTATTCCACTATTTCACAATTGTGTTTATACTTGTGTGTTTTTAGAAAATGAATGTTAACAAAACATGAATAATAGCTTGGGAATAGCTGAACATTGATAATTGCTTCTATGAGAACAATTTTCATTCATTCATTCATTTTTATTCATCTAAAAATGGAAGAAATGGATATTGTTTTCAGATATTCATGCCAATTTATTTGAGAGTCTCACCATTCACTCCTACTTATGACTTTTAAAATTCACCACATTTTCAATATTTATTCAATATACTCAGATAAAAAGAATGAGATATACATATGTAACTGATAAAAGAAACGAGAAAGTAAGTTTGAAAAAATCATGCCATGATATTCAGACCACCCCTTTCAAATGACGTATTCCCAGATGTTCAGCTGGATGTCAACTTCAAAATGGTCTAATAAGCCTTAAACTTTGGAGAGCTACTTCATTTCTTCTTCCTGACTGAGTTTTGATTTTGATTCGGGAATAATCTTTGACTTGCAAACATTGGCAGCATGCCAGTCTACCTTAACTTTGATTGTTTTTTTTTTCAAAAGTCTTCCTTCACTTCTGT
Organism: Crotalus tigris; assembly: GCF_016545835.1. NCBI lineage: Eukaryota > Metazoa > Chordata > Lepidosauria > Squamata > Viperidae > Crotalus > Crotalus tigris. The sequence continues at coordinate 553,895 of NW_024098375.1, forward strand.
TTCCAGGGACCTCAGGGCAAACCTGGTCTGCCAGGACTTCCTGGTACTGATGGCCCTCCGGTAAGTGATGTGCAATTTAGTCCATTTTATATTTTGGGTTAAAAAAAAAATTACTTTGCAGCGGTATGCACATGAATTTCGACAAAGAAGTTGTGTCACCAGTAGCTCAAAGAAGAACATATAAAGCATATCCAGTTTCATTATTTCAACCTGATCCACATTTCTCATCTAAGCTTTTATTTTTTAAAAAAGGTCATTGAAATGGCAGATGAAAAATTGCACTGGTACTGAAATTTTTTAAAAATGTATTTAGTTGCCTGACCAGTATAGGATAGGTATAAAATACTGGAAATTAACATGATACACGTTTTACGAGAAAACTATTTTTTAAATTAAATAAACTGCTCTCTAAGAATAGAACAGAACAGAACAGAACAGAACAACAGAACAGAACAGAACAGAATAGAATAGAATAGAGCTGGAAGGGATCTTGGAGGTCTTCTAGTCCAGCCCCCTGCTCAAGCAGGACAACCCATACCATCTCAAACAAGCGACTGTCTAGTTTCTTCTTAAAAACCTCCAGTGATGGAGTGCCCACAATTTCTGGAGGCAAGTTGTTCCACTGGTTAATTGTTCTCACTGTTAGGAAGTTTCTCCTTAATTCCAGATTGCTTCTTTCTTTGATCAGTTTCCAACCATTGTTTCTTGTCCTGCCCTCTGATGCTTTGGAAAATAGGTTGACCCCCTCTTCTTTGTGGCAGCCCCTCAAATACTGGAAAAAAAAATGTTTCATTGCTTTTGGGTTATGGTTGAAGTCATAGCTTTTGAATTCTAATTGTTGTACTTTTAATTCCAAAGGTAAACAATCAATTTCAAAATGAAATAACAAAATTATTCTGCTTTTGTGAGCTAGAGCATCTTTATTAAAAACAAAATGGTTATCACATAGATAAAGTTTGGGTTTGCATTGGAGTCGCCTTGATGGATTAATAATGACCATTTAAATCCAGGGGTCCATTAAAAGCCATGATGATATCCCACGCATCGTGATGTCATTGTGCTGTGAATGTAGATTTTGTAATTTGTGTTAGTTGTGCAATCACACAGCACAAATGACATATGCTACAGAATATGAAGAAGCTTCTTGGATGAGAAGCAAAACGTCTTCCAGGAAAAACAACGTCCATTTGCCTTTTGAAAAAGTACCTTTGGAATAATCATGACCTGGATGACTGAGAATCTCCATAGATATTTACTAGAATTATTGTTTTCACTCAGATGGTGTAATGATACAAATAATAGCAACTGTCTTCTACAATGGATAACCATGTTTTTAAGGATTCTCTTTACCTCTTACCGAAGACAAATGGGGATAATGCATAATTTATGAAGCCAGACATTCAAAATTCCAAAGCTTAATAGTGAACCATATGATTTGTATATATGAAGTAGAGCCAATGCCAGAAAGAGCTGGCTGTTTTAGATCAATTAATCTAGTGGTCAGATTACTGTATGGCAATTACAAATTAATCCATTATGGCTTAGAGCAAGGGTAGGCAACCTTGACTCTTTTATGACCCGTGGACTTCAACTCCCAGAATTCCTGAGCCAGCCATGCTGGCTCAGAAATTCTGGAAGTTGAAGTCCACAATTCATAAAAGAGCCAAGATTGCCTAGCCTTGACTTAGAGTGTGATCTAATAAAAAAAAATAGATATATTATTGGGAACACTCTTGGGAAACTTTGTACCACCAGCTCCTCTGATTATTTATTTAGCATATGATGAGAACATAACAAAAAGAAGTAAACGAATATGTACAAACCTCCTCAGATAAGCAACATAGATCATTAAATCTCTGTCTGGCTTCACATGGGACTGCTAGGCTGTATTAACTACCGTTTCCAATTTTACACCGCTTGTTTAGGCATCTTGCAAAAGGAGGTAGATACACAGATAAAACCAATTTGTTACAGTTAGCATACTTATCTGAGAATAACTTTATTTCTCAGATAATTTAACTCTAAAGAGTATGGTATACTCCAAGAGTATGGTATACAGATAGAAAAGGTTCTCCCGCCCCCATCTCCCTCATAATTACAAGGGGAGAGAAGAGGAACAAAAGTTTAGGATTTATGCTTAAATATATGCCCTCATTATTTTGTGCAGACTTGCCTGGGCTGATACCCTGCAGATATGTGAGCCTACAACTCATATCAGTTACAATATCTGTGCTGATGACCTGACAGGAATTTAACACATTTGAAGAATAGCACATCTATGTTAAATCAGCCCTAATTTAATATATGTTTTTGTTTCAACATAATATAGAATTTGTGCCAGTTATGCTGTCATTGCTTTTCCCAGGTTATTTTAGTCTCAATGTGTTGAAAATTCTTTTTATCGATTCTCAGCCTATCAACTAGGCTTTCTAAATCTCTCTGAAGATAATAACGGGTACAGCGCAATCACATTCTGATCTCTTGGGAATAAATCCCACTGAATTCAGTGAGATTTACTTCTAGGTAACTGAAAATAAGAGTGACACATATATTGCCAATGTAGCAATCCTTTTATTATTGCTCTTATAAACAAAAAGAGATCAGTATAGAGGAGAGTTGAGTTACAAGTTGGATTTTTAAGGGCAAACAGAAATGAAATATTTGCCCTAAAGCAAGGGTCTTCAAACTTGGCCCTTTTATGACTTGTGGACTTCAACTCCCAGAATTCCTCAGCCAGCATACCTGGTTGAGGAATTCTGGGAGTTGAAGTCCACAAGTCATAAAAGGGTCAAGTTTGAAGGTCCCTGCCCTAAAGTATTAAAGGTGTTAAAAGAACAGAGCAAAATGAAATGAGTGTGATGATGCAACCCTCATACACGTAGTCCTCGACCTACGACCACAACAGAGCCTAAAATTTCTCTTGTTAAGTGAGACGTTTGTGAAGTGAGTTTTGCCCCAATTTAAGATCTTACTTGCCTCAGTTGTTAAGTGAATCACTGCAGTTGATTAGTTAGTAATAATAATAATAATAGTAATAGTAATAATAATAATAATAATAATAATAATAATAATAATAATAATCCCCCAGTGAGGCACTACCTTGACGTGGTTGTGGGGCTTGTGTACTCTGAGGAAGATGAGAGCTATGCCAGAGGTTCAACCATACTGGACAGGTCTCATCAGAGGAGTCAGACAAAGAGTGTCTCTCCCATAAAAAATATGGTGAGACGTAAATTGCAGAATGCCATACCGGCTCGGACGTCGCCCGGGTTAACAAGGTCCGCACTAGATATTGGAGTTCCTGGATATCTGGTGAAAAATGGGTTACAGGACTCAGGACTGTTGGCTGAGCAACCAGGGCCAGCAGCTGCAGAACTACTGGAAGAAAAGGTGTTTACCCGTCGCAGATACACAGTGATGGAAAACAAAGAAATAATGATCTGTTACTACAGATCAAGTCCAACAAGACGAGGATATCTAAAACGAATGCACCAATTCTGGAAAGAACAACATCCAGAATCAGAAATAACAGAACAGAGACTAGCAGATCAACGCCGATTTATAACACGAAATAAAGTATTCACAGAAACAGAATTGGACGAACTGCAAAGGTTTACCCAGGGCAAAGAAATCAAAGCCTTACCAGAAGTAATTCAGAATGTAGAGGCAAACCAGGGGGAGTTGGCAGTGAAAGAATCCAGTAGAGATATACAACTGTTCTCATTTGGAAACCAGGCACCTCTTCCTCAGGAAGAACAAAACCCTCTAACTAAAGAAATAAAAGAATTGAAACAAAGAATAACTGAGCATCTAGAACAGCACAAAAACAACAGAATAAGGCTGCCTGCATTGAAGCTTGTTCCAAAGAAACAGCTAGCACAAGCATTAAAAGATGCAAATACTGCAATAGCAAGTATAAGCACCAATTCACTGCAAGAAACAAACCAACTAATGTACAGCACAGCTGCAGTTATAACAGAATACCTGGGATGCAAAATCAACAAAGAAGAAAAACAAACAAACAGTGCACCACAAAAATGGAAGGTTAGACTAGAAAATAAGATCAGCAAGTTAAGATCACATGCAAGCAAGCTAGAACAGATGAAAGAAAAGAAGCTGAAGAACAAAAGACCAAAGAATACCTAATCAAGAAATACCACTTAGAAACAAGGAAGATCAAGGAAGCACTGGAAATAATAAAGCAACAAATAACAGCTATAGCCAGGAAAATCAGTAGATATGAAGCTCGAATTGCAAACTATAGGCAGAACCTCCAATTTCAATCCAATCAGAAACGTTTCTACCAATCCATCAATGGAGAAACTGCAAGGAATCAGTCAGTACCTGACAAGGAAGAAACAGTGCAATTCTGGAAGCAGATATGGGATAACCCAAAGAAATACAACAAGGATGCAGCTTGGTTAAAAGAGGTGGATACAAATAAAAAAGAAGTTGAAATGAAAGAACTAGTAATAACAACAAAAATGGTAGAAAAAAGAGCAAAGAAAATAAAAAATTGGTCAGCACCAAGTGAAGATGAACTGCATGGGTTTTGGTTGAAACATCTAACTGTTATACACCCACTCATTGCCAAGCAATTCAACAATATACTACAAGGAGGAGAAATTGAAAAGTGGCTAACAACTGGGAAAACCTACCTAATAATGAAAAATCCAGCAAAAGGGGCAACACCAGGTAACTACAGGCCAATTACCTGCTTACCAACAACCTTCAAATTACTAACTGGTGTGGTAGCTGATGCAGTACAACAGCATCTAGTTGAAAACAATCTCTTTCCACCTGAGCAGAAAGGAAACCGCCCCAATAGCAGAGGAACAAAAGATCAACTCCTAATAGACAAAATGATCTTGGAAAACTGCAAGAGAAGGAAGACCAACCTGAATGTGGCATGGATTGACTACAAAAAGGCATTTGACTCTCTGCCACATGATTGGATAATAAAGTGCCTAGAAATAACAGGAGTCAGTAGAAACATCAGAAAATTTGTGCAAAGATCGATGGCACAATGGAAGACACAGTTGCAGATCAATGGTGAGAGGCTGGGAGAGGTTAATATCAAGAGAGGAATATTTCAAGGAGATTCATTATCACCATTACTATTTGTTATTGCACTGTTTCCTCTGTCAACAATACTGAATAACTCAGGACATGGCTATCAAACATCAAAAACATCTGCCAGACTATCCCACCTCCTTTACATGGATGATCTGAAGCTGTATGGAAAACATCATCTGAAATAGAATCGCTGCTCAACACTGTCCGTATATATAGCCAAGATATTGTAATGGAGTTTGGCTTGGACAAATGTGCTACACTTACTATCAAACAAGGAAAAGTAGTGAAAACTGAAGGAATCAAGATGCCCCACGAAAATAACATTAAGAATCTGGATGAGGAAGAGTACTACAAATACTTGGGTATCCTTCAAGCTGACAACATCAAGCACACTGAAGTAAGAAAAAGATTAGAGGTGAATACATCAAGAGAGTGAAGAAGATCTTAAAATCCAAACTCAATGGAGGAAATACCATAAAGGCAATCAACACCTGGGCAATCCCATTATTAGGTACACAGCTGGAATAGTGGACTGGACTCAAGCAGAACTAAAAGCAATGGATAGGCAGACCAAAAAAATAATGACAATGAATCATGCCCTTCATCCACGCAGTGACATTGATAGACTTTATCTACCAAGGCAAATAGGTGGGCGTGGAATGCTACAAGTACATCAGATGGTTGAAGAAGAAAAAAATGGCTTTGGAAGAATATCTGAAGAACAATGATGAAGATGCACTGAAATTAGTATATCAGGAAGGCTTACTAACTACTGGAGAGACCAAACTGGCCTACAAGAAAGACCAAATGAAGAACAGAATAGAGGCATGGGAAGACAAAGCACTACATGGCCAATACATGAAAAAAATAGCTGGGAAAGCAGATAATAATAAAACCTGGCAATGGCTAAGAGCAGGAAAATTGAAGAAAGAGACCGAGGGACTAATTCTGGCTGCACAAGACCAAGCCTTAAGGACAAATGCATACAAAGTCAAAATTGAGAAGACAGCAACAGACAGTAAGTGCCGCCTATGCAAAGAAGCTGAAGAAACAGTGGACCACTTGGTAAGCTGTTGCAAGAAGATTGCACAAACTGATTACAAGCAGCGGCATGACAAAGTAGCAACAATGGTGCATTGGAAGATCTGCAAAAAATATCATTTGCCTGTAAGCAAAAACTGGTGGGATCATAAAATAGAGAAAGTAATAGAAAATGATAAAATTAAACTGCTCTGGGACTTCAGAATTCAAACAGACAAGCACCTGCAACATAACACCCCAGACTTAACAATTGTCGATAAGAAAGACAAAAAAGTCTGGATAGTGGACGTGGCAGTGCCTGGAGACAGCAGAATAGACGAGAAAGAACTGGAGAAGATAACAAAATACAAAGACCTACAAATAGAAATAGAAAGACTGTGGCAAAAGCAAGCAAGGGTAGTACCAATAGTCATAGGCTCCTTGGGTGCAATCCCAAAACAACTGGAGCACCACTTGAACACCATTGGCATTGACAAATTCGCTATTAGTCAATTGCAAAAGGCAGCCTTATTAGGAACTGCTTCCATCCTGCGACGATACCTGTAATACCATCAAACATCCACATCTGCCTATCCCAGGTCCTGGGTAAGGACTCGATAGGTAGACAAAATGCCAAATCCAGTCTGAACATCTGGCTGACTGTGCGATAATCCATAATAATAATAATAACAATAATAATAAAAAATCCCAAAACAACTGGAGCACCACTTGAACACCATTGGCATTGACAAATTCGCTATTAGTCAATTGCAAAAGGCGGCCTTACTAGGAACTGCTTCCATCCTGTGATGATACCTGTAATACCATCAAACATCCACATCTGCCTATCCCAGGTCCTGGTAAGGACTCGATAGGTAGACAAAATGCCAAATCCAGTCAGAACATCTGGCTGACTGTGCGATGATCCATAATAATAAAGTTGGAAGGGAGTGAATCTGGCTTCCCCATTGAGTTTGCTTGCCAGACGATTGCAAATGTTGATCACATGACCTTGGGACACAACAACGGTGATAAATATGAACCAATTGCCAAGCATCTGAATTTTGATCACGTGATTACAGGAGTGCTGCAAAGGTCATAACTGTGAAAAGCAGTCCTAAGTCACTTTTTTCAGTGCCATTGTAACTTTGAACAGTCACCAAACAAACTGTTGTAAGTCTAGGACTACCTGTAGTACATTTCTACTCAGAAGTAAATCTAATTTAATCTTGCTTCTAAGTAACTATGTAAGATTACAACCACACATTGAGTCTAATATTTATTCTTACATTTTGGAGATGGACAACAAAGGTGAAGATTTATTATACTCTTAACTTGCCTGTGGATTTAACCCAGTGGGAAAATCTTCAGGCTATTGATTTGCACTGGCAGTAAAATATTTCTATTACTGTTTTCTTTCATCTTGTTGTGCCATAACTTTAATGGCGTACTTTAGAGTAATGTTTGGTGACAGATAAAAATAATCAATTCCTATCTCCAAGAGAAAACACATCAAATGGAGAAATACTTTCGGTGCTTTACTTGCTTTTCCATTATCTTTAGAAATATTTGGATCTAAAATCAAAGAACATCTTTGTTGGCTTGATATATTGTCGATACTAATTTGTACATTCGAAGACAATCTCTAGATGCTAGTGTTATTAATGTAGCAAGAACATTATGTTCTTGGATTATGTCAGTTATTATTTTGAAATATTTTGTGACTCTAATTTTGTTTTTGGCCTAAAATTATATATTATGGGAAATGTGATATTCACCAAAATCTGCTTCCCTCCACCACCATTCAACTTTCTTTTTTCCTAGTGACATCTGATAATTTATTTTCAGGGGAAGCTCTGCAGCAGCCTCCCCATCCCATATATAACAATCAAACAAATAAAGGCATGAAAAATGTTTGTAACACGCTGTATTTCATTCTGTATTTCCCATATTGAAAGAAGAGTGGGAGTAGGAAATAATTTTTGCCGTGCTATCTGGTTCCAGACTACCCATTTGGCAGGAAAGACAACTAAACAACTTGTTTCTAAATAACCTTACATTCTCCTATATATGGTACCATAGAGTTCCTATTTTAAAGGCTAATTTTGCCTTCTCTCCAAATTCCATAATACCCTTCCTAGATTCAGGACAGTTTAAATTATTCATTTTAAATAACTTATATATAGAATTTCATTATTCCAAGCTGTAGAAATGGTCCCCAGTTTAGATAGGTTTAAAAGGGGTTGTGAAGCAGGGCAAAAATCAAGATATATGATTGAAGCCCTGCTCCTTATGTTCTGCACATGCAATCCCGGTTGAAGAGGGAATAGGACTTCAGTTATATGGTTGTGTCCCCATTGAAACCCTGGTATATGGATTCAGTTGGAGGCTATTAAAAGTAATTTGCTCAGACAATAAAATGGAATTTTCTCTTCAGAATGTCTATGAAAGGGAATACCAAGAAGGCAGGAGAGCTCTGGTTAGCCATTCTGGGGAAGCAAAATACTTCCAGTGTTGGGCTTTGACCTAATGAATCAAATGGATTCTTCTGATATTTATTCAGTGAAGTCATTAAAGTGGGATTTTGAGGCCAAAGTCTAGGGATGTACTCAGCAGAAGCAACAGGTGATAAAAACAATAACCATTATCTATCAGATTGTCCAAAGACTTCAATGACATCATTGCTTCACACCATTCACTGTAAACATATATCAGTTTTGTACCACTTTGACTGTGAAACCTTTTCAGAAGATCCTGAAAATAATCATTAGTAGAAGTTTAGTTGAATTTGTCTATCCCTAATCAGATTATAGATGCCAAGTTTCTCTAAGAGAAGAGGGTGGATATTTCAAGTTGGTACTGTCTTCTTAAAATAACAAAAATACCAAAGAAATAAAATGATATTTGAGAATAGGAATGAATCCATTTGTATGGTATTTGCATACTAAGTATTTCTCCTCCCCTATATATATTTTGTTAATAGGGCCATCCAGGCAAAGAAGGACAGTCTGGAGAGAAAGGTGACACGGTATGTTTATACTTTATTTATTGCTGTAAAAAGTGTGTGTGTAAAAATGAGTGAGTGTGTAATTAGAAAAAAGAGTGACAGATATGAAATTATGATAAATAAACTGTGATTGAAATCTTAGACCATTAGAACTAGCATCACTAGTTTTTCAAAAACTTTTCTCTTCTACTGAAGAATATTTCTTTCTTTAATTTCTCCCATGCAATTATTTTTGTACTGTCTTAGCTGTACAAAAAAGCTATACTGTCTTACTGTCTGTGTGTAACAAAAAAACAAAAGTGATAAATAAATTCATCAACAGGATCGTCTCTATTTAAGGATAAAAGGAGAACATTCAGCATAAAAGTGATGGGAAAAGAGAATATTTTCTGTAGGGTTTTAGTTATTGCCCATATATGATGATGATGGTAATTTCATACTATTTATACTGCTCTCTAGAATAACCTAGTTTTCCCAATGCTTTTGCCAATAAATAAGACAATAACTCTATAATTCTTGATCAATTAGGCAATGAATGTGCCCAAAGTTGTTTTGATACAAAATGGGCAGCAAATAAATTAAATAATAAATAAATAAAGTCAGAATGATTTTTCATTCTGTTCTCACCGAGTGTCCTACTTATTTTTCCATTTTAAATTTACTTTAAATGAAATAAACTTTCATTACTTCAAATGAAATGAGCTTTAAATTACTACTCGGTAACTTTATGTTGTCCAGGTTATATTGTCAAAGTACGCGTCACCTTCACAGATTGGTTTTAAAATAGGTTAACACTCCTAGCTGAGTTGGATATGGTAGATAGAAGCCTGAACATGTATTGAACTACAGTGATACCTCAGTCTTCATCGTTAATTGGTTCCAAGAAGTGCAATGGGTGCCAAAAACAATGAGTATCAAACAGATTTTTCCCATAAGGAATAATGTAGTGAGTCACAAGGTGGCTGACACTGACAAGTTCTAGCTTGTGCATTGAAAACCAAACAGACGAGTACCGGGACAAAATTTTTGCATCAAAATACGTTGAGTACCAAATTTGATAAGTTTCAAAGCAGTTAAGTAGCAAGGTACCACTGTATTCACAAAAGCATACATTAACAGGTTTGAAAGGTAATGTTTTTACATTTTTACATTAGTACATTAAAACCATGGTGAGGAATATTCATCATCTAATTAGAGATAATGCAGCACAGTATCATTACTGTAATGATTCAGCAGAATACAGATGGTTCCTTTAATTCCGTAATTCTTCCATTTTATCCAGTGTTGTTTTTCCACCCAATACTGACCATCCAAAATTCTAAGTTTTCTTTTGTAACACACACACACACACAAACTCTTAGTAAATCAATGTTTCCAACCTCTGCTAGAGTAATGCAGTAAAATATTAAGCAATTACATTTATCTTTTTTTTTTCTTTGCTCATGTAACATACTGTTTATGTAATGGTCAATTGACCCTCTTATGTATATAAAAAGAAGTATGTGGATTCTCAGTCCAAGTTAGAACTACCACATTTAAGTATTTGTGTATGGGTGATAGAATAATTATTTATTCCTCCATTGACTTCGTTTCTGACCTCCATCCAATCCTGTGTAAGTTAAAAGAAAAAAAACTTTGTAGACAATGAGTTACTTTTAATTTTCCTCCTGAGGAATTAATGCTTCCAACACTGTGAATGATAGTCCTAATCCAGAAATATATCCTAGCATAAATAAAAAAGGAGAGTCAACTCATATGTGTCCTTCTGTTAAGAACTATAGGAACTAAGGATAGCATGCTTAACACTATCATGGTATTTCCTAATGCTCATAAATTAATATAAATAAAGATTTATTTGATGTGATTTTTAAAATTGGGTATATTAAGATACAAAATTGTCATGAATAGCTATATAATTTATTGTTCAATTTAGACGTATTTGCATGGCACAGTTCACTGTAGCCTTGGTTTAAAATTCCATAGTTATTTCGCAATACACTAGAAAAGTCTTTCGTAATACAAGTTTTACTAAATAATTTCTCAGTAGATGACTGTTATTTATTTATTGACAATTTGGGCTTCTTGACTGATGCAATTTATAGGCAGTTCTCAATTTATGACCACAACAGAACCCCAAAATTTCTGTTGCTAAGCAGACAGTTGTTAAGGGAGTTGAGTTCCATTTATGATTTTTTTTTGGGCCACCATTGTTAAACAAATCACTGCAATAAGTGAATCTGGCTTCTTCATTAACTTTGCTTGTTGGAAATGGCTAGGAAAGTTACAAACGGTGATCACATGACAGTGCTGCTGTCATAAACACAGGCCAGTTGTCAAGGACCTGAATTTTGATCACATGACCATGGGGATGCCGCAATGCTCATAAGTGTGAGAACAAGTTATGCCATTTTTTTCAGTGCCATTGTAACTTCAAACAGTCATTAGATGAATGATCATAAGTCGATCACAATGGCCATAAATTAACGTATTTCTGGACATTGCTTACTGAACCTTTTAGATTATGTTAAGAAAGTGTGTTCAAAACAGTAACTACCGATACTTTCGAAAAAGTAAATGTGTAGCATCGTATTGTAGTAGTATATGTATATTGTTTAAACTTCACATAGTATAATCTAACTAAAATTCAATGTCTTCTAGGGGCCTGCAGGTCCTCACGGTCCAGTTGGCTATCCTGGTCCCCGTGGTGTAAAGGTAGGGCTAACATGATGTTTATGTTTGATAAACAATCAACTTGGCCCTAAGTTTTGCTAATCTGGTCCCTTGGCCATTGTCACTTGTACTTTCCTGTAGGGTGCTGATGGAATCCGAGGTCTAAAGGGTGGCAAAGGTGAAAAGGTAATCTGTTAATTGTGTTTACGTTCTATTGCAAAAAGCACCCCAAATAAATGGGAAAATTTGAAAATCATGTCTATTACAGCTGCAAGATTATTATACGGTGGTCGAGAAATGGCCATAGGGGCAGAGTATCCTCCTGTAATGTCTTCAGATGGCCCAATGATTTCAGCAGAATTTTTCTTGTATTTCTTCCAAAATAGGACAGGAAATATCAAGCGCGAGAAATCAGGAAATCCAGGCAGTTCAAATTAATATAAAGGTTTATTGCAGGGATGTCAAACTGCCGGCCCATGGGCCGGATGCGTCATGCCGAAACCGTGCTCACCCCAGCTCCGGCAATGGGAAAAAAAATTGTGATATGTCACGACACGTCATGTGACATGTTTGACACTTCTTGTTTATTATAAGCTTAAGCTCTCTACAAGAATCTGAACTACTAACAGTCAAAGCAAATTGGCAGTAGATAAGAGTCAGTGGAATTCAAGGTGGGCTGGACTTAGATCTCTTGTGTGTACAAAAAGACTCAAGACTGATGGCACATTTATTTCCTCCCTTGGGCTCAGCCTGGTCATCTCCCACAGAAAATTTTATATATATAAAATTCAATTATTTTAGAGGCTAACTGCTTATGTGTATGGTACTGGAAAAATCAAATAATAGTAAATAGAGCAATCTCCAGGATTAAGAATTTAGGCTTTTGCGTGTAGATCAATGGTGTTTTTATTCTGTAGGATAATTGGGATAATTTGTAGGGACAAAACTAAGTTCCTGACTAGTCTGTTATGATGCATAAGGAAAGTTCCATTTCTTTATTTAATGGACAATAATTGTAGCATCTGGGATCTTGCTGCTGGGAATGACATTTTCCAAGATTCCTGATTCTTGAGATATTATTATAGCATCTATAATTGCATTAAAGATTACAGGGACTCTATGAACATTACAAAAATGTCAGGAACAGGAATGGACATATCTTTTCATATTCTACAATATTTGCATTTTTTTTTCAAAGATCAGTTTGTCTACACTGCTGGAGAGCAATAACTGTGTAATAAATATATCAGGAGTGTTTTGTTTTTTTTACTTTACAAAACTTGACCTGTATTTTTTTGTACTCAGGAAAATTCATAAAATTTAACCTGCCACTTCTTTACATTTACCTCTTAATCTGTGTGTTTGATCTGAGAACTGCTTGGCAAAATTCAGAGAAGTAAGAAAAAAAAAGAGATTCATGTTCTAATTTGGGAGATACTAATTATGTCTGTTAGTAGTCAAATGTGAACTCATAGAAAGCAGCCTACTAAGGAATCCTAGAAATTATTTGCCAAGGCTCATAGTACCACTGATATATAACAGAAGCATTCTAGTGTTTGGTCCCAATGATTTCTGGTTCATCCACCATCACCATCAGAAAGATAACATAAAAAAGAGAAACAAAGACCCTCAACAGAACGAACCCATTATGAATCCGATCAAATGCTGGACTTCATTGCCTGGATGATTTGGAAAGCTGTTTTGACCTTTCCAGGTGCAGATTTTCTGTGGTTATTACATCATTGCAACAAGTAAAATATGGCTATGCTAATTAGCCTTTAATCAGTAGTAGTATCTTTGGGTTATATTCCAATCGACTTTTGAACAAGAAATATCTGATGGGAAAAAATCCCAACACTTTTAAAAATGGAAATATAAGGAGGAAATTTAATAAGGAAAAGTAATATTATAATGAAGAACTCATTGACAAATTAAGAAATGAATGCTCCTATTGCCTTAAGCACCTTTCTCATTATTCTTTCTTCTTTTTTATAAAGCTGAAAAGTAATTCAACTCAGCTGTGGCATTTTTTTCCAGATACAGAAATTGCCATATTGCAGTAATTTGGTGTATGATCTAGCTTTAGTAATGTAAATTATTGCGACTTACAGCAAAATAGCTATGTTATGCCAGTCTACGACTATAAAAAGACTTGATTTGAAATAGCTATGGTTGTCATATGCATTATATTAATTTATCCAAATTCTTGAACAACTTCCATTCTGATTTCTTAAGGAACTTTATTATGTTTCCCTTTCTCGCTACAAAAAACATAGGGTGAAGATGGCTTCCCTGGATTTAAAGGTGATATGGGCCTTAAGGGCGATAGAGTAAGTATTACTTTAAAACCGCTTTAGATCTATTGAGACATTGTACTTAAATTCTCAGATTGGTAAAGGGAACTTTCATTATCACTCCATCCATTCAGCAGGTTTTTTAGTCTCAGTTGAACATACAGAGATCTTCATTTAATGAAAACCACTGTGCAATGGATATGATTGATTCTTCTGAAGACTTTTATGTTCCTCCAAAAGAAAGGAAAGATGACTATATATTAGAGTTTTAATAATTAGTTTCTATGTTGCTCTGATCATTAACTGACTAAGGAATTGACTATCCTGACGTGTAAATAGGAATAAAGGAACACGACAACTAACAAACTTTAAAATCCATGAATTTAACACAATATAACAAAATATTCCTATGCGAAAGAACTACACAAATTTATTCAGTCATATACTACACAGGAGGATTTTTAAAAAAAATCACCTCTCCTCAAAGGCCTAATGAAATAACCAGGTTTTGATTACTTTCATAAATCCCATAAATCCTTAATTTATGACCATGATTGGAACAGGAATTTTGGTATTAAGCCATGTAGTTGTTAAGCGAGTCATTGTGTGACCAGATCTGATTTTATGACCATTTTTACTGCTGATGTTAAGTAGATAACCTGGTTGTTAATGAATCATGTGGTTCCACAGCCATCATAACTTCAAACTGATATTAAACAAACAGTTGTAAGTTGAGGACTACCTAAATTGTTGGGCTAGTTCAATGCCCAGAGAAGACCTTCACCATCAAGAACTTGTAGATGACAGTGTTTAGGAGAAGAACCTGAAGTTGCAGTGGTGCAGTAGTTAGAATGCAGTATTTCAGGCTAATTCTGTCAATTGCCAGCAGTTTGATTCTGACTGACTCAAGGTCACCTCAGCCTTCCATCCTTCAGAGGTCAGTAAAATGAGGACACAGATTGTTGAGGGCACACACTGACTTTTTGTAAATTGCTTAGTGAGAGCTGTAAAGCACTATGAAATGGTATATAAATCTAAGGGTTATTGCTATTGAAGGCATGTGATCTTTTTTTACCAAGACTGTGTACTTTCTCTAATACTATTCTATCCTCCATTCCTTTCCCCACCATCTCTGCCCAGTAGATTGATGAGAGCTTTTAGTAATCTCTACTGCTGAACTTTCAGAAATGTCAAAAGATACACTTGCTTTTTGAGACCTTTTTTTTAAAAGGTGTATTTTATGGGGCTGCATGGCTTCTGATTTTTATAATCTTGAGGATGGGATAACTTTTTATTAAGACTTTATGTATGCTTTATTAATCATTGATTTTTTAATTAATACTGGTATTTACTATTTAATTGTTCCCCATTGTCTCACCTTGGCTGGAAGGTAACCTTAAAGTAATTTAAAATTATAAATTAACAACACACAGTAGTGGAATTATTGTACACAGATTCCTTTATGTTACACCTGAGTAGCATTGCTTTTAGTATGCTCCAGACACTTATGATATATGATTCTCATTATTGGTATGAATGTGTCAGCTTTTGTACTCTTGTGACAGGTCTCAAATTACTTGTTGCTTCTTACAACAGTAGTGTCATCTTATGAAAATTTCAAAACCTCAAAACCCCTTATAATGAAGTAAAGCAATTGATTTTCTTTAAATCAGCATTGTTAACTTGCGTGTCAACATAGTACAGAAGCTGACATTTTGCCAAAGTTGCATTTAGTTTGATACTATTGAGCAAGTACATTTTCTGTGTTACCTGTATTTATTGATTTTTTTTGTATAAATTGGATCATCAAGGCAATTTTTAAGATGGATCGAGTTTCAATAATGTTAATTTATTCAAAATAAATTGAAACCACGGTCAAGATTAAGATGATAGATCTTGAGGGACCTGCAACAAGAAAGTTTTACAGAAGAAAAAAACTGAGGATTTCTCCCTATATCACAGTTGGCTCCAATTAATAATGTCAACCTTTCTGATTCTAGCCAGAACAACTAATGAGGATGCTGATTAATCAAGTTATAAGGGGAAAAAAAGCAAAGGGAGACCAACCTTTTTGCTTTCTGGGGTGGCTCCTTAGTTATTGTCTTTAGAAAGCTTTAGGAGGAACTTAATTTGAGAGAGTCAGTAGCTGGACTTCAGTTAGTGTTTTTTTTTCTTCTTTTTGGTCTTTTGTGGAGACAGATGGTTAGTTTTTATTGTTTTATGTACACAATATTTTTAAGGGTGAAGTTGGTGCTCTTGGTCCTCGAGGAGAAGATGGCCCTGAAGGTCCTAAAGGTCGTGCAGGTCCTACAGGAGACTCAGGTGGCCCCGGCCAAGCTGGAGAAAAGGTTTGTAATGGTTTGATATTTCTATTACCATAATTGACCAGCACGATACTAGCAAGAATATGACAAAAATAATTGAAGCACAAAAGACATATGAAAACATTTATGTTATGTTTGAAACATGTAGAGGATGGTGGGACCTCAGATTTGTAACAAAGACGTTTGAAGTAACGAGAATGTATTTCACATGTCCATTTTTTTTCCCATGTGGAAAAAACAACTCACGTTTTTACATGATTACTGTTATGCCAGTGAGAGGTGTTAGCCGGAAAACCAAATCTCCCACTTAAACCAGAGTTTCTTATCAAGGAAAAAGAAGAGCCACAATTTATTACAAACGGTAGAGCAGTGGACCAAGGTTAGTTTGTAGGGTCTCCTCAATATTTTGTTTCAGGTTCTGAAATAGCCCCTGAATTAACTATTCCTGAATAGTACTTCTGTACCTAGTGTCTGTCTGTACATTTAGGTAAATTCTTTCACCTTCCCCAAATTACTTCCAGGTGTCCTTTCTCTCTGTTTGGCGTGCAGATAGCCTTTTATTCAACTACATTTCTGCATGATTGCATCGGTGGCCTGATCAAAGACATGTTTGTTTATAAGGATCTTGTGAATGACTCTCCCCAGGTGATTCCCTTTCCATATAAAAAAAAAGAAAGGAAGGTTATAATTTGATACTAGAAGCTTTATAAGCTGTCATAAAAATACTTTCAAAGTCAGATCATTCATTCCAGAAAATATTCCTTTCAGCTTCACTTAACTGTTGGGAGCTATTTGGAATTAATGATCCTTATAATGTTTCAAGACATCTTGCCAGCTGTTAAAAAGGTCATGAATAAAGAACACAGCTATTATAATTATGGATAAATGGCAGCATAATTGGAAAGTTATCACTAAGTTTCCATTAAATTCCAATTCCACAAAAAACAGGAGTATATGAAACTTACTTTCTCCCAAAATCTAAATTAATTCCTATTTTGATATGGAAGTATTATGATAGATATAGAATTCGATTGAAAGGAGTGTGGGCAGAAGAAAAATTGGAGTTAGTGCAATTTTGCAAAGGTTAACATGAGTATATCTTTATGTGAAGTTGTTACAGGTTGGTTATAGAGCAATCAGTGTCTTTACTTGCTCCACAGCCTATGCATGGATCACAGAATCTTAGAGAAGAAAAAAACCCATTGAGGCCAAGCCCTTTCTCAGTGCAATAATACTAATTAAGGCGTCTAAGAGACAGATAGATGGCTGTCAAGTATCTCCTTCAATACACCCAGCTCTTCCTCCTCCCCCCTCTAGTGCTGGTAGTTGGTTTTGCTGTTAAAATATTGTTAAGGTTCCTTTTTAACATTCATCTGGAATCTGTACTCTGCATCCCATACTTCGGGTTGATAGAGAATAAATCTTGACCTTTTAAATAATTGTCTAAGGAATCACAAAATCTAATGCTGCACATTATAAAATATAGATTTAAACACTTAGCTCCAGCTCCTGATCTTCTGAAATATGCTAAGAAAAGCAACAAACATAAACTAAGTTAAGATTTAAGATTGTTTACATAGGCATAACATTTATTAAAGACACAAATTTCCTTTCCTCTTGAATGGAATGCTTTTACAATTTCTTACTTGATCAGATCTCAAGAATGATAACTATGTATATTGCTGAGGACCCTGATTATTGTATATATTAATAATGTGTATATTAAAGATCTTGGGAATATCATCCTCTTTAACATCATAGCTATTGCTGCTCTGAAAGTTTGAAAAGTGAATATTTCAAGGTTTAAAAAAAAGGGAGGGAGGGGGTTCAGGAAGTTGAAATATTTAGCTAAGTCCTCAAATTCTCCCAGATTCTGTACTAGTTTCTCATTGCCATTTGTGTCTTCTACTGTTCTACATTTTAGTATATTTTCCTTTTGGCACAATGATCCTATTCATTCAATACACTTAACTGGATTGGGGAAGTATGTTGTGAGAACACACAAAAGGTTTCAGTTGCTCCCTGTCAGCCACTGGGGAGTTAAATTAGCTCAAACTAATATTCCATCATGCAAAGATTTAAACTAACTCCAACCAGTTAGATATATCATTGGAATTCCCCAAAAGTACTGAAGAGAAAGTGCAGCTGAAAAAGCAAACTTCTCTATTATCAAATTCTTGCCAAAGCTTGGCAGCGCACAGCACATCTTCCGGACTCTGGCTTGCAGTAATGGCCAAACAACACCTGTTTGCACAGTTGGTATTAAATATGCCAGTAAAGTAATGAAATTTTACCAATATTTTCTCAGCACAACAATTTAATGGATATTAAGCTAGGGATGCTGTATTCTCATTATGTATTGCTAGAATCACTGATAAGGAGATTTGATTTGTTAGTGACTGGCTTAGTTAAGTATTTTATGAGAGCAAGAGCAGTGTAACAATACAACCAACATGTCCCTAGCCCAAGAGAGTTTGCACTACTTTTGCATTGACTGTTCGCATTTTGTTCCATGAGCGACAACATAATCAATTCAGACAACATAATCAATTAAGAAACAGGTAGCTTTTTGAGAAAATATAGTACTGCCAGATATTTTGTTTGTTCAGAGAAGACCAAGTGGTTTGTAGAGCAGAGGCATGCTTAAAAACCTCAGCAGTACTTAATTCCATCCTTCTGGGGTTAGCAGAAGATGAGAAGGGCCCCAAAACATCACACACACATTCACACAACACACAACCCAGCTTGAAATCTATCTGATTATGCTTGGTTTGAACCCAAGAAGAATCAAAGAACTCCATGTAGTACAATGTCTCATTTTGTATGATGTCTCCAAATCTTATAATTTTCATCCAGTTCTATGACTTTTGATAAAGTTTGGTCAGTCCCAGTTAACTGTTGGTTGTCTCTTGGGTACTATCAGCTTATCTAATTTGCATAATAAACTTTGCTTATTTAGAGGAATATTCCGTAATAAATCTTCTTAAATAACTTTATTCTGGTGTTTTCCTGCATGCTGTTAATGTTGAAATACTCCAAAACCACCCTTTCTTCTTCCATGGCTTAGTCTGAGCAGGTCTCATGTATTCCATCTTTCATAAATGTCTTTTCTGATCCTCATAAATTTAGTACCAATAGGATAGATGGACAGACAGACAGACAAATAGATCAATCTATGGATAGACAGACAGATCCAAATAGCTAAAAATCAATAAGTATGATGATTACATATAAATGCTAGTTACAATACGGAGATATTTGGAAAACGTAAATGAAAAATTAATGTTTTTTTTTAATTATAGGGTAAACTTGGTGTTCCCGGTTTGCCAGGATATCCAGGAAGACAAGGCCCTAAGGTAAATTTGCTACAGCATTAGGGAGGTATATGTAATTTAAGATTTAATAGTGCGTGCACATTTGTTTAGGTAAATGGATGTGTATGAGTTTGTTACTTAGAACTGATCCAGTTGGAATTATAAAACACCTTTACTGCAATCTAAACATTACATACTGTTCTTCTAATGGGAGCAAGTCTTGTAATTCTGTATGTTTAACTTGTTTAACTTGAACTACACTTTATTGATAGAGGCTATAGGAGTAGTTTTCCACAGTCATCCCTGTGGTTCTCCGTATACCATAGAAAAAGAAAAAAAAAGGTTAAAAAAAAAACAAAACCAGGGAACACAGTGCCTTGATTATGACTCAGTAATTTGGAAGTCTTCTTGAAACCCCAGTCTGAATTAAATCAGAATAATTAATTAACTTTTCCAGAATTTCATTTAATACAATTTAGAAGGAATCTAGAAGCTTTTTATCATCCTTTGAGAACTCTTCTTGATAACACTCAAGTCAAATAGCTACTTCTCCTAACCCTTATTCAGAGAGCAACATTAGCACACGCAGCAATACTTATTTTCAAAAGATAATAGCAGAAAGTTCCTGGAGTGTAGTTAACATTTTTATAAACTACACTTGACTTGAATGATAGTAATAAAATGTTGACACAATAAAAGTATATCTCAGTAACATTCTCCATAATATTAAGGAATCCAGAACAAGGTTGCATAGCTTCCACTACTGTTTTCCAGGTTGGAGGATGTCGAAGTACTGAGTTAAAATTGCTCCAAGTTCTGCTTTTCTACCAGTCTTTCTCCTTCATTGGCTTCTCTAAGGATTTGGAAGTGGTATACATTAAACAAATTCAACTCCTGTTCAGTATGACTTAGCATTACTTTATCAGTCTGTATCTGTTCCCATTTCATTGGAATCTTTTTTCTATATTCAAACATCAAATAATATGAATATTATATATATATATATATATATATATATATATATATATATATCCCTTCAATATCTGTATCTAAAGTCATACAATATATTGAAATTAAGATACTATTCACATGAAAATTATATTATAAAAAAATTACATCTTTTTTATTTCTTAAAGGCATACAATTAATAAACTATAAAAATATGACAATATAGATGGATAGTATATATGATCCAATAGGTGTCTATTCCTAACCACCATGATATGATGCAAACACATCACATTTTGTTACTTGTGCCATAGTGTCATATACACATTTCATCATTTATCCCCTTTCTGTAGACACTACCATAGTTTTCTAACAGTTCCAGTAAAGCAAAATGAATTATGGAATTAAAATCCATGATATAATATTCTGTGGACATCTGTTCTCTGTTTTCTGTGTGTATATTTATGTATACTTAACTTATTTATATTAGTTAAGAATGTCAAGTTTGTGCTTTATACTTACATTAGTATAGTGGCACATATCTACTCCTACTTGTACTCCTGTGTCTTCTTTCCATGAATGGTGGCTTCATATGTCATTGTTTTCAAAATAAATATATAAACGTATTATTAATTTTTTACTGCATTCTGGACTTGAACAATTATGGTAAGTAACTGAAAACTGTTAATATCTATATTCATGTTTGGATTGTGTGGCTTAAATAATATATATTGCAAAGAATATATGTTATGTTATTCAATATAGTTCGTAATAAAAAATGGTTTACATCCTAAAGTTCCAGATTAAATCCTTGGAATGATCAAGTAGGAGGCTAAGACATTTCTGTCTCAAATTCTGGAGAACAGCAATGGAGATGTTGAATAAATAGACAAATAGTCTGACTTGATATAAGACAGTATTCTATGTTCTACCATGCTATGTTTCCAAAGTCCTTCCAAGTATGAAATGAAGAGATACAGTGTGAGCTCTGTTGAATGCATGTGCTATTAAAACCACTGAGTTTAGTTTAAAGATGTTTCTTGTAATTGGCTGGGCAGTAGAAAGTTTCACCAAATATGTTATCATCTTCAGAATACAATATTACAATCTATCAAAAGTATACAGTGTGAAGGGCTTATTAAATATTTATATTGATTAAAAGTACATTTGTAATTTTTGGTACAGGGATCTACTGGGTTTCCTGGATTTTCAGGTTCTAATGGAGAGAAAGGAGGAAGGGTAAGTCATAGCGGTTTACCTATAAAGTTATGAATATATGGATTTTGAATTTGGGAACATTAAACAGATTGGGATGTACGATATTATAACATTTCTTATGTTGGGTGGTGCTCAAACTAAAGTATCATGTCTTTGTAAATAAAAAAGAATGCTGTATATATCCATTATGGCTGCAATTTAAGCAATGTGAAGCCCTATTATACACAGATACTGCTTAATGAGATCCCACGACCCAGGTTGGATAGAGTACACAAGCGTAGACAGTCAGGATTATTTTTCTTCCTCCTATACCTGGCTAGTGAAAAGGAAATTGATTAATTGATTAATATGTTTGATACATCTCTGGGTGGTTTATAAGAATTATAACTCAGAAAGACATATGATGTACTCCAGCTTGCAAGAATAAACAACAAATCCACTAGAACTCATCTAACCATCTGATCCAAATGGCTGGAGAAACAGCCAGATCTTCAATGCCTTGCAAAAAGCCAAACAGGGTTGGGAATCCTGTGACTCTCTGGAGGGATGATGTTTTCAGGTGCTGCCAGTGAGACATCATGACTCTGGTATTATTGCTTGATAGAAAGGCCCTGGAGTTGAAGCCGATGAAGGTATAAGCAGATGGCCAAACTAAGTATATCATTAAATACATAAAAGGCAAAGAAAATTTGCAGACAATTATAGAGTGTGAATAGGAAATTCAATTCCCATGCTGACATTATAAGAAACTGTTCTTCTGAAAGCAAATGCTCATACTATGCTTTGGGGAATAACACCCCCCCCCCATGATGTCATTGAAAAGCCAACTTGTCTGCAAGTCGGCAGACAAAAATAGAATGAGGTTCTAAACAAAACATTTTTAAGCAGATAAGACATCAAGAATTTGCTGTTTCGTTGAAGATGGCGATACTTCCATAATGCCGACTCAGCAAATTGTCAAAAATTCACAGCATCGGTATCCATAAAAGCTCAGCTGGATGTAGCTGATTGCTTGTGATAGAGCTGCGCGAAAGTCATCAAAGGGGAAAAGACGGGCTGACAGTTATACTTCATGGTAGCTTAGTGTGCCATTAAGTGAGACTGAAGTAATGCATGCCATTAATCTGCCTATCATTTCATTTTATTTAATGGGAATGAAATTTATCACTTTAAATGTCTAGATACAGAGTTCCATATGAGCACTGTTTGCCACATAAATTGGCAAAACTATATTTATAACTAAAGGGGACTCATGAATTCCTAACTGCTTGCACAATTAATCTTTAAGAGAATGGGGTTCCCTTCTCCACATGGAATTTTCTGAATCCTTCAAAGACGTATAAATATTATATCATGTATATGTGAAGGGTAATAAAAGTGTTCAAATTTAAAAGCATCTAGCACATGCCTATTCTATAGCACATCAGGTAATAAAGACAGATGGAGTATGGGGAAGGAAGAGAAGAGAGTAGGAAGAAACACCAGTCCTTCTTTTTACAATTTATCAGTAGATTAAATTTCTCAGTTATAATTTAAGGTAGAACTGGGCAACTATTAGTTTGTCAAGAGCTACATGTAATTTTTGGGAGGGAGACTGAGGATTTTAAAGTTGATGGGACTATTTCACACAAATTGGTGAAATTTTGAGGACCTTCTTTTTTTTCTTACTTATAATACATACTGTAGTAGGGGTTTCATCTTCCTTTTCATTTTCAAACTGACAGGAAATCCAACCATTAATTTTCTGATGGAACACATACATCCATACTCCTCTTCTATGTATGTATGTATGTATGTATGTATGTATGTATGTATGTATGTATATATTTATGTAGTAACACATTGGAGATTTTAGAATCAAATAATGTAGCTTAGGACCAATACCTTCATTATGAAATTAGTGTCTTGATGTATGCTCTTTTTTCATTGTTTTTCATTTTGTTTCCAATTTTATATTTAATTTGGAAGAAAAAGTAAAATAATTATGTTTTTAACACTAATATTCAAATGGTAATTAACTCCCCTACTTCCTATCAAAATTCAGTACTCTAAGGTACCTAAATAATAGAATATCAAGAAACTAAGTATATTATATAAATCTTGTATAACCTATTAAATCTGAGAAGATGGAGCAATAGATGCTTTATATTGCTAGATATACCGTACTTTCCAGCGTATAAGATGACTTTCGCAAGCAGTAAAATCGGTGCCGAAGTCGGGGGTCATCTTATACGCCGAGTCGTCTTATATGCTGGAAATTATGGTAGTTTCCGGTGTATAAGACGACTTTCTAGGCATGCGACTCGGTGCCGAAGACGGGGATCATCTTATACGCCGGGTCGCCTTATACGCCGGAATATACGGTAATATGTTAAAAGACTGAGTTAGTTCTATATTAACTTTTTATGGATATTTCTTTAGTTCTTCAAATATCTATATATATGTATATACATATACATGTATATATATGTATGTCTATAGCAATGTAACATATATATATATATATATATATATATATACACACACACACACATAAACATACATACAGTATATAGATACTGTAGATAGATAGACAGACAGATGGACAGACAGACATATATACACACAGATATCCATTGTAAAAATCACAATGACTTTATATGCATTATGATGTCATGTAACTCATGGCACACAATGACATTATGACACACAGCATATCATATCATTTTCCCCTCATCTCCCTCTACAGACATTCAGGACTTAACCCTACATGATTTTAAGAAATGGATAATAGTAAGGAGAGGAAGGGCACATTTCAATCAGTTAAGCAAAAGGAGAGTGTTCTGATTTACAGTTAGATCAGTTATTTGAAAATCAAGGGCAATTGCCTTCATTTGGCTGTATATCTAAATAGATAACTAGTTTTTGTACAGAGGGGAAACTCAGGGAAAAAAAAAAGAAAATACAGATTGAATCTTTGGCTCAAATATCTTGCCTGTTGGGCTAGTTTTATTAGACTGTCTTCTGCAAGGATTTACAGACTCAGCATAATCACTGAGGTACTTTTTAAATTTAAAATTATAAACTTTTATTAATTACAGTGGCAGCATTGTTTGCTTCCTTGAGTGAAGGTTTACATCATACGAAGAGCCAGATTGGTGCCTTGGTCCCGACAAAATAATCACCATCAGGACTGAAATTGACATCAGTTCTAGGAATACAGTTAATGCGCTAATTTCTTATTATGCAAATAGAAGCTACAGAGCAGCTAGGCAAAGGGGGGGTAGGCAAATGGGGAGAGGTCAGCTGAGTCTGAACTTGTTTTTCCTTGCCACAACCGGCTGTGTTTCTGAAGCTACTTCATGCATTTTAAAGGCCTGCACTTCAAAGGAACTGGGGGGAGAGACTTCTTTTGAAATGCAAATGCTGGATTCAGAAGAGCAATTTGTGCTGGCATTACGAGGGGGGGATGCCCCCCCACCAAGTCCAAAAGTTTCTCAGGAATTTTCCCCACAGCTGCTATTTGCATAACATGAAGCAAACATGTTAATTGCATTCACAACACTGATATCCATCTTTGTCTTTATTGTGATATGTTATCAATTATAAAAACACATCCTACCAGCTGAGCTCTATCTGTGGTTATGGGATTTTTCAGGTTAAGAGTGGGGCACTTTTCATTTGCAACTGTCAGTAAGTATTCCTTCTTCCTTGAATTCTACAGGTGCCCTTTCTCCACACACACACACACACACACACACACACACACACAAACACCTATATGGGTAGTTCTTAGCTTACAACAGTTCATTTAGTGACTGTTCGAAGTTACAACACCACTGAAAAAAGTGACATGACTGCTTTTTTCATACTTTCATAGGAGAATGGTAGCATCCCCATGGTCAGGTGATCAAAATTCAGACGCTTGGCACGGGCTCATATTTATGACAGCTGCAGTGTCCCAGAGTTATATGATCACCTTTGGTGACCTTCTGACAAGCCAAATCAATGGGGAAGCCAGATTCCCTTAACAACCATGTGACTAACTTAACAAATGCAGTGATTCCCTTAACAACTGTGGCAAGAAACAAAGCAGAGCAAAATTCACTTAGCAAAGGTCTCACTTGCAGTAGCAACAGAAAATTGGGGCTCCGTTGTGGTCGCACGTCGAGGACCACCTGTACACATACGGGCATTTTCTTCTGCTCCTGGCAGACGGAGCTACAACAGTTCAGCTTGCTTACTCTGTGGACTTTCAATCACGGTCTTAATTAAAAGAGAAGAGAAGAGAAGCCTTAATGGATTGTACTGAAGGAAGGTGCTTTGAAGTAGCTGTCTGTTTTGCTGAAATGAAAGGAGGATTGGCAACCCTGCACAACTCATTTAAGGCCCTCCCAATCAATACTGAAGGAGGGAGGATCATGCACAGTCTGTGGTGAAGTCCTTTGCTAGCTTCATTGAAATTAATATCAAGGGAAAGCGAGACCAGATCATTTATGGAGAAGCTTTTTGAAGGCTCTTGCCCATTAAGAGTGTGTAGGCAGTAAGGTCTGCATTTATTTCTTTATAGTAATGGCATATTTGGCAATTTCGTAATATATTCAGTACCCATTGGAGAAAGAAAGAGAGAAAATTCATGTGGTTTGAATTTCAGACGGAGGAATGAGATTTAAATTATTTTTCCTAGAGGGAGATCTTTCAAGTAGACAAATTGAGCAGCCAAGAATAATAGTTAATAAGACAGGCAAAAAGAAAAAAGAAAGCTAATGAGAATATTAAGACAAGCTTCAACTTTTATGGGATAATGATAGAAACAAGGACAAACAGAGTATGAAAATACATGTGGTTTATTAAAATATAAAGTCAAAGGAGGTAGTTATGCTAGCTGGTTTCTGAATCGTTACAATTCTATTTTCCTTTTTCAAAGTGACAAAACCACTTTCTGGGAAGATTGAGCTCTTTTGGAGAGCTGTCTCCTGAACTATCTTGCTATCTTTCCTTTATTTTTAATGGTCCACATTGTTGTAATGCTATTGGGTTTCTATTTTATTTGTTTATTTGTTTTAAATTGTACTTTTCTATAATGAGCTGGTGAGAATCTTTTTGATTGTGGCAGCACAGAAATATGCCAGTAAATAAATAATCTGCTCCAAAGCCCAGATTAATTTCCGTGAATTTTCGTTGACAGGGATTACACGGCAAACCAGGTCCAAGAGGACAAAGAGGACCAACAGTAAGCAATATGACTTTTTTTTGGATCTCTGTTTAATAGCATTATTAGCCCTTGATATCACTGCCTGCATTTCTTTATTGCTATCCACACCGTGGTCAGAAACCTATGTTTATATTCTCCTAGGCAACAATGCTCAATAAAAGCATTAATTACATATTTTCTCCCACTCACCAGGGGCCACGAGGATCAAGAGGTGCAAGAGGTCCAACTGGAAAACCTGGACCAAAGGTAATTTGACAGAATTCAATAACTAATTCTGAGTTTAGCCTTTTCTCTGGGTGCAAACGCCCATCTCATTTTTAAATAAATTGTTATTGTTTTTTTTCCAGGGCACTGCTGGGGGTGATGGCCCACCTGGCCCATCCGGTGAAAGGGTAGGCAAAAAACAATATCTATTTCATTTTTCTTTTTTTGGGCTCAGTATTCCTGAAATATTCCCAAATCATTGTATGTTGCCTATAGCGCCAATTTGAGTAGAGCTATAACTTACAAAACAGTTGTTTTGCAGGAGGATCTTTCTCCCCATTGGGGTGAATGAGAGAGATCTTCTGGGTGGGCTCTGTTCACATCTGCTTTTAGAAAAGCAAATATAGGCTTTTAAGAAACAGGCACTCTTGGATATTTTCATATCCCTTGTATTGGGTCTGAAAGCCTAGCTTAATTTCTGCTGAGTGAATTGTCTCCCGTGGGATTCTTGCAAGGCAAGAATTGTGCCACCATGGAAGAGATTTATGGCTTGTTGCTGTGCCAGTGTCTGTTGTGTCTTTATATCATAGCCAGATGCTGCAAAAGGTAGCAGCAGCAATTAGAGCTGGATGGTTGAGGAAATTTGTTTAGATTGCAATTCAAAAGTGGAAACACACTCATTTACCAAAATGAACCTCTTTCCAGATGTTGTGATGCACTTGGGAACTTTTAAAAGAATCACATAAAATATGTTGCTTGGTAAAGAACCCAACTTATGAGGACTAATAGCTGTCTCTGTGGAGAGACTCCTAAGCTGTAGTCTTTTTTTTCCTGAAAAGTGTTGCGACTTCTCTGAATTTTGGTACTCTTTAAACTTCAACTCACAGAATACACTGCAATATCAATGCTAGCTAAGGAATTCCGGGAGTTACTCCCAAAATCGGGAGATTGCCAGAGTTGAGGAAGGCTTGCCTGAAACTTCAAGAAACAGAGTGGCAGGTGGAATATCTGAGCACTGGAGTAAGAGGTGCAAGTACCTTTACTCCTCAAATGCTACTTCTCTATTCTTTTGCCTCTCCTCAGTAATTCTTGTTTATGTTATCCAATTTTAAGTAGATTATTAAGTTGGCTTGAGGTTTGAGAATGTATTTTAGCTTGAATCATTAGCTAAGCTATAGAAAACTTTCTGAAAATGAAAACAAAAAAGTTTGTTCTGAACTTCATCCACCCAAGAAATTGATTTGAGTGGAAACTCCCTAAAATTTTCACTTGCCAAAAAAGATTGCTCCTTTGAGCCTGCCCATAGAAGCCTGTTGAGTGGCTTTCATTTTCTCAGTATCTGCCTATAGGTGAACCAGAAGAAAGAAGGCAAAAAATGCCCATGTCAAACATGGATCCGGTTCATCCCTTGCCATTTAAATTTATAGGATCTATTGAAATACTTCTAGAATTAATTTAATCACCTTGTTTATCTCCTGTTGCTCTAGTGCAAGCTCCAGCTGGCAGGTTGAGCATTTACAGAAATGACAATGAAATGATCAAAGTTTTTTCTTTCATCCATTCTGTATTCAATTGACTGCATCCTGCCTGAGTGGTAGAAAAACAATATAAGATTTTCCATAAATATCTCTTTAATCATAAAATGAAATGGGCATAATTTTATAGTAATCCCAAAGGTAAACATCACCCCTCCGCTAAAAGACTGTTTGACAAAAAAAAAATTATTAACCACCAAGGTCTGGAAAGCTTTTTATTTACACAGAGAATATATTAGACAAGTCTATTTAAAATATGGTATCTACCTCATAAGGCAGTTTTCAGCATGTTATGAAGTTTTATAGTCTTTGTCATAATCTCCGTATTTTATGATCCTTGTTGACATTTGCTGGGAAGGTAATAGATGAGACAGAGGATAGTTGATGCACTACCCCAAAAATTTATTTATGTATGTAATGGATTTAGGGCTGCTCAACAATGTGCATGTATCAGCCTTTCCTAAGCTTTGTGTTGTCCAGATGTTTTGGGCCAGCTCCCAAAATCTTTGGCTAGTATGTCCTCAAATAAAAGATTTAGGTTATATTATATCAGAAAAGAAAGTTATCTATTTATACATTATTGTATTATTATGGGCAGAAATAATATGTTGACAGCTGAAGCATATAAAAAATGTGACTTAGACTGTAAGAGGACCAAATTTGTTAGATCTGTTTATATCCTGGGCTTTTTTCTTACAAGAAAAGAAAAGGAAAGGAAAAGAAAAGAAAAAAAGTTTTTGGTAAGAAAAAGAAAAGGTGAGGGGTATACTGGTCTGAATAAAGTTAAAGCCTAGCCTTATGAATTGGAGCTGATGAACATAGTGAAATAGTAGGCTTAATTGTGAACCAAAGAGCTAAAATATACTGTAGTCAGAAAATATTCATCCTTGTGCTCTATATAGTTATAGGTATGCATGAAATGAAATATATAGTTGGCAGAAATTATGTGTTAAATTCTCCAGGAAATTGTGAAACTGAAAGAACCAGGAATGAGTTCTGGGTAAGAGTGTGTAACATCCTGAATGAATGTCAACTAGAGAAAAAGGTTGTTCTCTTAAATATTGTAACCTGAATGATAGGGACATTTTGCAGAAAAATCTACTAAGTGCTACATATATGGAACAAAGGGGCATTTTGCAAGCAAATCCCACCACCACTGCTTTCTCAGGAGTTTGATTATGCATCCAACAATTAGATGGGGCTTGGTATCAGTATTTGATTATAATACTCTTCACACTGGGTTTTATATAAACCTCCAAACCCTAATAGATTCTGGAGCGTTCAACAATTTTATAGATTTTTGCCATTGTACACACATATGTCTTGCTCATTCACCCAGTAGACCCAGTGGTGATAGTAGAAACCATTAGTAGCAGATTCTCTGCAATAATTGTAAGAGTCTGCCATCAGTGATTTCTATCTTTGCTAAGAAGGCAAGGCTGACCATAAAAATATTTACTTCTTTGTTTGGCTTGTCCCCTCCATGTCTTTATAGTATTGTTGATGGGTTGGATTTAGATTGATAATTCACTTATCCATTGAGACCCAGAAGACATTAGATGTGATTTTCAGAAGCTTAAAACTATTTGCAGAATCTCCCCTTGTTACTAGTTTCCCTAGCAGCCAAGTACAGTTTGGGGAGTAAGAAGATTCATGAACCATCCCATCCCATCATCATGTCAATATACTATAACTTGGTTGTAGGAATTCAGAGTCTTGGTAAATCCGGCATCCCATGTCCTCAAAAGAACTAGCCTGCCTAAAGAAATTTCTCCAATAAGTTTGCAGAAGGGGTCATTCTTCATTCTGCATCCATAGCCAATACTCCCACATATTTTGTCAACATAAAGATTATATTTAAAGAGTGGTTAACAATTTCATTCATTCTGAATACTATTACTATTAGAGATCACTTCCTTCTTCCTTCCATTTCTAAACTTTTTAAATGGCTTCCTCTTTTTTTTTTTTACTAAGTTAAATTTTAGGGGATCCTAAAAACTAATTTGAATAAATATTTAGTTGCCTTTAACATATACTACAGAATATCTGAACGCAGAGTTATGTTCTGTCATTTATTCATTGCTCCTTCAGCCTTAATGAAATTTAGTAATAATATTTTTCATGTCAAGTTGGACTTATCTAATAGAATATATTTGGATGGCCTGGTAATTTAGTCTGAAATATTATACTTGACCTGCTTCACTAAAACAATCAGCATGCTAAAATAAAAAAAAATGTTCCTTTGAACTGCTGTATTGGATTTTCTAGGGGACAGTAGCACTTCCGTACAGGTGGACCTTCTCCTTAAGCTGAAATTTAGTGTTTCTTAATACAGCCCCTCCCCCCCCCAATGTTGAGCAGATGCAGCATTGGACAGTGGGATTTTCTAACGTTTATTCCCACTTTATCTTTGATTCTGCAGTTTGGACAAAAACTATCATCCCAAATTACTAGAAAGGGGGACTGTTCAAATGCTCAACAAGACTTGTTCTTTTCTCATATGTTTGCTTCCCAGGCCTTCCTCTACCATCCATATCCCACTCACCTCATTGTTGCTCAGATTGATGCTTCTAAAATTTCTCAGGGTCAATCTTCCCGGTGAGTGAGGATTTTGTAAAATGACTTCTGCCTCACACCTTTTATTCTGGACAGCAGAAACAAACTACGATGTTTTTACCAAAAAAAAAAAAAAAAAAGTGATCAAAGATGCTTTTCAGCACTGGTGCCATCTCTTGCAAGAAACTTCATACCTTGAATGAGTTCCAAGAAATCAGGAAATCTACAGAAGTCTCAGAAACTCATTCAGTACAGAATGAATACCAAATCAGATTTTAATATTAATGTATATGCTTGGCTTGTAGAATAAGCTAAGTATAGTGGAATGTATGTTTTTTCATGAAAGCCTGACAATTGCTGCCCATCTGTATCCTACAACCTGAAACTTTTCCCAAGAGCATTCAATGTCACAGTTTCACTCTGTCAGATTCCACAAGCTAGAAGGTTTACATTCTACTATACTTAGCAAATTTGCACACAAGAGGAAGGCCTGTTGTGTATGGGCTCAGAAAGGTGACTTCAAGGGGATCTTTATTCATTCTCTTTTGAGTGGGTGGAATGCACTATATGGCCAGTAGTAGTTTTAGAATTTTGCTACTGCAATAACCCCACTTGATGTATGGAAGTATTTAAGACTACTTTCCTTCTGTGCTGGGTCCTGGATGGCGTCATTTCTGAGAAAGCATCAAGGTCTATGTACCTTTCTTTTATGCCTGCCACTATGTTAAGCTTGTATGCAATAACCAAACAGACTTTTTAAGGTTTTATTACACCAGTCAAAGGTCTGGGACTCTGTATGTTGTCATCAATTTTTCTCTAAGATAACTTTTGAGGCCTCCCCTCTGCTTCAGAGACAGCTTCTTTGTTTGTCTACCATGTTCTCCAGAGCCATGCCTAATCATCTCATTTCAGACAGAAACACACACTTCATGATCTATTTTGAAGCACTTTTTTTTTCAACTGTTAGATATTAAATTCCATTTTCCACAGGCAGATTGCTTGCAGTCTTAATGGAGACAGAGAGGACAAATGCTGCCTTCATTTTTAAGTAAACAATCAATGCAATCACTTGCCTCAACCATTTATTTAAAAAAGTAATCTAATTTTAATAATTGTTTAATTTCCTGCTTTTCTTTTGTTTCTACCAGATAAAATTGGACTTTCTCATACAGTACATGCTTGATATTTGATATTTGTGGTCGTTGGACACAAATTAACCTAAATACATATGGTGAAGTGGTGCATTTCTTCAGTATTTACAATATAGACTTACTTATCAGAGATCTCTGTCTTTGAATGCCTGCTTAGATCTGTTTATAACTCTTGAAATTGCCAAGAATAACTTAACACTTTAAAGAATGTCTTTTGTCCAATTTATCATTTGAAAATAAGAGTTGACTACCTAAGAGAAATATAAAAATAAGTTCAGTGCAATTAAAAGTAATTGATTAAAAATGTAAATAAAATAAAATGTAAGAATGAATGGATGGATGGATGAATGTAAAAGTGAGTGACCAATATGAGAGAATGTGTTGAAATAGTCTTGTAGAGAAATGAATGAGATTGAATTGCAAAAGATGTATATGAAAGAAGTGTGGATATGTTGAGGGGAAGGAAATGATTGGAATGAGCTGAGGGGATAAAGTAAGCGAACAAAAATATAGCCTTCTCCAGGTAGATAGATGTTTGCACAATTTGTCCAATGTAAACAAGGGGGAAGAAGGGAAGTACACATATGGGCTCAGGCTGTACATCACTGAAATGTGTTCACTCAGGTTTATAAGTCTCTCCAAACAAATATGAGGGCAGCAATTCATAATTCCAACTTTTGTTTACTGCTTTGATAATACCTCAACATTTAAATAAAGTATCCTCTCTAAACCCACACATAAATAATAATATATAGTGATCTTTTTCATGTAGTCAAGTGAATACATGCTATGAACAGAAAGTTTTGTCAATGAAAACAACTCCATTAAAAAATAGATTTTTGAAGCATTTACTCTATTTTACCCAGTATTTCTTGTAAAGGAAAACCAAAAGAGGACAATAAATAAATTGTAATATTTGTCTGTGGTTTTGTTTCAAAACAGTATCAGATTTACCCAGAGTTCAATTTTCTTTTCAGTTTAGGATAAGCACGTACTTTTTACAATGTTATAATATCTCCTAGATGAAACCCAAAATTTAAGTATGCTTGTGTGCAGAAATATTACTTTACTTTTGATATAGCAAAGAAACAAGTACACATTTAAGAAGAAGACTATTCAGAACAAATTGAAATGAAAAATCTAGTTTATCAAAGTTCTTTTTTTATTACAAGAACCATCAGTAACACAATACCTTCCCAATATATTGAATTTCAGCTTCCATAGGACTCAAGCAATATGGCCAAAATTATGGAAGCTGAAGTCAAACCCATTAGAATAGTGTTTCTCAACCTTGGTTGAGAAACACTGCATTTAGAAAGATATCAAGTTGAGTATGTCTTACCTATTGAATCATGTTTTTGCTTTAAGATAATTCCTCAAAGAAGAAACCTGGGCAGATATGAACAAAGAGAATACATGTTATGCCAAAACATTGAAATTGGAGAGAGAGGGAAAGATAGATAATTGAAATTTGAAATAATGTCTTTTCATAAATTGGTTTCTCTTTCTCTAACATTTTTTCCCTTAAAAATTAGTTCTGTTAAATTTTTGTAATATTGCACATTTGTATACAGTCCTCAGTAAAATTATCAATATGGACAAAGAGGTAACAAAATGAGGAGTTATTGTATTTTGGTTATATGTTAATTCATAAAATGGGAATTTGATTCTTCTTAAAATGAGCAAATAATTAAATGCAATAGGTTGGGATGTAAGAGAATAATATTCAATTTTTTATTCAATGTGTAATAACAAACCAATGTTATTTATGGAGTTAGCTATCATTTTAAAATAGAGGCCACATTTATTCATAATCTCTGAGTAAAAAACAAAGAAAAGAAGATGAAAACCTCAGATGTTATTTCTTTTAAGTTTTTTTTTTAACTTCAGGCAAGCATTCTTCTTCTTTTGTAAGCAATTTTTAGCACCTTAATTTGTTTTCAGCAATAATCCTATCAATTGAGTAAAACTATCGTAGATCACAGAATAAAACCTAAACTGAGCAAACAATTGTCTCAACTTAAACTATAAATAAACAGATTCGCATATTAGCATATGTATATCTAAATAATTCTTTCCTAATAATCCCACACACATTTCTTGTGGTGCAAGAAGCAGCTGTAATTCAGCTCTTGCTGTGTACTACTGTAAATCCAGTCTACAGTGAAGATTCCTGTTCTTTCCATAGATGACAGATTCAAGGAAGCAAATCAAGGTTCTTCCCCCCCCCCAATTTTCTCTTTAATATGCATTACCAAACATCTGTAATTAATAGGGGAAGAACTGAAAATTTTACCATAAGGCTGCAGTGATATTCGGTTATCTGGGAATAAGCTTTATTTTGGTCACCAGATTTTTTTTTTTCTGAGAAAACACGAGTTTGCCCCACAAAGCTAAGTTGGGGTACCTTATTTATTTACCAGATATTAATTTCCTTGTTTGATGTTTACTTGGGTAGCTGACATTACATTAAAATCAAATTGTCAGTGTCAGCAGCCCCCAACATTTTGGGCACCAGGGACTGGTTCCGTGGAGAGAAGTTTTTCCGCAAACTGGGGGGCGCATGGTTTTGCATGCTGCCTGCATCCTGTGGATGGGTCTTTGCTTTTTTGCATAGTCTGGTTTCTGGCATGCTGTGGACCCCTGGTCCATATTAAAACTTGCTAAATGATCTTGAATTTTGGTCCGTATATTTATACTAGGGAAGGGAATGTTTTCTGCAGGCAGGGTACTTATTTATCAGCTCTATTGTGGTGCTACAAATGGGCAGACAGTCACTTAATTTTCTGTTACTGAACCACAAAGCTTTGCTTGACATTCTTGTACTGTTCTCTGTGCTAAATGTGATGATGCTTCTACTAATATGCCGCCAATGGTATGATTTGTTTCTTTGATTTTAGGGACCACAAGGGCCCCAAGGACCTGTTGGATTTCCAGGACCCAAGGGACCTCCTGTAAGTATTTGTCTTAAAATAAACATAGGATGGAAAACACTGAAGTAGATAGTGATTATTAAGCATTTTTATCAATGTATTATATATACCCGTATTTCCCTGAAAATAAGACTGAGTCTTTTTATTTTTTGCCTCCAAAAGAGGCACCGGGTCTTATTTTCAGGGGGGTGTTTTTTTTACTCACCTCCTGCATTGACAGCCCTGCCCAGCCAGGCCACTTTTTCTGCAGCCGAAGGAGAAGGTTCATTCTGCAGCTGCATTCTGGCCTACATTTCTCAGTCAGGCCTTTCCGGAAGGCCTCTGCAGCCGAATACCGAGCTGTGGATTCAATCCATAGCTTGGTTCTCGGCTGTAGTGGCCTTTCCAGAAATGCAAGCCTGACTGAGAAATGCAAGCCTGGCTGCAGAACACGCCTCAGAAGAGGGCCGGCGAGGAGAGGCCTGGCTGCAAGGTAAGTGGGTGCAGGGCACACGGGGCAGATCCACATCCCTATCCCCGCCCTAGCTTGATTTTTAAGTCTGTGCCTCACCTTACAACTAGGGCTTAATTTCAGGATAGGCCTTACTTTCAGGGAAATGGTATTGTAAGAATATTCTAACCTACTGTGAAGATAACAGAAATAGATTTCAGATCTAATTCTCTTCACCGTGTTGCCTGTTTTTACGTGTGCTCCATTCTATAATTGTTAACATAGTTTTTCTGCATATATTTTTGTTTTCAAGTCTCAAGTCTCTGGTTTGAATACCTGCTCATACAGACAGAGACCTGTTTCAGAAGGAAAACTATCTTAACACCCACTCAAGCACTTTAGATATATTATATATGTTGATATTTCTTTAGAGGCATCATTTGTGAAACCTCTATGTAAAGACTATCCTACCCTGTTGTTCTTCTACAACACTTTATTAATCTAAGTAGAATTCCATGTGATACACCAGATCTTCTAAAGACTTCTCATTGTGTGAATTCATCCAAGTTTTTAATCCAGCTTTATTTTGTCTCAAATATTGAAGATTAGTAAGTAGAATCATTCCCTCTAAAAGCAGAGCTGCTTGATATTTATGATGATTTATGATGTATCTAGTCCTTCCTTCTGTCCCAGATTCAGCTAAGAAAAGTTGGATGAGTAGCTAAATATGAGCTGGTTTTTTTAATGTCAGCAAAACTAGCAAAAGCAGTGGAGTAACAGCCCAAGGCCAACACATGTTCTCAAATGGAGACCTGAATTTAAACATCAAAAAAAAAATCACCTCAGAGCAGTTCTCTGTTTAGCAAAGGAAATACCTAAAACAGAGCTGGTTCTGTAGGACAATGTCCTTACAAAATGTGCTTGCTGTAAACTGATAACAAAATAGAAAATGCCTAAAACGAAGCCACAAAAGCTCTGCAGATAAACATTAAAAGTAGGCAGGCTGCAATTATTTTACTATCTGCTCAAAAAAACATGTGTTTTTGAATAGATTAAAAACATAATGGGTGAATGGCTCAATGAATGTTATGTTAAAATGTATGTTGTTATCTTGAGTTTTACTTCTGTGGCTGAAGTCCTTTTCTGTTTTTTTATGTCATAAACCTTCCACAATGCCACTGCAAGTCTTTAAAGATGCAGTGTTTGTGTGGTAAAGAAAGAAAATTTGAAAAGCATGATTATTGGGAAATATCTATAAGGTCTTTGCAAATCCTTCAAAAGGGATGCTGTGGAACTTGCAACACATACAAAGCACTGTTGTTGTTTTTTTTTTAATTATTACAGCAGCTATGCCTTTCCCAGATTCTGACTATTCTTTAAAAGGCTGTTCCGAAGAATTTCCAAATGCGTGCATGCATGCACACATACTTCCCATTTTTTTCCATTTGATTCACCAATGTGTGTTACGTAGCTTTCTCAGCAGAGGAGTCCAAACACCACTAGAGGTCACTCTCCATCTCCGTTACATTAATCCCAACCCAAAATGGGAAAGTATGTGATCTGTTATTGGCATGCTATCATCAAAAATGAGTGCGCTACTCATACTAGCTGCCTTATTGACTTTAAAATGCTATTTTCATAAATGGAACCAAAGCATTCACTGCCGTGGACTAATGCACAAGCTTGAAGAATGCTTGGGCTTCCATTTAGCTTGGTGGAATTGATCAGTCCCCTTGAATCAGAGGGAAGCATTGCTGGCTTTTCTGTAATGCATCTCTTAGGAAAGAAGAGACCCTTTTTCAATTCTAGTTGTAGATCAGGTTTGCACTGATATATAGAATAAGCGAGCAGCCAGGATGAAATTGTATTGTAACGTTCCAGCATCTCCAAAGAACAAATCCATTCCTAGTACATTGTGCCAAAAAATTGCCAAGATATTTTGCATTCAGCATTTAAAATCAAACGGATGCTCCCGCCACTCACCAGAAATGAAAATGCGACATTACATGACCCAACATTTTGCAGTCTATTCATGACACCCTGCATCAGTTACCTGACATGGCAATGACATTTTGCTAAGTGATACAGGTAGTTAGGCTCCGCTTCCCTTTTTGTACTTTCATTTAATAGAGAGAATAATTAACAGAATTTTCCACTTTCACTTTAGGGATCTGTGGGGCTATCATTTCATGACAGAATAAAAGTTACAGTTTCAAGCGCACAGTTGCTTCCCTAGACGGAGAATCACAATTTGTTTCGGCAAGATGGCTGGCATGAAAAAGTGTTTAACACAAATTAACTCTTTGAGTCATATTTCCAAAAGCAACTTTTTCTTGCACAATATAAACACAGACATCTTTATTTTCACACGAGTATGTGAAAATTACATGTATTTTATGTGCAAGCCCTTACTG
This sequence comes from Crotalus tigris, assembly GCF_016545835.1. Lineage (NCBI taxonomy): Eukaryota > Metazoa > Chordata > Lepidosauria > Squamata > Viperidae > Crotalus > Crotalus tigris. Next base: position 592,183 of record NW_024098375.1, read on the forward strand.
ATTGTTTCCTTTGTATTTCTTTTGTATGTACATTGTTTGATATACATCACTCATTTAGCAAATCCCATAGCTTTATTAAAGAAGGAAAAACAGATTACATCAAGCTTAGGGATAAGTGAAAACAAAAAATGTTGGTGTTCTTCAGACTCTTTGTCATCTTTGCAGAGATTGTTATGAAATTTGGAGTCATGAATTCATAATGAAGAAATAAAGCAAAGGGGAAAAATCACTTTGATATGAAAGTAAGAGAGCACTGTTAAGTTCTCTCCCTTTATCCTAATGTAAAGTCAAAGAGTAGCACTGCAGAGCTTAATCTCCTTTGCATAGGAATGAAATGAGAAAGATTTATGGCACCTCTATAACTTTAGTGTTATGTATAAAAATAAATGCACAATATATTGGAATACAATATAGTTGTCTACAGCAGGCAGCCAAAATACTGGCATTTAGATGCCCCAAGAAATTGATTCCTAGAATCCGAGAAAGCCCTTCCCCAAACCTTCCAGCATTTTGATCTCTGTCTGTTCAAGCTGCAAGAAAAGTTATTTTTCTCTAGCTGTTACTCTTCAAAGATAAGGGGAGTGTGATTTCCAGTTCTTACTTCTCATTATCAGAAAATCAGCCAAGGTCGTGCCCAAATCAACAAAGTATAGCCACTGTCTCAGTAAGAGGACAGTAAGTTTGAAAAACCAGTCTGAAACACAGATGTGTCACTAAGGTGACTAACTAAAAGTGATCCTTTTTCCTTTTTTTTTTTTTTGAAGTGATATTTCATTTATTTTGTTTCCTCCTGCAGGGACCACCTGGGAAAGATGGTTTGCCTGGGCACCCGGGACAACGGGGTGAAACTGTAAGCATGTTATTTATACTGTATAATGTAGCCCACTCCTCACCCCACTTACCGTATTGTGTGTCTGTTAAATGGGGGAATAATCCATATTGGTCTGTGAATTAGTCAGTTATGCAAAGGTATTGTTGTAAATCCAAAACACAATTAATGGTATTTTGAAAACGAGCAAAAACTGCTTTCAGTTTCAGTGATCCTGATGTACTACCAAAATGTATTTTTGATGCTAGTTATGCTGTATGTTACAAATTTTGTTTTAATTAGTCTTGATTTTGTTATGATTATTACTGCTGAACTCAGTGGAAAATGACAGATGCATATTTTATTTGTATATGACTATTTGTATATTCCTAAATGGATGAATGGATAGATAATATTCCAAGGGAGTACAATCCACATGTTAACAACATTTATAAAAAGCATTTTAAAACTTCAAAATCACCCTCCTTCAAAAGTACAAAACAATTACCATCATACACAAGAATGCAATTTCAGAAAACTAAGTTTCATAGCTCAAAAGTACAGTGTGGCCCCTAGTGTTATAATTACTTTCCATATACTACTTAAACTCTCATGTCTGTGACCTTCAGTTGAGTGAATCAGTGAAACAGTGAATCATAAGCAACAGTTTTTGAATCAATGTACTTCAAATGGTCTAACTTATAGAATACATCCAAAATCTGGGACCTATGACTTCCATGGGATTGAAATTTGGGGAAGTTGTGGCATTCAGCTGTAGTTATGAAATCATCATCTCCAATGCTCCCTGTCAGCTTCCTATAAGGAAAGTCAGTGGGGAAGCCAGTGGGAAATCAGAAGCTGCTCCCAATCCCACTGTTTTTTGCCCAACCTTGATTATTCTGTTTCTCTGTTTAACTAAGGAAATACCTCTGAAACAAAGTCATGAGTTGTCTCACTGAATTGTAGATGTGTAACAAAGGAAAATAATAATACAAACTATAATTAATTTAAATCTGAATTAAATTAAAACAAATGTAGGCTTTGGAAAGTGGAACTTGGCACCCCATTCAAAGGTCCAGTGTGATCCTGTATTTGAAACAAATGCTTACCCCTAATCCCAGCCTGAATGTACCTGGAGAGTAGAGGATTATAAAAGGCAGAATCAGATGTTCCTAAGACTCTAAAAATGCAGTAACCTTTATAAATACAAGAAATTCCCATTTATGTCTATCCCATAGCCATCCAAGGGCATAAAGAGGAGCAAAAGAGGACATCAGAAGATGTCACCATACAAATGTGGTGACTTATGTAGTTGCATAGGAATGCACGTACATAATATGATAAACCATTTGTGTAATAATATCTTTGTGTATGTATTTGTATAAATACTGCTGGTCAGTTTCAAACTATCTTGCTGCTATAGATTGCTCTCCTTGAAATAAGAAGGGAAAATTCATTTGTCACCACATCACATCTTCTTCCATTCTGACATGGCATTTGATGTTTGACAACTGACATGATAGAACACCATGAAACTGAAATAAATGTCTGTCATTACTAGTGAAAAAAATTAACATGTCAAACAAAATACACTTATTTCCTTCTTTACCTATTTTTCTTTCACTTTTCCTGTAGTAGTCCTCTCTGTTCACTTTCCACTACAAAGGTAGTGATATTTAGGGATGTACTGTATGTACTAATGTGCTTAATGCCATTCCAATAGAAACAGCACCTTATCTCTGCCATTTTGCATCTTTCTACTAACAGTGGAGGTTTCTCACAACGTTGCCTACTGTCAAATTCCTTTTTCCTGATCCCAAAATATAACCAAACAGGTCAATTTTGGCAGCTGCAGTGTGCTGCAACTGCCAAAAATAAACACAATCCTAGGCTGCATTAACAGAGGGACAGAATCAAAATCACATGAGTTGTTAATACCACTTTATAATGCCTTGGTAAGACCACACTTGGAATATTGTATCCAGTTTTGGTCAACACAATATAAAAAAAAATGTTGTGACTTTAGAAAGAGTGCAGAGAAGAGCAACAAAGAGTGGAGGCTAAAACATGAGGAATGGTTGCAGGAATTGGGTATGTCTATTTTAATGAAGAGAAGAACTAGGGGTGAAACCATGATAGCAGTGTTCCAATATCTAAGGGATTGCCACAAAGAAAAGGTGGTCAACCTACGGTATTTTCCAAAGCACCTGAAGGCAGGACAAGAAGCAATAGATGGAAACTAATCAAGGAGAGAAACTATCTAGAACTAAGGAGACATTTCCTGACAGTTAGAACAATTAATCAGTGGAAAAACCTGCATCCAGAAATGGTGAATGCTCCAACACTGGAGGTTTTTAAGAAGAAATTGGACAACCATTTGTCTGAAATGGTATAGGGTTTCCTGCCTGAGCAGGGGGTTGGACTAGAAGACCTCCCTGGTCCCTTCCAATTCTGTTTTCTGTTAATGGAAACTTTATGCAGATGCAGAAGAAAATGCAAACAAATTACTGGTTCATGGAATTCATAATGTGGGGTGAATAGTTCAATTATTTACAAATCCACATATAAGACAATGATCAAGACAGTGGATTTGTCATTTAGAAGAAAATGCTTTAGAAAAACTTTTTATACCCACCTCCCCTTTTCTAAAAAAAAAATCCCCCAAACATTTATCATTCTTTGGCATTGTTGATCTCTTTCTTTAAATGGTTGATTTACCACAGTGCTGTAAGAAAACATCCATCTTTCTGTGACACCTCCAGTAGTATTTACATCAAGTAGCACAGAATTATAGCTCCTCCTGGATTTTGCTTGAAGCAACCGTTCAAGGCAAATTTGGAGCACCCTAAATTGCTAAAAGATTTAAGCATTCTGAGAGATAATGGAAGAAGTTTGAATGCAAATGTGTGAAATTTTCTTAAAGGAAATTTCACGCACCCCTATCTATTCATACAGAAAATATTTACCATGGTTCCTAGTTTGTTTTATAAACAGCAACCTTATTGGATAAATACATACACACCTCTCTTCCTTGATTTTCACATTTATCTCTTTAAAAAAACAAATGAAAGTTTCAAGTAAGAATATACACATGTTCAGAAATCTACTTTCTTTGTTACACATTTTGGCAAGACAGTTTTCATTCTTTCCCTTCACCACCCATTTCCCCCATGGATTTATTTATTTTGTGCACTCTAAATACATATTTATAAAATTGGATGGGATGAAATGAGATTTTCATTTTGTTATTTTAAAATGCTTATTATGGAAAAATCTGGTGTGGTTGAAGGAGAACTAGACTTTGAAAAGTCTCTGTTCTGGGATTTCCTGGAACCATATGACTGATTGATTGCCATTTAAAAAGTAAATGTGTAGATTTTTTTGAATAATTATTTTACAGTACTAATTCCATATCTTTACTATAAGTCCATGTTTCTTCTCACACAGGACCTGAAAATAACTTAAACTGATGCATTTGTAGAATATTTACTTATGAAATCAAATAAAAATTAAACTCATTAGAAAAATAAACTATTTTTTCATGAAAATAGTTTTAACAAATATAAACTAATCATGAGAAGAATAACATTGTTTTAAACATTTGCAAGTATCTTCAATACTTGGCAAATAATTTTGATTTTGTGGACTTCTGAGAAGGGTCTTAGAGGACCCCCAGGGGTATTCGGATTATACTTTAAGAAACACGGTTTTAAAGTAATCAGTTGCCTTTCATGGGGTGAATTTAAGTATCTAAATATTCAGGCATTCACAGAGTAGAGCAGAGCTGTACAGATGTTGTATGAAATAAATAGTTTCTTCCCCCAGTGTCAAGTGATACATCTTACAGAGAGGGGGACTATACACATGGAAGCCCCTGTGTGCAAATTGGTACTTGTTTTATGGGTGTAAAAGCCTCACCCCTTGCAGGAGTACATACAGAAGCTAGTTCTTTCAGACATTTATGCTGTGTGCACAAGTGTCCCCTGGGGAAGAATAAATGACTGTTGCTTTACTACAGTACTTTTTTAAACATTTAAATATTCAGTATAGCTGTGTCAGCCTGATGGCTTTTGAACACATGTATCTGAGTTGAATTGAAGGATTGTCATTTATGCATCTACAGTAATTGCTTTCTCACAAAGTACCCGGTCTGTGAAAACTATCTGCTCTTTTGAACCACACCACTGGAGAAGCTGCGCTCAGAATGATTGGAAATGATAGCTCTTTGAAAGAGTCTTCAATATTTTACATTTAAAGATGCACAGCAATAATTGAATTGAAATAGCAGTCTTTATTCTCAGAAAATACAAATCCTCGGAGACACCCCTTATTTCCCATCACCTCTTTAACAATGATTTGAAATGTTCCCAAGTATGCCTTAACAGTTGTATGTTTTGTTTTGTAGGGTTTTCAAGGGAAAACAGGCCCACCTGGTCCTGGCGGTGTTGTTGGACCACAGGTACAATGTTGTTGTGTAAACTTGATGATTGGTTGAATTTGTAACCCACTTTCTCTCAGAAAGCTCAAAGTGGTGTACAGTGAAATCTCCCGGTAGTAAACACCTGCAATAAGTTACTCTGAGAAAAAAATATTGACTGAAGTTACTAAGTGAACTTAGGGCCGAGTGAGAATTTGAATCTAGGTTTCCCTAGCCCACGGGTCCCCAAACTCTGTAGTTTGTTGATTCCCTTCATGAAGTTTCAGATTGTTCATCAATCTCCAGATTTACTATATGAAAATAAGTGAATAAATACTATAATAATAGTATGAATAATAATAGCAACAATAATGGAAAGTCCCATTGTCTCTTAGGAGCCAGTATTGACTACTTTGGAGAACTCTGCCTTAGCCCATTCCTTAATTATTCTGCTACATTTCGTTTATAAGTTTTAGAGGGAATGTTGGTTTGTCCATTTTTCTTACCCAATGGGTGGCTTAACAGTATGATCACATTACCCTATAAAGGTTCTCACAGTATTGCATCAATTTGCCAGTTGTGTGAAACCAGTTGGTGACATGTTTTCTGGAATGATCATATTTGCTTGTTTGTCCTATTGCCATAGAGAAGATCTATCTTTAGCCATGGAATTCTCAAGTCTATTCTGTAAAGTATTTCTAAAATGAAACTGCTATAGGTCGTTTTCAAGTTCTGACAGTAATTGAGATCAGGCAGAACTGCAAAGACCACCCATAACCACCATTTGTTCAGCACTGCAGTAACTTGGAACCATTGCCAAATGAATTGTCATAAATTGAGGACTACCAGTTTGGGTTTTATTGAAAACAAATGTCAAGTGAAGGTTGAGGTTTTCATGAGGAAAAGCCAAAGGAATGTCAAACAAAGGCTTAGAAAGTTTGATGAAATTATCTATCTATTTATTTGAGAGGATTTTGTGCGTTCTTATCATATAATCCAGGGAAAACATCTGGGAATTATTATTGGAATGAGCTCTGCTGTTTGTCCAAAATATGGCAACTAGAATTATAATTAGCTTTAAAAGAAAAAAAGTGTTTAATTCCACCATCATGAAACTCTATATTCATTTTCAGGTATACCTCAAGGGCAGTTTATGATCATCACAATCTGTAAACAGATTGCCACTATCAAAATCTCTAAAATACAATATGAATTTGCCAGATCTGAAAGAATACTTGGAGGGGCTTCCCTCTAATTCTCATCCTTTTGGAAATTCAGCTGATATTCTGATCAGATTAGATCTTTTCAATAGCTACTCTGATTTTGTGGGATTTCATGATTCCAGCCAGATAGCAGCACCTAGTTTATGTTGATTGATCTCAGAAAGCTAAGCAGGATTGGCTTTGCCTAATAAGTGGATATGAGACCACTAGGGAATCCTAGAGCAGTATCTAGATTGAGATCTACAAAAGTATCCTGGAAGGAGGTGGTAGTAAATCTCTTCCACCAGGAATGTGTCCATGAAATTCCTGACTTTCAAAAGAGACTTTACTTTCTGTTTCCTTCTATGAAGACCATCTAGCACCAACTTGTTAAGGTGTGAAGTGAAGCCCTAGCTTTCCCTGATTTTCTTTAGTTCTCTATATGGTTCTCAGCATTCTGACTTGACAAAACATTTAAAAGATATAACATGTATTTTGTTTAAATGATAATTAAATGATTATCGCCCATCCTTTAATCCTATGGTTGGCTGTGTTGAGTTCCTTGAAATTAAAAAAATAATAAAGCAGGTTGTGCGGTACATTTAAGAGTGCTTTGCAAAGCATGTTAGCTTTAGCAAAACACCTCTCCTTGTTTGACCTACACCGTATCCTGCTTTTTCATTTAGCAGTTCAAAGCGGCATATGGAATGCTTCCTCCTCCTAATTTTCGCCACAAAATAACCACATAAAATAGGCTGGATTGAAAGAGAATAAGTAGATAAAATTCACCTGGCAAACTTCTGTGACTGAGGTTAGATTATAATCCGGGTCTCCTTAATGCTAGTCTAACACCTTAATGATCATGCTACGTTGGCTCTCGGTGTATTCAATTTAAATTATTAATATCATTTAATAAGTAGAGGTAGTCCTTGCTTAGCAACCATCTGTTCAGCACCATTGAAAGTTACAACACTAAAAAAAGTGCAATTGATCCTTGAAGTTGTCGTCACAGGGAAGTTGATTGTCCCCATAGTCATGTGGTTGTGATTTGTGCATTTAGCAACTGGCATGTATTTACTACAGCATCCTACAGTCATGTGATCATCATTTGTGACTTTCACAGCTGGCTATTTACAAGCAAGGTCAATAGGGAAGCCTGCAGGAAGTTGCAAGTCATGGTCACATGCCATTGCATTTAATAACACATGTGATTTGCTTAATGGCCACAGCTAAAACTGAGATTGTAAGTTGGTAAGGTCACCAACATAACATTCAGCTTAATGACCACACTGCTTAGTGATGGAGTGCTAGTCCCTATTATGATATGGTAAGTGAGGATTACTGAACTGTCCCCAAATCACTGAATATGTGCATGCATAGTGATATCCACT